>NC_073378.1:78080327-78386994 GCF_028641065.1 Leucoraja erinaceus | reverse complement strand
CACAAGACCTCGTTCTACTGAACTGCCAATTCTTCTCTTCTGCAAACATATTGATGTCTTTATGTAAACAATCCCTCATTTATTTGGAGGCAATAGATTTGTGAGGTGAATGAAGTCCATCTTTAGTTATTTATTCACAAATATATTGGTTTCTTATTATTGTCATAATCTTTCACTGTGCTTGAAACCATATGGGATGAAACCATATGGGGTGATTAATATTCCCTGAGTTAAAAATGTGCAGTCTATGATCCTGCCAGACAACTAAATGTTATATGCTCTTTCATTTCCTTCTCTTCTTATTTGCGATTTGTGTACCTGTGGGTTTAGAAACGTGGTGTTTCTCATGCTGATTGATAGTTAAATAGTAAATTAGACTTACTCACCAATGAGATCAATTTGCTTGTAGTGGTGTATATATAAACAAAGAGTACTGTCGTGAAGTTAATGTGTAGTCTATGAGACTCCATAGCATGTACTTAAGTAGCTCATGGCAATAAAAGATTGGACACCCTTGGGTTAGGACACCATTCTTTCATCTTTAAAATCAGGGTTTGCACTATTAGATGTGAAATAAATTTGGGCATCTAAAGTGAGTTCTGCTGGCTTTAGGCCTTTTAATGTGGTGTTAAATTGAAAATTTCATTCAGGGGCTACAAGGGCAGCTGCTATGGGAAATTAAAATGTCACACTGGTGCAAGGGAGTGCTCTTCTGAGGTTGGGATAAAGGTACTTGTTGGACTTGTGTGGCGAGAGCTTTATTTTGCATCTAAACTGTGCCATACTTGACCTGAGAGTGCTCAGTGTTAATGGAGGCGTAACGTGAAATGACAGGCACTCTTAATCATTATAAAAAATAATATCCAGGAACAAAATAATTTGGAAAAGAAAGCATTATATTTCAACCTGCTAGGTATTTCATCATATGACTTGAAATAAATCTTCATCATTTTTATATATTTTCATTTTGTATATGAACATTCTGTGTACATTATGACATTTCCTGGCGTGCAAAAATAGCCTGCAACTGTAAATAATGAAAAGGAAGAACAACATTGGTTGGGACATGATCTTTTGCACAACACCTGACTATGTAAATTAGCATGACACATGAAATATTATTATTGCATAATTTTAAATAAAATTGTTTTGAGGTGAATTACAAGCCGTAATCCTATCTTGTGATGTCCATGACTCAAGAAAACTAATTGATCTACTCAGTTAGGGTGGATGTCGACAAGAGTACACATAAGATTTTTCCAAATGTATCTCCTATCTGCGACAAATGTCTTTCTCAAAAAGCAACTATAACACACTCCTTTGCCTCGTGCAAAAAACTCCATAAATTTTGGAAAGAATCTTTGAAATGTTCTCAAAATTATTAAAAACAAAACTGGACCCCCATACAGAATTAATTATTTTCGGAATAACAGGAGTCTGCTCTGAGCCATCAATATTTCAAAGACGTTTCCTTAATTATTGCCTGATAATGGCAAAAAAATTATACTTACATTTTGGAAAAATGCATCTACCCAACTCTTAAAATGTGGATCACAAACATGTCTGAGACGCTACATCTTGAAGATATGAGACCCGTCTTAGCAGGAAAATCAGAGCAATTTTCAAAGATATGGTCTTCTTTCATTGATTCATTACAAGTATAGTATGGTGCAACACAACTTCGGAATTAAACTGATTTACTGACAGGGTGAGGGGTGTGGTGAGAAATGAAGCAGGTATATCAACATGTTTTTGTCTTTTTTTCTAGTATTTTTTGTTTTTGTCTTATATTTTTTTTAAAGTTTTTACTTACTCACTCTTTAACTACACTCTTTGGTAGTTTAGGCGTTTACACATTCACTACTTCTTTCACTTTCTCTCATTCTTGCTCTTTCTCTCTTTTTCTATTTCATTTTTGTCAAAATTAAAATGGAAGATGTACAATAAATGTACTTTGTCATATGCTGCGATTTATACTACTGTATACGGCTTCTAATATAAACATTAATAATTTTTTTTTAAAAAGAGTACACATTGGTTGCATTACAACTTGTAGCACATTGGAAGCCAGGTTTGCATGGCACCGACAACCACAAATGGTGTCCCATTCAGGTTATACAATATATTTGTTATGTGTACCTCCAGCGGGATGCCACTGTACACTGTACTTTGTATGATGGAAGATGAGTTTAATTTCTCCCACATGCCATCAAACATCTCCTTCTCACTATTGCAGCTTATAGGGGTACTCAGGAGAGGCCCGGTATATTTGCAAAGGGAGGGGAGAAACTAGTGGGAGAGATATCCATAGGCTATTCTTGTATTGACTGCTCTGATAATTCAGTGTCCTTTCAGGAGAATCCTGGAAATAACAATGGAATTTCATACCTCAAACCAAACAAAATAAAAATAACTAACCTACAGCAATAAAATTATTAACAAAGTTAACCTTCAGACCCTATCTGAAGAAGGGTCTCGACCCAAAATGTCACCTATTCCTTTTCTCCAGAGATGCTGCCTGACCCGCTGAGTAACTCCAGCTTTTTGTGTCAACATTGGGTGTAAACCAGCATCTGCAGTTGCTTCCTACACCTTAATTATAATGTTGATTGGAACTTGTTCTTTCGGAAATCACACATGCAACGTTTTATGCATTGGAATGCAAATTTCAGGATCGGATACCTGAAGTGATCGCAATAAAATATTCAGCTACAGGAGAAGTTTGCAAAATATAAGGGTCACAGAATTTAAAAAAAATATCTGAGTTTCTGGACTGTGACGTGCTCAGGGCTCTGAGGCAAATGAACATTGTATTTTATATCATTAAGCCATTTCAAGTAAGTTGCAGTCAAACATTAAATTGCTGTTTATTTTGGAAATAACACATGCATCATAGTAATCAGATATTTTCTGGAGGTGATATACCAGCGTAATTCTCATCTTGGAATGTCCTTTGTGCATTGTTTTTCATGTAATTACAGTTATTATTTCCTGCTAGGATAATGATAGTGTTGTGTGCATCAGTAAAACCGTCAAATGTCATAATAGCGTGCTGTATATGCACAACAGAAACAACAGACAGAGATGATTTACTAAATTATATGTAGTCTCATTGGTTCTGGCAGAGAAACAACTGATACGAAGATCTCAATACCAATTCAGGACCACCTACGTAATCTATGTAATGCTATATATCACAGTTGGCAGTTATGTATTTATCTTTTATGCAGGAAACAACATGACAAGCAACTGAATTTATTAAGCAGATGCAAATATATATATATATATATATATATATATATATATATATATGCAATCGACAACCAATATGGCAATGAGTATTTTGTGTGTGTGTTTAGCTTCAGTTGAGAATAGTGTTGAATAGACATACATTTTCAGGTCAGGAATCATTTTCAAAATGTGCGTGGATGAATCATTAAAATGAACCTTAAATCGAGCTAATTTAGCACATGTAAATCCAGATGACAAGATGCTTGCAACCTGCTATGCAGAAAACTAAGACCCTCGGCATTAGAAACCTTTAGTGAGCTCTCTATACCTTGTATTGCTGGGTTCTGTTAAACAAGAAGTGTTATGACCCATAATTGGAGCCAGATTCACAGCAGGTTTTGTGCTGCTTTCTGCCAGGGTGTCCACTCTGTTTCCATCTGCTGCTGTCTTGTGCACTTCCCACTGGGGGAACCAACACATTCTGCAGTCAATTAGCAGAAGACCTGCCATTGTTCTGCAACTACCCCCATGGGCTGCTTTCCAGTCTGTCTCACACTCAGGACTGAGCATTCAGACGATTGGAGATTTTAAAAAGCATATCATGTTTGATCCATCATGACTTTGTGGACAAACCCTGGCTTCTCTGATTACAGCGGGAGCAATGAAAAAAAAACACACTTTTTTCATTCTATGCTCTGCATTAAAATTGTTTTTTTAGTTTGCATTTTGCTTACAGATATCAAATCCACACATTGCTCCCTCACTTGCTTCTATTAGTGTTTATAAACTCCTCTAGCCCTTAAATTATTTTCACCTCCTTTTTAGATCATCTGTGTCACGCATCATTGCCTGACTGAGAGGGCAATCCAGTAACTTGCTCTTGGACCTCTGCCAGTGACACCTTTGAGCTCACTGCTGGGGAATCCACAAGCCTGGCCATATAATGATGCCCTTTGATTATTTTCTTCTGCTCCTGTGGGGAAATAGTTGCCCTCTGCTTGGGTGAATCCTTCTTTTGTCAGCTGAGATCAGCAAGTTGCTGTGTGGCACAAAACTTTGCCTTAACTATCCAGACACAATAAGTGCGTTGAAAGACTATATGCCACACATGGCTGAGTTCTGCATTATGGTTCCGTTTTTAAAGCCAACAAAAGGGTGGAGATAAAATGTAGTTTTATTGAGATTTATCAGTACTCTCAAGTCAAAAGTTAAAACGTAGATAAATCAAAATTGCTAATACACAGTAAATTATCAGCTGGAAATTTCACTCCAGAGCAACCAAACTGGAAGATACTAGAATTAAGATTTTAGAGATACAGTGTGGAAACAGGCCTTTCAGCCCACCGAGTCCACACCGACCAGCGATCACCCCGTACACTCGCACTGTCCTGCACACTAGTGACAATTTACAATTTACTAAAGCCAATTAACCTACAAATCCGTAGGTGTTTGTAGTACGAGAGGACACTGGAGCACCTGGAGAAAACCCAAAATGTCACAGGGAGAACATACAAGCTCCATACAAACAGCGCCTGTAGTCAGGATCGAACCCGGGTCTCCGACCCTGTAAGGCAGCAACTCTATTGCTGCGCCACTATGCCGCCTCTAAAACAACATAAATAAAGTAAGGGGCCTGTCCCACTTGGGCGTCATTTACGCGACATCATTTATGTATCACCCCGCGCGCATATGACGCGCACGTAATGTGTGCATGGTGCACATTACACGCGCATGGTGCGCATTACGCATGCATGATGCGTGGTGACGTAGGCAGTGACGCCTGATCATGTGCGGCGCCCCAGGATTTTGGTATGTACAAAATCTTCGTACACCATCTGCGTGACGCGCAAATTGGACCCAAATGGGACAGGCCCTTAAGTATCTCTCATCTGCTGGTAAGTTCTCAGGCACTTTTAATGAAACAAATATCATTGCATTATATATTTTTAACAGTTTGAAGACACGATCTTTCATGAATCATCTTCATTATGCAAGTATGAAGCAAGTAATTAAGGCAAATATGTTTTAATTGTTTTAAAAATAAGGGAATACAGATACGTTTGGGCATGAATGAGGGGAGAAAACCAAGGAGTGAGACAAAATGAAAAGCTCTTCTTACAAAATAATGGAACAGCCTCCTGTGTACTATCTTTTAATTATCTATGCATTTTTATTTGTTCATTTTTCAGGATCTGGTCATCCTCAGCATGACCAACATTTTTTTGCTTTCCATTTTACTTGTAATTTCCTTTGAGAAAATGATAGTGAGCGGCCTTCTTGTGTTGTTGCAGTCCCTCAGGCGAAGGTACTGCTATAGTTCTGCTGGGCAGGGAATTCCAAGATTTGGGCACCATGCTTTGAAGACATGGCAATATATTTCCATGATGTGTGCCATTTGGGGTGAAACATGATTGTGGTGGCAACCTCATTTCTTGCTATGCTTGCTCCTCTTCAAGGTTAAGGTGGTGCTAAAATATTGTAGACAAATAATTGCAGTGCATCTGGTGACTCTGTGCACTGCTGGTGGAGAGAATTAATGTTAAGGTGGTGGATCGGGTACGAATCAATTAGGTTGCCTTGTGCTCTGTGGCATTGCATTGTTTGAATCTTATTGAGCTGCAGTCATCCAGACAAGTGAAAAATATTTCACACTACTGACTTGCCTTTTGGAAACGGTGGAAAGGCTTTTCAGTATCAAGGGATGAGTCAACTTGCCACTTATACAGGCTCTCACCTTTTTCTATATGTCCAGTCCAGCTGCACTTATGGTTAATATTGACTCCTGGATCTTGAATTTTGGGATATTTTTTGCAACAATAGTGAAAAGGATTGGTGGTTTCACTGTCCCTTGCTGCAGGTGCACATTGCCTGGTACTGCCATGGTGTGAATGTTACTTGTCACTCAGCAGCCTATGCCTGAATGTCGTCTTGGTCTTTCTGCATACTGGCAAGGGCTGCTTCATTCATCGAAGAGTTGTGAATGGAGTGGAGCATGAAGAACAATTTTGCCTCCTTTAGCTGCATGGCCTCATGATGCATTATTTTTTGCATTGGAAAATAGATTAACCATTGCTACTCAAATGAACATTTGCAGAAATTATAGTAATCATTGTTTTAATGTTTTCTTGTAATATCCACCTTTTAGCATATTAATTTAATGGGCAAATAATGTTTATCTCAGTACAAGTCCTTCATGTCACCAGAAACATCTTTACTACATTATAGAAATAAATGCTTTAACTATTATGTTTGTGTATGCTGCAATAATGTAGTAATTAGCCTGTAATTTTGCTAATTGGTCCATAGACCAATCAGATTTCCACGTATTAGCTTTCTTGCCTGTTAGAGTGGAAAATTTGTTGAGGGCTTGCTACGTATCGCACTGAAATTTCAAATTTGAATTTCTCAAACCACATCATTAAAAAAAAGAGAAAAAGAGAAAAAAAAGAGAAAGAGAGAAAAAGAGAAAAAAAAACGTTAAAATACAGTCATACTTTCACTCCTATAGAGTTATAAGGAGGAATTCTGAAAGAAAGCAAAAGGGCAGCAAGCACAGAGAGAGGGAGAACAAAGGTGTTGCGGTAGAGGTCGAGATTCAGATGAGAGTAAGAGGTCACGGGTGTGCCTCTGTTGGCACAATCAAACACCAGCAATAGGAAGATGGGTGTTTTATTATACTGCAATGGATTGTTACATGTAAAAACATTCTCTATTAAGGTTATATTAATTTTATGCTAGATTGTACTGATGAACCTGTGTTGCTTTAATACAATGGCAAATACATTTGCCACTTCCTATTTATACCCCGCATCACAATATGCGGATGTTCTTTATGCAATGCTGCAAAACAATATTGTGGAAAATAAGTGAAATTGGTTTGATATATGCAGTCTGTATAACAAATTAACTTTATACCCAGACAATCTTTGAAACAAAATCATATATTTATGTTGCTATCTACTCTGTGCATTGGTCGCTATGTACTACAACATTTTCAGGTTGAAGCAGAAGATAAAGGCGAAAGGAAACAACACATGAAATCAATTTATTTCAGGTCAATATGGTATATTTGGCTCCTTGGGATTATGTCACGGCATTCCTCACTGAACTGGAATGATCAGCAATTTTTCACAATTGTACAAGCAGTATGGAAAATGGGGCATTTGGATAATTATGGAGCTGCATCACCATGCACCCTGTAGTTTTGTACCATTACCATTCGCTTGGCTAAATAACTAGAAAATCTTACTGCTTTAGCATTTTTTAATCCCTAAAAGGAACAGACTGGGTCAGACTGAATCTAACCCATTGTTTTATCTTGTCACCTGCAGTAGACACAAAATGCTGAAGTAACCCAGCGGGACAGACAGCATCTCTGGAGAGAAGATATGGGTGACGTTTCGGGTCGAGACCCTTCTTCAGACTGATGACAAGGGAGTGGGCGGGACAAAGATAGAATGTAGTCTGAGACAGTAAAGGGCCTGTCCCACTTAGGCTATTTTTTTAGGCGACTACAGGGAACTAGGCTGTCGCCGCCTGGTTGCCGTGGTGTCGCCTGTATGGTTGTGAATAGTCTCCTCCGCCCGACGAGTTGTAGCGTCTTTCTGGTCGCCGCTGGATTTTCAACGTGTTCAAAAAGTCGGCGACAGTGGGTTGACGCCAATGAGCATAGCTTGACTTCTCCTAACGAAGGTGCTGTCATAGGTTGTGGCCGGTGCTGACCCATGAATTCCATTGGCGACTACCTACGTCAACCTACGTCAACCGGCGACAGGTACCGGTGACAGAATTGTCTTCTGTTGTCTTCAGGTGTCGCCGTTAGGGTCGTAGCTTGACGTAGCTTGTCGTGGATGGACGTAGGTTGACTACGGTTGTCGTAGGTTGTCGCCTATGTGGTGGTATTTTGTCGTAGGTGTGATCATAGGTGGATGTCCTAATGGGTCGCCGATTGTCGGTAGCTTGCTGTAGCTTGGCATAGACTTGATGGTAGGTTGTTGTAGCTTGTCGTAGACATTGTCATGGGGGGGGGGGGGGCGGTCGGGGGGGGGGGGGCAGTCGCTGTTTTTTTGGCGACCTGCTACTATTATGACAATCGCCGGCAGTCGTCTAAAAAAATTGCCTCAGTGGAACAGGCTCCGAAGACTGGTGGGAGAACTGGGAAGAGGGATTGGATGGAGAGAGAGGGAAAGCAAGGGCTATTTGAAGTTAGATAAGTCAATGTTATACTGCTGGGGTGTAAGCTACCCAAGCGAAATATGAGGTGTTGTTCCTCCAATTTGCGCTGTCGAGGTCCATGGATGGAGTCAAGGGCGAAGGTAAAGGGACAGGTGTTGCATCCCCTGTGGTTGCAGGGGAAAGTACACAGGGAGGGGGTGGTATGGGTGGGAAGGGATGAGTTGAGCAGGGTGTTGCGGAGGGAACAGTCTCTGCGGAAAACAGAAAAGGGTGGAAATAGGAAGGTGTGGCCAGTAGTGGGATCCCGTTGGAGGTGGCGAATGGGACGGCTGATGGGATGGAAAGTGAGGACAAGGGGGACTCTGTCCTTGTTACAAATGGGGGGAGGGGGAGCATGAGAAGAGCTGCAGGATATCGAGGAGGATCCTAGTGAGAGCCTCATCTATAATGGATGGGGTAAACCCGTTCCCTAAAGAATGAGGACCTCTGATGACCTGTTATGGAAAACATCATCCTGGGCGCAGATGCAGCGTAGATGGAGGAATTGTGAGTAGGGGATAGAGTATTTACAGGAAGCAGGGTGGGAAGAGGTGTAGCGTAGATAGCAATTGTAGTCAGTGGGTTTGTAATAGTTGCCTCCTGTGATGGAGTCAGTGAAATCTAGAAACAGTAGGGAGATGTCGGAGATGGTCCAAGTTAATTTGAGTGCAGGATGCAAATTAGTTGTGAAGTTGATGAAGTCAGTGTGTTCTGCATTGGGTGCAGGAGGTAGCACCGATGCAGTCGTCAATGTAGTGGAGATAGAGTTCGGGGATAGGACCAGTGTATCCCTGAAACAGTGATTGTTTGACGTACCCTACAAAGAGGCAGGCATAGCTGAGGGCCATGCGAGTGCCTATAGCTATGCCTTGGATTTGGAGTAAGTGAGAGGAGTCAAAGGAGAAGTTGGTATGGGTAAGGACCAGCTCTGCAAGGCAGAGGAGTGTGGTAATAGACAGAAATTGGCTGTTTCTGCGGTCGAGGAAGAAACAGAGGGCTTTAAGACCTTCCTGGTTGTAGATGGAGGAGTAGAGTGACTGGACATCCATAGCAAAGATGGGGGAGTGGGGGCTTGAAAAACGGAGGTCATTGATGAGACCAAGAGTGTGTGAGGTGTCTTGGACATGGGTAGGGAGGGATTAGATCAGGGGGGGATAGGATGGAGTCGAGTTACGTGGAAATTAATTCAGTGGACATGAACAAGCAGAAACAATGGGTCTGCCAAGGCAGTTCTGTTTGTGGATATAGGGGAGAAGATAAAATTGGGCCGTGCAAGGCTGGGGAAAGATAAGGTTGGTGGCTTTAGAGGACAGAGAGCCGGAAGTATTGAAATCAGAAATTGTGTGTGATATTAAGGTCTGGTGCTCGTCTGTGGGATCGTGGTCCAAGGATAAGTTGGAGGAGGTTTCTGAGAGTTGTCGCCTGGCCTCAGCCCGGTAGAGGTCAGCGTGCCAGACTACCATCGCACCTCCCTTATCAGCGGGTTTACCTTATCACCTGCCTACCTGTAATAACAAGGTCCAGATATGGAAAGCTGGCTAAGCTGACCACAGCAGCCCTGCAGTGAAGCAGCATGCACACAAAGACAAGGCCTCAAGCAGTGTATCAAAGAGTGCGAGAGTTATATAATACAAAAACAATCCCTTCAGCCCAATCCATCTATGCTGACCAAGTCATCCTGTGGTTCTGGCAACGTTATGCCCTAACGGCCTTTTGACGCCTCACCACTTCCAATAAATTTTTGAACTATATATGCCCCTCATAATCAAAATTGGCTAGAGTAATTAAAAAGTACAATAATTAGTGAATCCCAACAATGCCAGAGGCCACAAACGAGCAAGATTTGGCCCAATTGTCATTATGGAATGAAACTTGTGCTGGTTATTGCTGTTCTGTTGATTACTTACATTGTAACATGCAGTTGGAAAATAAATAATACATTTTTATTTGCATATTTAAAAGCCCATTTGAAACCTGTTTTTGATGGCTGGTTTATTTGCATGTGTAAATCATTTTTCATCAACATAATATTAAACATGATATCAAATAAACCAAGAGACCCAGAAAATCTGCATGTAAAGAACACAACATTAAATGCTTTTAAAATGTTGCTGATTATCAGGGTGGTCTGTTCGCCAAGCTAAAAGATCCAAGGGGCAGATGGGGAGAGGTGGCTAAGCAAGTGAACATAATCCATCATGAAAAAGGAAAGCTGGCAGAAGTCAAAAGGTTTTTTTGGTAATCTCAAGAAAATTGCCAAGGACAGTCTTTCAGCCTCTGATTCCTTCTTCCACCAGAAAAAAAGAGTAACTCTGTTTGTCTTATCATGTTTGGAGAGCATGGATAACTATAAGAATACGGGTTACCACACTTACTCTGAAAAATATGGATAAATGAGCAAACAATTACTGATTGCACACCATATGGTATCATGACCTTGCATATTAGTTACAACTGATAATGAAGATATTGTATTTATGATTACAGCTACATCTGTGAACATTATTTTATACAGTAATAGATACATTGGTAATATAATTCATTGGGATTGCCCTTGATACCTCTAATGTTCAGCCTGGAACTGGACATAGCAATTTTAGCTACTGTTCTTGATGTACTATCTATATCACCAAAAACTTTAAAATAAGGAATAGATGGAATCAGGGGAGTAATACACACCGCTTCCTTAAATAAACAAATTTCCTGTAAGTGAGGTAAGTGACGTCCTGTAAGACCCCTTGAAAGAAGCAAACAGATGGACATCTTTTAATATATAATTTTATTTCTATCGAACATCCAATTGCATTTCAATATTGTGAGCATGTACCCTCAAAACATCGGGGTTTTGGAAATGGAGCACAATGGAGAAATCTTTCAGTGTTTCAAGAAATGGGATTGAATTTCATCTCAAATTTTAAAATAATTTGAAATATTTCAAATATGATTCTTGCAAACATCTGAAAAGAAGCGAACACAGTTCAATATATCTAGTCCATTAACTTTTTAAAGCAAAATAAAAGTAAAGCCATATTATTTTACTAGTGGAGAGATTTCTGGAATTTGGAGTGAAATCATCTAAAATCATATAGTGAACATTACCTTATAGGGTAAATGACTGAGGAAGTTTTGGTTGAATGAAGTGCTAGTTTTAAAACTATGACCCAGTTCCCTGAATTTATTTGGTGCTTTTAAAAATATCCTATCATAGTGACTGCCACTTTTTAATATAGTTCCATATATCTAATCTAAATGCAGGTAAGAGTTGATATGTCCCAGGTTTATGCAGGCATTGGTTTTGCAAAATAAAATATTGGCAAAGTTTTGAGCATAGTATCTAATTGTGGAATTTCACAGTAAACAATGTCATTTTAAAAAATGTATTAATTTACTGATATCTATACTGTAATTTCTATATCTTTGAATGCTCTTCTTTTATAGTTTCAGTCTGTTATAATGTATTGAAAAGCCTCCATGATTATTTTTCCTTGAATATCACATAATTAATGTGGATAAACTATGGTCAGTTTACTCAAAAATGTAATTTAAACAAATAAATATGACATAGTGTAACTTTGTGTAACATAGTGTAACATAGTGTAACATCTATGCGCTGATGCGGATGACAGGAAATGTTGGTGTATTTTTAAATCACTAAAATCGGTATTGAGATGAGTATACATCTGATCAATTAACCCGATGGATGACCAAGTAGATGAAGACTGTCCTTTGTGAAGGCACAAAATACTCATAAATGTATTGCCCGCTGTTTAAACTATCCCTTACTTATCTTCCTCATTGAAATGTGTGCCAAGGAATATGTTGCCAATTCTCCATTGTTTATTTTGCTCTGTCGGCCAACATCAAAATTATATTAACTCTGAAGACAGTGGTCCCTATCTGATTATAATCTTTTTCCTATTCTATGTCGGTTCACCCATCACTTGTTCCCGTTTTGATCCGATAAGTAAAACTTATAAAGTTAATATTATTGCTCAGCCTACTTGGTCAATAATAATTTTTACAGCAAGTATTGTTCAAACCTTCACTTAGTAGGGATCAATACCAAGCTTTATTTTTTTATGAAGACAATATAATACTTTGGTTTTAGAGTGTTAGGTCTGCTAGTATTTTTTTTTAATCCTATGGGTTTTTGGCCTGCTATAGTCCCTCAGCTGTCACTAGTTTAGGAAAGTGATGATCTTACAAGTCATTTCAATTGTCTAGAATTACACTTGTATCACTGGCACCAGCGTATGGAACACTGTATACCCCTAGGCCCAGCTCCCTGTCTTTCAAGAAACTCAGAATGATAGCATTTGGCAAAGATAGTTTTGACAGAAACTGAACTCCTTTCCATATTTTTGCAAAATCTGGCCACAGGGGACTTGACATCGAGCAGTAAATTATCATCTTTTCGCTTTATAATGGCGGAGTCCCCAGCTCTTCTTAATGGCTCTGTCTCTCCCACAGAATGACGTGTGGTTAAATCTCCATTATTTTACAGATTTTTTTTCATTTTTGCACAATTTATCTTTAAAAGTGGATAATTGCTGATGATTACTTAATAGCATAGATTAAATAATGAAAAAGAGATGATGGTCAACAATCTGAATCTAATTATACACAATTCTAAATAATATTTCCTATGGGGAAAATAGGTAAAGACATTGAAAACTTTAAGTAAAGTAAAATATCACATTCAGATTTGCAATATTCTGGAGGTTAAAGGCATTTTACAGGGTTAAAATGATATGTACTCTGTCGCTGCCACCACATAAGAAATTTACAGTAGTAATATCACTGATATAGATATTAAAATTAATTTGTCACATTATTTGTTCCCCATTTCACTTCCAGGAGGCTAGTTATTCCATTGCTACCAATTGTGCACTGTGATCTAATACTTCTCAATATGTATTGCTTCTTTTCCTTTTTCTGGAAATATCAATGGTTGCCATTTTTAAATCTGTAAGTTTAAGATTCAAGTAAGATCAGGGCATAACTTTAAGGTGAGAGGGGAAACGTTTAAAGGAGATGTCCAGGGCATGATTTTTTTACAAAGAGGTTGGTGAGTGCTTGGAAAGCACTGCTGGGAATGGTGGTTGAAGCAGATATGTTCATGGCAATTAAAAGACTTTTAGATAGGTATACGGTTTTACAGGGACTGGAGGGATATGGGTTATGTGCAGGTCGATTTGTCATGGTCTTGGCATCGTGTTTGGCACAGACAGAGTGGGCTGAAGGGTCTGTTCTTGTTCCATGTTTATTACAGACTTATCGTCGCACCAATCTTCCCCCTTTGAAATATGCTAAATCTTTTGAAATGAGGTGCAAATGATTAGTGATGTTCATAGAAGAAAACTTGATATAATTACCACATTCACTCACTTAATGCTACAGGTTTCAAACTATGAGAAGTAATCAGGTGAATCATATCTCCACCCAATGTAGAAATCGTCTGATTTTTCATTCCATCGTTTTCAGCCTTTGAGACAGGAGACTATAACTATAAGCAGTGTAGTTTATAATGCATGCTCACTGACTGACTGAGTGAAGAATTGCTATTTTATCAGTTGCAACATCTATTATGTGAGATGTTTGACAAAATTTACTGCTTGTTGGTCCTATGCAGTATTCCAAGAAATGCGCTCCTCATGCCTCAACCAGAATCATAAATTGGCAACAATTAACCAATCATTCATTCCTTTGCTGTATGTAGGATCCTGCTGTGTGTACAAAACGGTGACAATTTTCATCTGTTTAATAACTGTAGCAAAGTAATTCATTATGAATACAAATATTGCAGCAATTTCATAATTTAGTATAATTGCACACTTTTTCTTGTTATTATTATCTTGTGAAGACTTCAAAGTTAAAAAAAAAGCCAAGCCAAAAACATGCCTTTATTTTGCTTTAGGAACTAAATGGGTATTTTTATTTTTCAAAGAAAAAAATTGAAAGGAATGCTTTCATTCATTTTCAATGGAACTCAAAACAGTCTGATTCATTGCATTTCATTTGGAGCAAGAAATGGGGTCAAATTTAAAGAATATTCGTTATTTTGTGCTGCACATCCTATTATACTCTTAGTTGGCCGTATTCCCATTTATCATTCATTACTTAATGAGATTTTTCAGTAAGTTAGCTGGTCATACATATATATATATATCTACTAGACCAAGTGCAGACCCGTTGGGTCTGTTCCCCCAACGTGCGGTTGTGGGGGGGGGGGGGGAGGCGGCATGCAGCATCACACACACTAACTACCCCCCCCCCCCCACCACTCATGCTAATTACCCCCCTTGATATAATATTAATATTATTAATTTGCTCCTTTTACCCCATAACCACCGTATCTACTGACGCATAGCCCCCAACTTGCAGCCCACATCTAGAGGGGGGGGGGGGGGGGGATGAGAGTGAGGCAGAGAGAGAGGGGGGGCAGAGACAGAGAGAGAGACAGACACACAGAAAGAGGGGCAAGAGGGAGAGGAGGTGGGGAGAGGAGAGAGAGGTGGGGAGTGAGGGGGGGGAGAGAGGGGGGTGCTGAGAGGAGGGGGGGTGAGGGGGAGAGGTGGGGAGAGGAGGGAGGGAGAGGGAGGGGGGGGGGGGAGAAGAGTAGGGGGGGGAGGGAGGGGGAGGGGAGGGACAGGGGAGGGGGGGAGGGGAGAGAGAGGGGGGGAAGAGGAGAGAGAGGGGGAGTTGGAGAGGGGGGGAGAGGGGAGCGGGGGGAGGGGGGAGGGGGGGAGGGGGGAGGGGAGGGAGAGAGAGAGGGGGAGAGAGGGGGAGGGGGGGGGGAGGAGGGAGAGGGGGGAGGGTAGAGGCAGAAAGAGGGAGGGGGAGAGAGGGAGAGATGGGGGGGAGGGGGGAGAGGGGAAAGGGGGAGGGGAGAGAGAGAGGGGGGAGGGAGAGAGGGGGAGGGGAGGGGGAGAGGGAGGAGAGCGGGGAGGAGGGGGAGGAGGGAGGAGCGGGAGGAGAGTGGGGGAGAGGAGAGGGGAGCGGGGGAGGGGGGAGGAGGGAGGGGGGAGGGTGGGGAGGGAGGGAGGAGAGGGGAGAGGGGAGGAGAGGAGGAGAGGGGGGGGGGGAGAGAGAGGGGGAGGGGAGGAGAGGGGGGTGAGAGGGGAGGAAGCGGGAGGAGGAGAGGGAGACAGGAGAGGGAGGGAGGGAGAGGGAGGGGGGAGGGAGGGTGGAGGGGAGGGGGTGGGGGAGAGGGGAGGGGAGGGGAGGGGACGGTGGAGGAGGGGATGGGGAGACGAGGAGAGAGGGGGGAGGGAGGG
Organism: Leucoraja erinaceus; assembly: GCF_028641065.1. Classification (NCBI taxonomy): domain Eukaryota; kingdom Metazoa; phylum Chordata; class Chondrichthyes; order Rajiformes; family Rajidae; genus Leucoraja; species Leucoraja erinaceus. The sequence goes on along the minus strand of NC_073378.1, from coordinate 78,371,272 downwards.
AGGGGGGGAGAGGAGGAGGGGGAGGAGGAGGGGGAGGGGAGGAAAAAGGGGGAGGGAGGGAGGGGGGGGGGGAGGGGGGAGGGAGGGAGGGGGGGGAGAGGAGAGGGGGGGGGGGGGGGGAGGGGGGGGGGGGGAGAGGAGAGGGATGAAGAGGGGAGGTGAGGAAAAAGGAGGGGAGGAGAGGAGAGGGGGGAGAGAGAGGGGAGAGGTGGGAGAGAGAGAGAGAGGGGGGAGAGAGAGGGGGGGGAGAGAGTGGGGGGGAGAGGAGGGGGAGGGGATGAGGGAGGAGTGGGGAGGGGGAGGAGAGGGGAGAGGAGAGGAGAGGAGAGGGAGGGAGGAGAGAGGGAGGGGGGGAGAGAGGGGGGGAGAGAGGGAGGGAGAGAGGGGAGGAGAGAGAGGGGGGGGAGGGGGGAGGGGGGGGAGGGGGGGGGGGGGAGAGGAGAGGGAGGAGGGGAGAGAGGGGGAGGGAGAGAGGAGAGGAGAGAGGGGGAGAGGGGGGGAGAGGGGGAGAGGGGGGGGTGAGGTGAGGGGAGGGGAGAGGTGGGAGAGCAGGGAGAGGGGGAGGGAGAGGAGGGGAGGGGGAGGGAGGGATGGGGGGAGGGAGGGCCGGGGGAGGGGGAGGGGGGAGAGGGAGAGGAGGGACGGGGAGGAGGGGATGGAGAGGAGGAGGGGGAGGAGAGAGAGAGGGGGAGAGGGAGGAGAGGAGAGGAGGGGGGAGGGGGGAGAGGGAAGAGGAGAGGGGGAGAGAGGGGGGGAGAGGAGGAGGGGGGGGGGAGAGAGGGAGAGGAGAGGGGGAGAGGGAGGAGGGAGAGGAGGAGAAAGGGGAGAAAGGGAGAGAAAGATGGAGAGAAAGATGTAGAGGAGAGAAGAGAAAATGAGGGATGAGAAAGAGGGAGGGGAGAGAGAGAGGGGGGGGGAGAGAGGGGGGAGAGAGAAGGGGGGGGGGGAGGGGGGAAGAGGAGGGGAGGAGGAGAGGGGGGGGAGAGAGGGGGGGGGAGAGGGGGAGGACAGGGGTGGGGAGGAGAGGGGGGGAGTGAGGGGAGGGGGAGAGGAGGGGAGCAGGGAGGGTGGAGGGAAGGGGGAGGGGTGGTGGGGGGAGGGGGGGAGGGGTGAGGATGGGGGGGGAGGGGATGGGAGGGGAGGAGAGAGAAAAAGAGGGGAGAGGGGGGAGAGAGAGGTGGAGGGGGAGGGGAGGAGGGGGGAGGAGAGGGATGAAGAGGGGAGGGGAGGAAAAAGGGGGGGGGGGGGGGAGAGGAATGAAGAGGGGGGGAGAGGAGAGGAGAGGGGGGAGGAGGGGGAGAGAGGAGAGGGAGAGGCGGAGAGGGGGGGAGGGGAGGAGAGGGGGGGGAGAAGAGAGGGGAGTGGAGAGGAGAGGGGGAAGAGGAGGGTGGGGAGAAGGGGAGGGGGGAGAGGGGGAGGGGGGGAGAGGAGGGGGGGAGAAGGAGAGGAGAGGGAAGAGGAGAGGGAAAGAGGAGAGTGGGGGAGAGAGGAGGAGGTGGGGTAAGAGGAGGTGGGGTAAGAGGAGAGGGGGGGGAGAGAGGGGAGAGAGGAGGGGGGGGGAGAGAGGAGGGGGGGGAGTGAGGGGGTGAGGAGGGAGGGGGGGGGGGGGGAGGAGGAGGGAGAGAGGAGGAGGGGAGGGGAGGAGGAGAGGAGGGAGAGGAGGGTAGAGAGAGAGTGCCTTTTTATTTAAACCCAAACAACCATTTGCAGGCAGTGCTTTTTTACTTTAACCATATTTTCATTTTCAAACCACATTAAGGGTACTTACTCATAGTTGTTAGGACATTTGTTCAGTTTTATTCACAGCTCAGAGAAACATGACCCTCTGCCTTCCTCCAGGTTGCAGACTAATTGAGGCACACCACTTCCTGGTTTTATAGTCCCCGTCCCCCCTGCCGCCAGCAGGGGCAGCAGAGAGAATGGGGAATTTTGTAAAATCATCAATATATCTGTCATATTTTATCGACGGGAAAAATCCTCGGCACACATATGGCGGAGGGGGGCTCTGAGCGAGGTGGCCAAAAATGACGGCCGTAGGTGGCGGAATTCTCTCGGAAATCACAGCACAGATCGCCAAAACCGGTCAAGAACAGAGTTTTAGTAATATAGATATATTAACCATCATACTTCTCATGGTTGCTTTCGATTATGCTTTTCAACAAACATGCCAGAAACAGCCGGGGCACTGTTTTATCAACAACTTTGCATAAAATTTGGATGCCAGGATGACTATTTATTAATAATAAACACAAAATGCAGGAGTAACTCAGCAGGTCAGGCAGCATCTCTGGAGAAAAGGAATAGGTGACGTTTCTGGTCAGAACCCTTCTTCACAAGAAGAAGGAAAATGAATTCTGACCCTAAATCTTCTCCAGAATCTGCCTGACCCATTGAGTTACCCCAGCATTTTGTGTCTATCTTCTGTATAAACCAGCATCTGCAGTTCCTTCCTACTCATTTTGACTGTTTATGCTTGTTAAATTACATTGTAGAATGGAGAATCATGTGGGGGGGGGGGAAGAACTAACTGACTGCCTTGCAAAATCTGCACATATTTTCTGTAACACTTTCTATATCATAGCTTAACATTGATAGATCCCTCATAGAAGTCAATGGCCCAATCCATACCAATTTTCCAATATAGATGTGTCATGATTACAAAGTAATTAAGAATAAATACAAAGCAACATATGCAGATAATCATTTTATCACTATCAAGGAATTAGTGCAGTATTAGTCACTTGTCACCACTAGATTAGTACATTATAGATCAAATATGGCAAGGACGAAAATATCTTTCAAGCAAAACATTGATTTAAATTGGACATACAGAGCCTTTGTTATTTCAACTGTTTGAATTTACTATCTCTCTGTCTGTATCTTGATTCTTGTACCAATATCAAATCAAACTATTAAAATCCCATTATAATCAGCACCATTGGACTCCAAAAGGAAAGAGATTGAATATTAAGGGAAGCAAATTAAAAATGAGGAAGTTAAGTACAACATTTTATTACAGAAAGCCCAACAGATGTGCTGAGCAAGTTGCTAAGGAAGGCTGGAGGCCCTTAACAGTCCAGAGCAGTAATGTTAAGATTTTTAATTATTTCCCCGGAGGGAAACCATGGCTTTCATTGTTCAGTAATTGATCCCCTTTGGGATCAATTACCTTTCCTCTTAAGACATTTGGGGCCTTCTTAAGGCCCAGTAAGGACCGATGTCTGCTCTCAGTTCTCAGCTGGTGTAGCATCCACTGGGCCTTAGGAGGATGTCGAGGTTGAAATTCCTGGGAATGCTCCAGGCACATTCCCAAAGCTGGTAACAGATGCAAGGAACGCAGGCGAGCACAAATCGGTGTCCATCCTCCTGATCACAATTTGGGCCGAAGCGTACCATTTGGACAAACCCATTGATTATCCACCTCAATATTTGTCTCCACCCAAACCAGAAATACCTTGTCTGATATTTCATCCTTTTTATCGATGAGTAAGAACCTAACACCTTATGGAAATCATGTTGATTAAGAGTATTAATAGTAGCCCCCTCATTTTGCCACTTTTCACCGGAAGACAAGAGGGAGAAGGGAATTCATAAGTTCATGTCAAAGGAGCAGAATTCGGCCATTCTGCCCATTCAGACTACTCTGCCATTCATTCATGGCTGATCCAACTTTCCCTCTCAACCCCATTCTCCTGACTTTTCCCCTTAATCCTTGACAGACCTACTAATCAAGAATTGGGTTAAAAATCATAGTGACTTGGCCTCCACAGCGCCTGTGGCAATGAATTCCAGAGAATATAGTAAAAAAAAGTTAGATTAAATGAGAATTTACCAGTTTGAAGTTTGATCGTTATTTTATGAGGAGTAACGTTGAGGGATTACGCGAAGAAACCCCGCCAGGACGCATGCGTGTCATTCTTCAAAGCAGCGGTGTGAAATCACAGATAACTGTAATGACTAAACATAGTAAGATTAGAGAAGAGATACCAGTTGAGTATATGATCAAGGGAGGGAGCGGAGGGCACGTAATCACTCAACGTTACTCCTCATAAAATAACGATCAAACTTCAAACTGGTAAGTTCTTGTTTAATCTAACTATTTTACTTCGGAGTCACGTGAGTGACTATGTGAAGATTTTAAAGCTCTTTGATTTCATGCCGTGGAAACGAGTCCATGCATCACATCTGCCTTGATTATGGGGAGAATAGTGTTAACATCATTAGACATCAATACGATATTGAAAACCCAACGATAAGTATATTAACACCTATTTATAGCCCCTATTTATGGGGTAAATTATATTACAGAACTTAAAATTGTTTCTGCAAATGTTCCAGGTTCAATGACTGGTTTGTTATAAAATCATTGGAAAGTTTTCTCCATTGACCGTCCTGCTGTCTTGAGGATTTGGTCCATAGGAAGATCCAAGTTCATAGCTGCCAATGTAGCTGCAGCCCTGGTGGAGTGAGATTTAAAATGCTAGTGTCTACTCCAGCCTTATTAGGACCTGTTTTAGCCATCTAGAGATGGTCTGGACTGTCACTGTTTTGAGTGGCTGTTTGTAGCTGATTAAAAGTGACATTTCTTTCCCTCTGATGATCTTAATATACTCCATATATAATAGTAAGTGTGTTACAATACAGAGATGATCATCTGTCGAGTAGGCCCTGAATTCTGTTTTTAGGCCTGCTGACCCCTGTCTGTTCTGTTTGACTAATTCATTGATGTGAAAAGTTAAATTTCCAGATGAAATAGTCATGTTGTCCAGCCTTAGTTTCTGTAGCGAATGGACCCTTTGTGCCGTGACCAAGGCCATCAGCATGACTGTTTTCATAGTCAGTTTCTGTAGGGACAGAGCTGTAGCTGGAGACCAGTTTCTTAACCTGGTCAGTACAATGCTCACATCCCATATTTGGGAGTACCTGGTTCTTGGGGGATTAACATTAAAATGCCCCTCATGAGTTTGGTTACCAGGGTGTGTCCCAACAGAATGCTGCTCTGTTCCTTGCCACAGGTATGTTGACAGAGCACTTCTGGCGCAGTTGATGGCAGTATAACTGAGCCCCTCATCGTAATGGAGGCTTGCCAGGAATTCCAGAACAGACGGGATGTTCATAGATCTGTGGGTGATGTTTATTGTTGTGACAGTACTTCCCATTTCTTGATGACACCAATACTGTTTTTTGGTGGACTGTCTGTGGGCCGCTGAAATAATATCCACTGTTCGGTCCGTCAGTCCCAGGTGTAGTAGAGGTGCTTTCAAACTCTACAAATTAATAGGTTTATATAATTATGACATGGGTAACTTTGCCTTGTTGCGGGATGAACCAGTAAATTAGGTCTATGATGGATGGTGATGCATGGTTCTAATACCATGTCGAGTATCACCGGGATCAATGGTTGAGTAGGCCAATTGGGTACTATCAAAATACCAGACGCGGAGTCTTGCTGTATATTCCTAAATACCTGACTGATGAGGCAGAAAGGAGGGGATGCATAAATAAACAATCCCCCAATGCAGCAAAAATGCATCTGTTGCCACTGCCCCAGGTTCTGGTTCCCATGAACATAATTCGATAGCTGGTGTGAGCCTGGATGCGAATAGGTCGATATCTGGTGTTCCATACCGTGCTGTAATTTCAGCAAATACATTTTTATCCAACATCCATTCAGTGTTTTCATTGAATTTGCATGACCTGTTGTCTGCCACTAAATTTAGTTTACCTGGTAAGTAGGTAGCTGATATCCAAATATCTCTCTCTGGATACACTATTGCCAAATTGTGTTGGCCAGATTGTCACATAATGTCGATTTGTTTCCACCCATATGGTTGATATATGCTACCACGGTTGTGTTGTCAATTTGTGGTCTAACATGCTGGTGATTTAACCCAGAACAATATGACTTAAGGCCATGGAATTCACTTAACATTCCCAGGTAGTTTATGCCCAGTGTTTGTAATAATGATGCCTCCTGTGCATTCCATCTCCCCCACAGCTAGAGATGGAATTGGTAGCACCCCATCCAAGAGCACTGGCATCAGTTTGTAGTTCCATAGACGGGTAGCTGATAATGTTTGGATAGGAACAATGCCTAATGTTATCTTTCCACCATTTTAGTTCCATTATGGCCTCTGTTGGTAGCTTCATTGGTCTGTCAAAATGACCACCATAGTTTTTGAGTGCTCGTATTTTAGCCCTCTGTAATTTTTGATAATGTAAAGGTCCGATTTGTGTAGCTGGAAACGCAGCCACTATTATGCCAATTATTCTTGCTACCAGTCTGATGGATGGTTTTGTGATGTCAATGATTTTGCTGCAAGCCTCCATTAAGGCTGTAACCTTTTCATTCGGCAAAGTCACTGACATGTGAACTGAGTTAAGGGTGAACCCCAGATGATCCATCGTGTTAAATAACATCTGTGGTCACCTCTAATGGGTACTGTATAGTAAGCATCTTTTAAAACGATGCTTGCCATGTAGTAACCTAGGAGATCAATTGCTTAGCAGTAACAAAGGTTTCCATCTAGTAATGAATATATAGTACGAAAGTATTCAAATTAGTCAAATCTATGATTTTGCGGCAACCACCATCTTGTTTATGATAAAGATTTTGGACACGAATTCCTGTGATTCGTGTTGGGTTTCCTCCATTACTCCTTTTTTATATGGGCACTGTAGTTCAGCATGCTCTTTTGATTTTTTCTTTGCCTGTAAGCACGAACATTCGGTTCGGTACATGCTGAACTGGAGGATTATGTTTTTGCATAAATTCTATGGTATAACCCTATACTTCTGAAAATATAAGTGTCGGTAGTTAATTTATTCGATGCATCCAGATAGAATTGTAATCTCCCACCAACCTCGTAAGGAACCTGACCCACCTACCTCCATGGTTACTATTGGTAGGTTTGTTACTTTTTCGGCATCCTCCGTGGACGTTGAGGCGCCGGTGTCTGGATCTGTAGTTGGGTCGGTGTTGAGGGTTTGCGCATTCCCCAGGAAGGCCGGTCTGGGCCATGGCCTAAAAAGACCGATGTTGAGTGTTCCTGGCCTTTGAGCTTTCACCAGTTTGTCTTGGCCGACTGGTGGTGCGTAGGGGTGCTTTTTCTGGCCAAAGTAATTTTTAGACGTTGCTTTAATGAGCCCCGTGGCCGGTGCGGGAGCGAAGTCGGGCACAGCTGTTCCCATTACGGGAGATTGGCTGCCGTTGGCTGCTGCTGCTGGCTGCCCGCAACTCCGCGGCTCCCCCGCCAGCTTTTTCGCAGCCTTTGTGGATCTGGTCCATGTCTCCACTTGTAAGGTAAGTGGAAGGAACGCAGAGTCTCCTTACCTGCTGTTCCCGGCTTTCAAATTCTGCCGCTAAGTGGATCGTCGTTCCCCCTGCAATGCGTGTAGCGATATGACACGCATGCATCCTGGCGGGGTTCTTCACGTAGTCACTCACGTGACTCCGAAGTAAAATCATGATTTCTACCAATGTTATTTTGCAATTTCATTAATTTCCCCCATCTCCAAATATGAGCTCAGTTAATAGTTTGTTTCATTACTTCAGTTAACCAAAGTAACAATTATTGTTCTGTTCCATGTTTCAAGATGTGGCGAGTTTACTTTTTGAAGTTTAATGGCTACAATTTTCATGAATAGTTCACAAACTGCAGGATAAATCAGAAATCTTTTTATTATTCCATTATTTATACACAATTCCTATAATTGATATAACTTTCTTTAATACATTTTCCACCCAGTGCTTGCCATTATGGCATGAAGTAAGCAAGCACGTACGACAGGCAGTAAAGAAAGCTAATAGCATGTTGGCCTTCATAACAAATGGAGTTAAGGTTAGGAGCCAAGAGGTCCTTCTGCAGTTGTACAGGGCCCTAGTGAGACCACACCTGGAGTATTGTGTGCAGTTTTGGTCTCCAAATTTGAGGAAAGATATTCTTGCTATGGAGGTGGTGCAGTGTAGGTTCACGAGGTTAATTCTGGGATGGCGGGACTGTCATATGTTGATATAATGGAGCGACTGTATATACTTGAATTTAGAAGGATTTTATTGAAACATATAAGATTATTAAGGGATTGGACACACTAGAGGCAGGACTCCCCCAACATGTTCCCGATGTTGGGGAAGTCCAGAACCAAGGGCCACAGTTTAAGAATAAGTGGTAGGCCATTTAGAACGGAGATAAGGAAAAACTATTTCACCCAGAGAATTGTGAATCTCTGGAATTCTCTACCTCAGAAGGCAGCGGAGGCCAATTCTCTAGATGCTTTCAAGAGAGAGTTAGAGCTCTTAAAGATAGTGGAGTCAAGGGATATGGGGAGAAGGTAGGAACATGGTACTGATTGTGGATGATCAGCCATGATCACAATGAATGGTGGTGCTGACTCGAAGGGCCAAATGGCCTGCTCCTGCACCTATTGTCTATTGTTTATTGTCTATTGTCTATAAGATGTCAATCCTTTTTTAATTCTTTTTTTGTTTTCTATTCATACATTCCTCACAGGATATTAAGAGATAGGTACAAAATGCTTCGCCTGCCAGTAGTGCCTAGTGCTTAAAAATAAATCTTAAGATCAGTTTTAATGCACATTGTGGCAGACATGGGGGGGCCGGCCAGAGGCAGTCGATAGACCGTTTGAAGCCGGCACACCTGGACATTGACCAGCCGGTGCTGGTTGCCCAACCACGGCCTCGAGGGCGCCCCCCCCCTTCACGGCTCCCTCCGCCTGTCACTCCACCTGTCCTCCCGCCGGTCCCTCGGCCTGTCCCTCCACCTATGCCTCCGCAAGCCCCACGATCGGCTGACTTCCGCACGCGGGCCGGCCGGGTCGTGCGCCCGCCGGTGCGTTTCGTGCCTCTGGTTCTGAGGGGGGGTCCTGTGGCGGCTCCCAAGGGTCGTGCCATCAAAGTGTCGAAATCCTCGGCACGGGAGTGGTTCAGTCCGGAGGCGGCCCTTAGCCGGAGGGTTTAAAGGCAGGGGTTTGGGTGCCATCTTCCTCTCGTTTGGTCTTCCCTACAACCGGGAGGAACATAATAAAAGGTGCCTCTCAAAACACTGGACTTCATGCTTCCTTTTGAGACTCACGCACTACAACATCTAAATAAACCACATACTGGACTATCAATTATTTTACTGTAACCCAAAGCTAACATTCCAGCTAACAAATTCAGACATTATGATACCAAATGTACAGTGCAAGAATATTAGTTTAATGGCTTTTCTGACGCATTTGTTGATGTTCCTATTCTGGTCTAGTTTCCAATGGACAGGTTTCACCTAAACTAAACTTGGATCAATGTCCTGATGAACTGACTGATTGAGCTGTGGATAGTACTCAAAACTATTAAAATGGGAAGTGCAGGATGGCTTCAGGTAAAATGTTATTTATATATGTAAAGATATCTGTTATGGTTATTGTACATACATTTCTCATGGTCATTACATATTTAATGTATCATTACACAAATATTTACCCAGTAAATGTTTGTGTATTAATAGATTTAATATGCCAGGAAAGGATTGTGAATTTACTGGAAACAGTCCAAAAATTATCCATATTGGTTTGCACATATCTTGACTGTCAAGACAGACAAGTTAATGCCATATTTCTCATATTGTCACAGAGTCATACAGCAATCGTGTTGATGTTGACTAAAATGCCTCATCTAAGTTTGTCCCATTTGCCTGTGTTTGATCCATATCCCTCTAAACATTTCCTACTTAAGGAGCCATTAGGAGGTAGTGACCATAATATGATAAGTTTTAATCTACAACTTGAGAGGGAGAAGGGAAAATCAGAAATGTCAATATTCCAGTTGAGGAAAGGGGACTATGGAGCCATGAGGGAGGAGCTGGCCAAAGAGGAAAGAGATCCTAGCAGGGATATGACAATGGAACAACAATGACGGGTATTTCTGGGAACAATACAGAAGATGCAGGATCAGTTCATTCCAAAGCAGAAGTAAGATTCGTAGCAAGTGTACTAAGAGGTGACCGTGGCTGACAAGGGAAGTCAAGGACAATAAAAAAATAAAAGAGAAGAAGTATAACATAGCAAAGATGAGCTGGAAGCCAGAGGATTGGGCAACTTTTAAAGAGCAGAAGATAACTAAAAAAGGCAATGCGGGGAGAAAAGATGAGATACGAAGAATATAGCCAAGAATATAAAGGAGGATAGTAAAAGCTTCTTTGGGTATGCGAAGAGGTAAAAAAATTGTTAAGACAAATGTGGGTCCCTTGAAGACAGAAACAGGTGAATTTATTATGGGGAACAAAGAAATGGCAGATGAGTTGAACAGGTACTTTGGATCTGTCTTCACTAAGGAAGACACAAACAATCTCCCAGATGTACTAGTGGCCAGAGAACTAGGGTGATGGAGGAACTGAAGGAAATTCACATTAGGCAGGAAATGGTGTTGGGTAGACTGATGGGGCTGAAGGCTGATAAATCCCCAGGGCCTAATGATCTGCGTCCCAGGGACATAATGAAGTGGCTCTAGATATTTGGGATGCATTGGTGATCATTTCCCAATGTTCTATAGATTCAGGATCAGTTCCAGTGGATTGAAGGGTCGCTAATGTTATCCCACTTTTTAAGAAAGGAGGGAGAGAGAAAACTGGGAATTATAGACCAGTTAGCCTGACATCGGTGATGGGGAAGATGCTGGAGTCATAAAAGATGAAATAGCGGCACATGTGGATATCAGTAACAGGATCGGTCCGAGTCAGCATGGATTTATGAAGGGGAAATCATGCTTGAATAATCTTCTGGAATTCATTGAGGATGTAACTAGGAAAATGGACAAGGGAGAGCCAGTGGGTGTAGTGTACCTGGACTTTCAAAAAGCCTTTGATAAGGTCTCTCATAAGAGATTAGTGGGCAATATTATAGCACATGTTATTGGGGGTAGGGTACTGATATGGATAGAAAATTGGTTGGCAGACAGGAAACAAAGAGTAGGGATTAACGGGTCCCTTTCAGAATGGCAGGCAGTGACTAGTGAGGAACCGCAAGGCCCGGTGCTGGGACTGCAGCCATTTACAATATACATTAATGATTTAGATGAAGGGATTAAAAGTTATATTGGCAAATTTGCAGGTGACACAAAGCTGGGTGACAGTGTGAACTGTGAGGAGGATGCTATGTGGAAGCAGAGTGGCTTGGATAGGTTGGGTGAGTGGGCAGATGCATGGCAGATGCAGTTTAATGTGGATAAATGTGAGTTTATCCACTTTGCTGGCAAGAACAGGAAGGCAAGTTATTATCTGAATGGTGTCAAGTTTGGAAAAGGTGAAGTACAATGAGATCTGGGTGTCCTTGTTCATCAGTCGCTGAAAGTAAGCATGCAGGTACAGCAGCAGTGAAGAAAGCTAATGACATGTTGGCCTTCATAACAAGAGGAGTTGCATATTGGAGCAAAGAGGTCTTTTGCAGTTGTACAGGGCCCTAGTGAGACCACACATGGAATATAGTGTGCAGTTTTGATCTCCAAATTTGAGGAAAGACATTCTTGTTATTGAGGGAGTGCAGAATAGGTCCACAAGATTAATTCCCAGGATGGCAGGACTGTCACATGTTGAAAGAATGGAGCTACTGGGCATGTACACACTGGAATTTAGAAGGATGAGAGGGTATCTTATTGAAACATATAAGATTATTAAGGGATTGGACACGCTAGAGGCAGGAAATATGTTCCCAATATTGGGAGGGTCCAGAACCAGGGGCCACAGTTTAAGAATAAGGGGTAGGCCATTTAGAACGGAGATGAGGAAAAATCTTTTCACCCAGAGAGTTGTGAATCTGTGGAATTCTCTGCCTCAGAAGGCAGTGGAGGCCAATTGTCTGGATGCTTTCAAGAAAGAGTTAGACCATTCTTGACTATCTTTAAGAGCACTCTCTCTTAAAGATAGTGGAGTCAAGAGATATGGGGAGAAGGCAGGAACAGGGTACTGATTGTGGATGATCTGCCATGAACATAGTGACTGGCTGGTGCTGGTTCGAATGGCCTACTCCTGCACCTGTTGTCTATTGTCTATTGTCCATCCATGTACTTGTCCAAGTGTGTTTTAGGCCAAGTGACTTTTTGGCTATAACATAATGACATTACGTAGCCTTTATTTGGGTATTGTTGCATGATCTCCATGCCTCAAGCTAAATCCTGTTTTGCAGTTTTAAAAAGAGAAAGTTGAATAAACATGGACAAAAGTGAAATAAAGAATAAAACCCCAAAATTAAAACAGGAAGATTTGGCTATAACCACAATGATAGTGAAAGGTAGCAATAACAAAGGATTTCAATGCTGGATATATCAAAGACCAGAGGACATGTCTTTAAGTTTAGAGAAATACATTTTAAAGACTTGGTTCTCTGATGTTGGGGGTCTCAGGGATGGGTTAAGATGGTTCATTTAATGAACCCATCTTGATGAAGATGGTTGTAAATTACATTCTGCGCTTAGCATTTATTGAGGGTGAGGAATTCATGGAAGTTCCGCCTTTGTTTTTACAGTCCATTGTCATTCATAAAGAAATGTGACATGACCTGTGATCTAATCTGTTCTTTGATGGATGGTTTAGTTTTTATTGTTTAATTCCTATTGTTTAGCAAACATGCATTTCTGGATAGGTGTTTCACCAAATGGGAATCTTAATTTCAGGTTTGCCCGATAGTTCTGGCAAGCTCTTCCACATTCTTCTCCGAACATAGGTGTGAGTCTTACCTGGATTGCAATAGCAGTTTGAGGGATATGTCAGATGAAATGAAGGAGCACCTTGTTTGTGAAGCCAGATGTCAGTCAATTAACTGACATTATTTAGATAAGATGTCCCAATCAGGATACCCAAACCAACTATGCCCTCTCATTTTTGTCAGCTCCACTCTGGAAATGTCATGTCAAAAGTCAACTTAATAACATAGATATTGATTGTGATTCATTCAGAATAAATATTGCTAATTTGCTGATAGGAATAGTAGGCTTGATAAGAAGCTCTTAGGGTTATAGATATGGAAACAGGCCCTTCTGCCCAACTTGTTCCTACTGACCAAGATGTCCCACCTAAGCTGGTCCCATTTCCCTGTGATTGACCCATATTCCTCCTAACCTTTCTAATCCATGTATCTGTTTTTTAAAATGTTGTTATAATACCTGTCTCAACTACCACCTCTGGTAGATCATTACATATACCCACCACCCTCTAGATGAAAAGAGTTGCCACTCAGATTCCTATTAAATCTTAGCTCTAGAATCAAAAACCAATGTCCTTGGTTTTTGATTCTCCAACCCTTGGTAAAAGACTCTGTAAAAGACTCTGTAATGGTGATGGTTGCTCGGGACATACCAAACTTCCTAAGTACAGGGGTTGATGTGCTTTCTTGGCCATAGCTTCAATGGAGTTGGTCCAGGACAAATTGCTGGTGATATTTATAACTAGGAATGAAGCTTTCGACCATCTCCACTTCTGTGCCATCAATGTATGATGTTTGTACTGCTTCACTTTCTGAAGTCAATCACTTGTCTCCTTTGTCTTGCTGATATTGAGGGAGAAGTTGTTGTCTTGGCACCAAGTTGTGAGGTTCTCAATCTTTTTTCTGTACTTTATCTCGTCATTATTTGACATCTGGCTCACTACGGTGGTATCGTCTGTGATCTTGTAAATTGAGTGGATTTATATCTGGCTGCACAGTCATGAATGTATAAGGAAGGTAGACAAAAATGCTAGAGAAACACAGCAGGTGTGGCAGCATCTATGGAACGAAGGAAATGCGACGTTTCGGGTCGAGACCCTTTTTCAGACTGATGGGGGGTGGGGGGGGGGGTGGGGGGGGGAGGGAAGAAGAAAGGAAGAGGTGGAGCCAGTTGACTGAGGGAGAGCTGAGAAGGGGAGGAGAAAGAAAGGACTACCTGAAATTGGAGGTCAATGATCATACCTCTCGGGTGTAAACTACCCAAGCAAAATATGGGGTGCTGCTCCTCCAATTTGTGGTGGGACTAACTCTGGCCATGGAGGAGGCACAGGACAGAAAGGTCGGATACGGAATGGGAAGGGGAGTTGAAGTGCTGAGCCACTAGGAGATCGGGTTGGTTAATGCGAACTGTGCTGAGGTGTTGGGCGAAGCGATCGCCAAGCCAACGCTCACCGATGTAGAGGAGTTGAAACCTAGAGCAGCAGATGCAATAGATGAGGTTGGAGGAGGTGCAGGTGAACCTCTGCTTCACCTGAAAAGACTGCTTGGGCCCTTGGATGGAGTCGAGGGGGGAGGTAAAGCGACAAGTGTATCATTTCCTGTGGTTGCAAGGGAAAGTACCAGGGGAAGGGGTGGTTTGGGTGGGAAGGGATGAATTGCCTAGGGAGTTACGGAGGGAGCGGTCTCTGCAGAAAGCCAAAATGGAAGGAGATGGGAAGATGTGGCCAGTGGTGGGATCCCGTTGGAGATGGCGAAAATGTCGGAGGATTAACTCTTGTATGTGGAAGGAGAGGACAAGGGGGAATCTGCCCTTGTTACGAGTGAGGGGATGGAGAGTGAGAGCAGAGCTAAGTAAGTACTTTTAATGTCCAAGTATTCACATACAAGGAATTTGTTTTGGTGCTCCGCCCACAAGTAACAACATGACATACAGTGACAGTTACGAATGACTCAGAAAACACTAAACATTAATAATGAATGAAACATTAATGATAAAACACCATTGATCAACCATGTGAACCAACAAAATACCAGATCAAAGGGTGGCTGCAGATTTTTGGCTGTTGAGTAGAGCAACAATTTTTTTTAAATTATTTTTATTTGATTTTTTAAAATTATTTTTATTAGAAGCAATTGTACAAGGATAAAACATTCGGCATCTAAAATTATACAATTATTGTACAGCTTCAATTTTAACCTTTTAACATGAAAATGAGAGAAAAGAAGAGCGAAAGAACAAGGGAGGGGAAAAGTGTGGTGAAAAGATAGCTCGAAAAAGCACATTCCTAGGAAAAGAATCCTAGACTACCTAAGTATAAGATATAAGAGAGAAAAAGAACGGAAAAAAAGAAAATGGAGATATACCTTCCCCCCGTCTCCCCCCCCCACCCCCCCCCCCCCAACCAACCCCCCCCCCCCACTCCCCCCCCCCCCCCCCCACATCACCCAACCCAGAATCGTATTTAAATCTAAAGTTGTGTTGTGCCATACTATCCTTGTAAGAATTCGGTAAAGGGTGTCCATTTCTTGAAAAATTGATCTGTTTTTTCTGCCAAGACAAGCCTTGGGGATTGGTTGGTTCTGTGGTCGAGGAAGAAACGGAGGTCTTTGAGACCCTCCTGGTGGGGGATGGAGGTGCAGAGTGATTGGACATCCATGGTGAAGATGAGGGAATGGGGGCCTGGAGAACAGAAGTCCTGGAGGAGCCGAAGAGCGTGTGAGGTGTCTTGGACATAGGTAGGGAGGGATTTGACCAGGGGGGATAGGATGGAGTCGAGGTATGTGGAAATATGTTCGGTGGGACAAGAACAGGCAGAAACAATGGGTCTGCCAGGACAGTCAGGTTTGTGGATTTTGGGGAGAAGGTAAAATCGGGCCATGCGGGGTTGGGGAACGATGAGGTTGGAGGCTTGGGAGGGCAGGGAGCCGGAAGTGATGAAGGCAGTGATAGTGTTTGAGATAATGGCCTGGTACTCATCTGTGGGGTCATGGTCCAAGGATAAGTAGGAGGAAGTGTCTGAGAGTTGGCGCCTGGTCTCAGACCGGTAGAGATTAGTGCGCCAGACTACCACGGCACCTCCCTTGTCAGCAGGTTTGATCACCCAACCTGGGTCGTTACAGAGTGAGTGGAGGACTGCAAGTTCAGGAGGGGAAAGTTAGAGTGAGACAGGGGAGTGGAAAAGTTGAGGCGGTTGATGTCCCGCCGGCAGTTTAAAATAAAAAGGTCCAAAGCAGGTAGATGGCCATGAGGGGGAGTCCAAGAGGACTAAATAAGGATATATAAGAATATATAAGGAGTATAGTAGCATATTACCGTAGAGGATGATTTGTCACCAATCCTCACTGATTGTGGTCTGTTGGTCAGGAAGTCAAGGATCCATTTCTCGAAGGGAGTGCTGACTCCAATTTCCCCAAGTTTGGAGATGAACTTGGATCGGATAATGGTACTGAAAGAAGTCAATGAATAGGAGTTATATAGCCTCAGTGTAATCTACTATCTCACACTCTTGTACTTGAGTATTACAGTGCCTATGTATAGTAAGAACGTTACTGAACTGCATACAAAAAAATAATTTCACGATAACCTAGGTGCATGTGACAATAAAGTACCATTGAACCATTAAGGTCCTAGCCTGCCCATCCTTTCCCTATAGCTCAGGCTCTAGCAACGTTCTTGTATTTTTTCTCTGCACTCTTTCCAGCTTAATGACCTCCTTCCTATAGTAGAGTGACCAAAACTCATCATAGAACTCCAAATACAACCTCACCAATGCCTTGTACAACTGTAACATAGTGTACCAACTTCTTTACTCACTATCATGACTGATGAAGACCAATGTACCAAAGGCCTTGTTTAGAGCCCATTGGGTGGCACTTTGATGGCTGCCTCGCCTACAGTCTGTCTGCCCTTTTCATCTTTTTTTGTTATTAAGAACTTAAAAGGTTTGTGTTAATGTTCTCCAGTTTTTAAAAATCGTCATTCCTTTTCTAATATTCGCCGATTGGCCAGTGTGGTCTATTCGCCCAGTGCTTCTCCGCGCCCAGAGGCTGTTATTTCTTTGGACGCGGAGAAGGCATTCGATCGAGTGGAGTAGTCATATTTGTTCAGAGTCTTGGAGAGACTTGGATTTGGCAAAAAATTTGTAGCCTGGGTTAAGCTATTATATCATTCACCCTTAGCATGTGTACAGACAAATTATTTGCGATCTGATTATTTTCAATTAACACGTGGCATTCGTCAAGGCTGCCCATTGTCTCCGCTTCTTTTTGCGAATGCAATTGAGCCCCTCTCTATTACACTTAGGTCAACCACATTTATCCAGGGCATTAGGAGAGGAAACAGGGAACATCGTGTGTCTCTATATGCCGACGACCGTCTTCTTTATGTGAGTGACCCTACAGCCAGTGGCCCTGCAATTGTGTCCTTGTTGGATCAGTTTGGGACTTTTTCCGGCTATAAACCAAACCTCTAAAAAAGCAAATGCTTTCCCATCAACCGAGCCCTACAGATCCAACAGGAAACCCTGCCCTTCCCCATATCTCAAGAAGGTTTTGTATATTTAGGAATACACATCACCCGCTTTTTCACATCCCTGTTTGCAGCTAACTACATGCCTCAAGTTAGCCAAATGAAGACTGACTTTGAGAGATGGCATAGTCTGCCACTCACTATGGCTGGGAGAGTGCAGTCAGTGAAGATAACTGTACTTCCCAGATTTCTTTACTTGTTCCAATGTTTGCCGGTTTTCCTACCCAAGTCATTTTTTAACTCAGTTAACCAATCTATAACCTCCTTTATATGGGGTAACAAGGTTCCAAGGGTCAATAAGTGCACTCTCCAAAGAGGTCGTGAAGTAGGTGGACTGGGCCTTCCTAGCTTTATTAATTATTACTGGGCATCCAATATCCAAAAGATATTATTCTGGCTAAACCGACCAGATACAGACTGGTGTCTGCTTGAATCACAATCTTGTTACTCCTCGTCTCTCCCAGCTTTAGTATATTCCTCCCTGCCTTTGAAACCCTCTAGATTTACATCCAACCCTGTCGTACTATCCACCATCAACATTTTTAACCAATTTCGTTGCCATTATAAGCTTACATCAGCTTCAGTTCTGGGTCCCATTCATAGTAACCATTTATTTCCCCCCCTCTACACTTGACTAACCTTTCGACAGTGGGGTTTGAATGGTCTTATGTGCATTAAGGATTTATACACTAACAACATATTTGATAGTTTCGACAACCTACACAAAAAACATGGCCTCCCACATAATCATTTCTTTAAATATCTTCAGGTTCGCCACTTTGTCATGAAAAAATGTCCTTCTTTTCCTGATCTCCCTCCTGTCACAGTGTTGGATAAACTCACTCTTACCTTTGCAAATAAAGGACTGATCTCTGCAATATATTCTCAATTGATGTATTTAGGAGATCAAAACCTGAACAAAGTTAAAGCTAGGTGGGAGGATGACCTTGGTATGGATCTGTCTGAGGAATGCTGGACAGAAGCGCTGAAAAAAGTCCACTCCTCGTCATCATGTGCTAGATTGGGGCTCATACAATTTAAAATTTTACACAGGGTTCATTTAAATAAAGCCAGGCTTGCTAACATATATCCAGGGACAGACGCTGCCTGTGACAGGTGCTCGTTCTCTCCAGCCAATCTAGCTCATGCATTCTGGTCTTGCCCCAAACATTAACTACTGGGCAGTGGTTTTTAAAACCATCAGTGAAGTCCTTGGGATGACAGTGAGACCTTGCCCGCTTGTAGCTGTATTTGGTGTAACAGATAAAACCTTGGGTTTAAATACAACCCAGTCTGATGGCATTACATTTACATCAACTTTTGGCCCGTAGGAGAATCTTGCTGGTCTGGAAATCTACCACTCCTCCATCTGCCACTGCTTGGCTGGAAGACGTCATGTTTTTTTTAAGGCTAGAAAAGATTAAATTCACATTGAGGGGGTCTGTGAAAAAGTTTTATTTGAAATGGGAACCCTTTTTATCATACTTTGAGGGTCTAAAGGAACTACCTATTGACTGAGGGCACTTGACAGTAAGTGGGGATCCGCCTTTATTCTGTTTTATTACTTTATTATTGTTAAAAAGTGCATTTAATTTTGTGATATATTTGGATTGTGAAAAAATAAGCTGCCAAGGGGTGTTCAGGGAGGGTGGGTTAGGGTTATTTTGTTTATATTATTATTATTATTATTATTATTATTATTATTATTATTATTATTATTATTTATAAAAAACAAAATGGAGGAAAATGTAATGCCATACGTCAGATGTACTGTGAATTTTTTATTTTTTTTCCCTCCAATAAAAAACTATTAATATAAAATGTTCTCCAGTTTGTTTTATGTGGGGGGTGGGGTGACAGGGGAAACTTTTTCTCAATCTCCTACCTTACCGGGGATGCAATTGTTTTCTGGGTCGTATCTCCGGTTGCTCTGTGGCCTAACATCGTGGAGTTGGAGGCCTTGCTTGGGACTGACTTTGAGCCCCACCGCGGGGTGTGGACTTCCCATCAGAGCTGATTCCTTGCCTAGGATCGATGCTCCAACCGCGGCCTGCGGACTTTAACATCAAGGGCTCACAGTCCCGTATTGAGAACGAGTCGGGAAGCTCCAAAACCGCATGATGTTTGACAAGCCCCGACCCGAGGTTGATCGCCCGGCGCGGGGGAGCTGAGATTCTCTCCCGATGCAGGTGTTTGATCGCCCCGACTGCTCCCTCATGCCCAGTTGCTGCAGAACAACCACTAACCGTGCCCTCTGCGTCCTCTCTACAACTTTAGGCGCCCCGCTCGCCTGCTTCGCTGCCTCCACTCTGTGGGTCTCCGGTACTGTCCCCGATTAATTCCCCGGTGAAAGGAGGAGACGCGGATTTATATCGCACGTGCACTGGATGGGTCTGTAGGCCAACCCTTAAATATGGAGATTTTGTGTAACCATCTATATGTCCCTATATGTGTTATTAGCGTTTCGGGTACCATATAATTTAGTACCATATTACTTATTCATCATGTATCAATGTGTTTCTGCTTATTGGCTCACATTTTAGTTGTGCTTTATTTCATTTCTACAAGGAAAGATGTAGATTGGTTACTTACACTAACCAATTGTAGTGCTTTATTAGTAGAAGCTCCGCCTACCATGTGGTTTATATTATCAGAATTCAGTTCATAATGTTAGTCGAATAGCTGCTACGCTTGCCTTAACAATATGCTGAAGTGTACTTTGAGTAAACTGTAATAGTTATGTTGTACAATGTTGAGTGAGTGACTGACTCTTTTACACCGGGGAAAACCGACGCAGATACGGGGAGAATGTATAAACTCTGTGCAGGGAGCACCCATAGTCAATATCGAACCCGTAGGCAGCAGCTCTACCATTGTGGCACCGCGCCGCCCTACTATTTGAAAAAGTTAATTCCATACCTTAGCGCTATCACATTTTAGCATATTGCTGTATTCTTACCTTTGGGAGTTGAAAGTGGAATGCAAAGAATCCTTTATTGCAGCAGACACTCAAGATACGGTTTTGCTGGTTGTATCATCTGGCTTGGGCTCTCTGCTGACTGCTTGGCATCTAAATAAATCTTCATTACTCTGACTGATCCTGCTATTTTATTGATCTTGAGTATGCCTTGAAAATATGGAGCCACTTACATCTTTCAGAAGCACTAACCCATGTTGAATTAATATAATTTAGATAATATATTTTACTTTAAGGAGTAAATGAACTAAAACTAGGCATTTCAGTGTAGAACCAGCTGGTTTCTGCTTAGATGTCTTCATCACACGACAGTCTTATAACAGCATCAAGGCCTTTCTCGTGGACATATGAAAGCCAATGTAGGTTTTATGCATGGCACGTGATATATTGTGGCAATGAGTAAAGCAAAAGAACTGATAGCTTTAGTAAGAGTCCCAATACACACTAATTCTAATTACCAAGTCAAAACAGTCATTTTTAACTAGCAATGTAAAAACTGGGTGATATGTAATGCTTTGCAGCTTTTTTACCTTCTAATATTGAACTATATATTTCACTGTGAAGATTTTCACAATTTGGACTGGGATTTCTGCAAAAATATGAGAGTGAACTCATTGGTGTTAACTCTTCTATCCTCCCATTCCTATACAGAGATCTCAGCGATCGTTTTGCTCAACACCTCCACTCAATCTGCCTCAACATACCTGATCTCCTGCTCCCATTCCCACACTGACCTTTCTGTCCTGGGCCTCCACCATTGTTAGAGTGAGGCCCAGCACAAATTGAAGAATCAACACCTCATATTTTGCTTGGGCAGGTTACACCCCTGCGGTATGAATATTGACTTCTCTAACCTCATAACCTTTGCCTTCCCGCTCTCTCCATCCCTCCTCCTTCCCAGTTCTCCAACTAGTCTGACTGTCCTCATTTACATTTTATCTCTGTTGGCCTTGTTTGTACCTTCTAACAATGACCTATTTTACATGTTCCTTAATCTCCATCCCCTTTGTCTCGTTTTCACACCTTACATTTCCTTACCTCTGTATCTCCCCTTCCCCTGATTCAGTCTGAAGATGGGTCTCGACCTGAGACCATTCCTTCTATCCAGAGATACTGCCTGTCCCGCTAAGTTACTCCAGCATTTTGTGCCTATCCAGAGACGCTGCCTGTCCCACTGAGTTACTCCAGCATTTTGTGTCCATCTTTGGTGTTAACCCTCCCCTGGTTTCACAATACCGTCAACAAACTCCAAGATAGGAAATGGAAGATTCCCTGGCCAAAGCCAAATCAAACTACACAGATAAGCTAATTTGAATAATTAGCCTTATCTTAGTCTGCTGGAGAAACAAGGAACTGCGGATGCTGGAATCTTGAGCAAAACACAAACTGCTGGAGTAACTCAGTGGATCAGGCAGCATCTGTGGAGGGAATGGATAAGTGATGCTTTGGGTCAGGACCCTTTTCTGCTTTTAATTTATGCCAGGCTTTCATAAATTTTGTCAAGCTCCACCAAGTTAAAAGAATTTGATCATTTAAGTATGTATCTGAGTATGGAACATAAACAAGAGTCATAGAGCCATACAGCACAGAAACAGGCCCTTCTGGCAACTTGCCCATGCCAACCAAGTTGCTGAACTGAGCTACTCCCAATTGTCTGCACCTGGACAACATACCTCAGAAATCTTTTTTTTGTGTGCATTGTTTCCAGTTTAAAGACATCGTGCTTAAAATAGGACAACCAGAATATCCTCTCCGTGTGTTACCATGATGTTCTACCTATTTAGCAATGCAACTTTGCTCCTCTCTTGTCTCCACTTTAGTTCCTCCTGTATCATTTGTACCCTGTAATATTGAGCTGACAATCTTGTCTCTCCCTCAGGCCCATTTCTGTAATAACTATAGTTTCCAGGACACATATTTATATCCATGTCCTGAGTTCACCTGACTTACCTTCCAGGCCTGCATTGAAATAAAAGCAGTGTAAAACATCAAACTTCCCTTGACTCTGCAATTCACCCGCAGTTTATGTTACTGAACTTGCTCTCTTTAAATTCTGTATTTGTCTCAACTTTCTCATCTACCTCATGTGCTTTGGGACTATGTATGGTCCTTTGGGTTATTTCAGGGACATTTAACATCATGTTCCTCCTGCCAATTCTCCACCCACCCACTGCTCTCTGGTTTAATTGAGAAATTAGAATGCTCAATATCTGCAAGGGGAACCCAATTCACCTCAAACTTACCTGTTAGTTTTAACAGAGAGATGGGTAATTAATTGCTTTGCTAGAGGTTGGTTGGCCACTGAAATACTGCAATGAGACCACTGTTTCTACTTTAACTATGTATTTGGTTTAACCTTCGGCCACTGGATTTGACTGATCTTGAAATGTCAGATAAATTTAAGTTGGGGAGAGGATCCAAATCCATAAGCAGAATGTTTTGATGATGATGATGATGATGGTACTTTGTCACTTGTACCTAGGTACAGTGAAAATCTTTCTTTTTGCACAAAAGAGTTGCCACAAAGGTGCCGACAAAGTTACAAAAAGTATTCATCCCTTCTTTGTTCCCTCCCGCTCCCCTGCTGTATATCAGCAGGAATAATTTCTCTAACCCAATAAGTTCCAGAATGAATACACTTGCTGTAGTTTTTTTCTGCATATCCCCATGATCTCAACCCTAGATGGCATTAAAATAGGCAGAGCACTATTGCCTTTCATCCAAATGATATTTCTGAGTTCATAAAGTGAATTAATGGATTATTTTTCACCTCGATTGTTGGTGAGATGGATTAAATGTGATATTGACACTAAAGGAGATGAATAGAAATTAGGATAAAGACAGACACAAGGAACTGTAGATGCAGAAATATCAAGTAGTTAGAAGTCCCTGTCCAGCACCAGGCATTCTCATGTGGATACATTGATTGCTGGCCAACCTTTGGAAGATGGCACTGCTATTTGCTATAATTGTGATTGTTGCTGAAGAGACAAGAGACTTGCTGAAGAGACATTTTATTCTGTAGTAAATCAACTATCAAAATCAGGAAACACAGAGTCAGGAAAAAAGATAACATAGCAATAACTCCCAAATCATCATTTTAATATCAGAGGGAAAGTTTAAAGATGTTTGGGGTAAATATTTTACACACAGAGTAGAGGATGTCTACAATACATTGCCTGGGGTGGTGGAGGAATATATAGTGGTGCAGTTTGAGAGGTTTTTAGATAAGTACATGGAAATGCAGGGAATGGAGGGATCAGGTGTAGGCGGAGGAGATTAGTTTAATGGCATCATTTTCAATATGGACATTGTGAACCAAAGGGTATATTCATATACTGTACTGTTATATGTTCTATGGTCTATCTGTGTAGGGAAATAGACAGCCAGCTTTTTAGGTTAAAGTAGTGTCCTAGCCTGTAACGTCGGCCGTCCATTTTCCTCCACAGATGCTGCCTAACGCATTAGGTTCCTGGAGTGGTTTGCTTTTTTTGCTTTTACTTCCAAACACCACCATGATATAGAAAGCCTTGAAGTAATGTCATCATTTTCTGTTTATTAAATGCATAAGAGATTTTGTTTGCGGTTATTCTGACACCACAGGCAGATTAATTTTTTGATAGAGTAGCTCAAGAACTACCCAAGGTAATGTATGCGGAATAAATAAAGAATGTCTTTATTCTTTAATTAAGGGAAATACTACAAACCTTTTGCACAAGCAATCTGCTGGGGGAACTCAGCGGGTCCAGAAACATCTGTGGGTGGAAAGGAACAGTCGATATTTTGGGTCAAAACCCTGCATCACTGACGTGGGATTTTGACCCAAAAAAAATGATGGCTGTTCCTTTCCATCCAAAGATGCTTCCTGACCCATTGACTTCCTCGAGCAGACTGCTTGTTGCTCCATTTTCCAGCATTTACAGTCTTGTGTGCCTCGATTGTGCATTTTAATATTTGATATCACATGATGAATAAATTAAAATTCTTCTTCTTATACTTTCATACCTTTGGAACTAAAGGGAAACTTCTGTCAGTAAACATTGGTTTGTTTCTGCTTCTTTTCATGTAAAACCAACAGATATGCACAGAAATTATAGATAGGTTTCTTCAATTTTACCCCATGCTAGAAGTGGAAACCATGTCTCCTCACAGAAAAATCTGCAACCAGGGGCCATTGCTTAAAAATAATGTGCTTAAGCGAGATAAGGCAATTATTTTTCTCTCAGAGTTATGTTTTTACAACCTTCTTCTTCAAATAAAAGGAGAAGTGCAGTCTTTAGATATGTTAAGATAGATTTTTTGATTGTCAATGGGGTTAAAGGTTACCATGGATAAGCAAGATCATGGAATTTAGGTTCCATTCAGATCATCCGTGATTTTATTAATTGAATTGTCGAGCAGGGTTGAGGGACTGAGTAGCCTACTCCTGCTCTTAGTTGGCATGATCTTGTCTTTGTTAATGGTGTGATAGTTAGTCAAAGCAGCTACTGAGGTAATAATCAGAAAAGTTATTGTTTAGATTGATACATTATATTAAATAAGCATTGCAACCTAACTATTGCTAAACCATGTGTATGTATCAACATCAGCTAATTCTGTTTATTCAATTCTTCAATGGTTTTGGAGCTTAAAAAGGTTAAAGTGGTGATCATAATATTTTTTTTAAATAGAAAGATGATGGGAGCAGAGAGGATGGCAAGCCCAATTAAACCTTCTGTGCGCTTTTCTCACAAGTGCCGCCATTTATTCCCCACAGACCAGAATTTCAGTCTGTTAAACCGGAAGCCTAGAGAGTTTCTTTCATGAATCCCTGTTATCGCAGCTCAAGTCCAGCACTGCCCTTCTGGGTGAGTGCCCCATCACTCCCCCTCTATTAATCATCATCTGGCCTCCGAACACCTGGGACTAACTTCAAGTCCCAGTGTTGCTATATTGATAATATTCCCTGTTGATTTCCTCATTTTCTCTGTCTCAGATAGAATGACCTCTTTAAAATTCTTTATAAACGTCAGTAATTGCTGCATCGAACTTCAATTCATTATTTTCCCAGGCCTCATGTATTTTGATGATATGAAAGTTGACCGCATTTACATGCAAATTGAAGTTTTATATTAATAAGGACCAGTAAAAGAGATTGCATGGTAATACTCCATTATGACTTTTAAATACATTTGGCCATGTCTTTACTCAGCATTAGCATGGTCAGACCACAAGGAAATCATGTTGGTCTGATTGCAATTTTGTTTTCCAATTGAAAGTACAATTTCATCAGGTTTTCCTGTCATTTCTAATAATGAGTTAAGTTTGCTCAGTAAATTGAAGAATTTCTTGGTGGCTGATGACAAGCTGGGTAACAGGTGAGAAGACAGCTGTGAAAATGAAGTGCTTTAGCAAAAGGCTACGATGACATCCAGTCTGAAAGGTTTTCCAAAATGGAAAAATACAAGCACCCTGCGTGATTCTATTTATATAAGAGAATTCATCTAAGTTAAAAAAAATAATCCTGTTTTGTAATGCTCAGAGTTTACAAATGCCTGCCTCATAAGGTTGTCATTTTTGTTAATTCAAAATCTCAAAAGTCTTGCTGTCCTTTGAGAGGGTGATTGCATGTTAGATTATTATTTGAAATCAGTAACTATCTGAAATCCAAAGCATTAATGTTTCCCACTGACATAATATTCTTTGATGTTGTGCAGAAAAGATTGATTTTCAGTAATTTGTTTTAGTATTGCACTGTTTTGTCATCAGGAACACAAATGTCAATCATCTTTTCTTCTGAAAATGACTTTGACAGCTGAATACAGATTTCAACTGCATCAATGGAGACCAAATAGCTACATTTTATCTGCATGCTTTAGGTTTAAAACTGTTCATTGACTGAGTGAACCTGAAAAAAATCATAATCTGAATAATAAAGCTTACATTACTGCTTTTTACCCAGAAACAAAAGTACAAAGAGAGTGTAAAAATGACTAAATGTGAAACCATTTCCCTTTGCTTGTCTCTTGTTCCTATTGAGAAGCTCAGTTCAAGTGCTGTACCCGGCCATCCTTAGATAAGATACTCATTAGGCCAGACAGATTGGTAAAGCCTGTCTTCTGGCTGAGTGCTTGTGAAACGTATTCACTCTGGCTATCAGTCCACCATAGAAGAACATAATGACAGGGCATCTGTATCAAGTGCACAGGAGATAGATAGTGAAATGGAGGGTTATTAACTCCAGTTTACTTTGTGTTCTTTTTTCAACTGTAGAATTGCCTCCAAATGAGATAAAGAGTGGGTCTCCCTTAATTACCCCAATCTTTGAAAATAAATGATTCATAAATTTCAGCAGGCAAATAGGTTGTTTGTACAATCAGGTTGTAGATGGGAAAGATTGTGATAATAACTTATTGCAAAGAAGCTTTACTTTCAAAGGGTTTTTTTCTTCTGCGTTGAATTATATTGACTCCCTTTCAGGCATTACACTAATTAATTGTAAACAACGTGACAGAATACAAGAGTGGAGACTGAGCTTAACTTTATTATTATCATTTACCTCTACTTACTATAGCTGAATGTTGAGACAATTATCTTGACCTTTGTAAACAAGTGCTAAGCTCGGTAATTGAAAGTGTTATGTAAGGTTTGTTCTACATTCTTGACAACATTAATCCTTCATAGATCAACAAAATAAATCTCCCTCGTTAATGATGCAGTCATTTTATCTCATACTTTACCACAGGAAGGATTCTTGTGTCTATTTGCAAGCAATACTGTAACTAAACTGGCAGAGATGCACTCTTTCAGGTGTCCAATATTATATTTTGGTGAGAATTTCACTTTTTCCAGAAGTTTATTGAATGTAGAAAAAAACGTTGGAAACAACTGTATGTGCTGCAATTTGAAATTGTTTGATTTTGGAGAAGTATGTTAAACACATATGTCTTGCACACATAGGCAAATGAGTGAATTTTCTGAAGGGGCCAATACTCCCATTGATCACCCCCATCTTAATCAATCTCCTCCAGCACACTCCTCATCAATTTAACTCTCACATGCTCCATGCCATCTCTGTTCGGCATAAAGATAATGGTGGTTACTTTCCATCCAGATATTTATTTTTTTGTTTAGACATACAAGACCATTTCTGCCCATTGATTCAATGCTAGTCACAGAGCCACCCAATTTTTCCCTCTCTACCTCCCCCACCCCACCCCATGCCCCCATACCCCACCCCAGTGCCCCACACCACCCCACCCCATAGTCTCAACAATTCCTGCCAAATGCCACCACTCAGCTATGAAATAGAGCCAATACGCAACTGAAGTGCCCAAGGGGAAGCATACGTGATCACAGGGAGAACATGCATACTCCACGCAGACAATATCAGAGGTCAGGATTGATCTCAGTTCAGTTCAGTTTAGTTTATTGTAACGTGTACCGAGCTAAAGTGAAAAGCTTTTTGTTGCGCGCTAATCAGTCAGCAGAAAGACAATAAAATGCATGATTACAATCAATACATTTACAGTGTATAGATACAAGATAAGGGAATAACGTTTAGTGCAAGGTAAAACCAGCAAATACCGGTCAAAAATAGACCGAGGGACATCAGAGGTAGATAGTAGTTCAACATTGTTCTCTGGTTGTGGTAGGATGATTCAGTTACCTGATAACAGCTGGGAAGACACTGTACCTGAATGTGGTGGTATGCGTTTTCACACAGAGGCGAGAAGAGGGAGTGGCCAGGGTGTGACTCATCCTTGATGATGCTGCTGGCCTTGCCAAGGCAGCGTGAGTTATAAATGGAATCAATAGAAGGGAGGTTATACATAGGAATTCTGGTATGATAGTCTGCAAATTTTACACAACAGTGAAACATTAAATAAAATTCCACATTAGATCAGGCTGTATTCACATCAAATATTAACACAAAGACCAACAAATATTCAAAAATACCCAAACATTTCATAGTGTTAACATTGCCTGCAATCCAACATCAAAGCAGAATCTGTAAAATTATCAACAATGAATAATATTAAAAGAAAATCCACATTAAAAACATAAAAAGTTTGTTTTATTTATTTAATTGTGTAAGAAATGAGAGAAGGGTTTTAAAAATCTACAATCTATAGGGTTTTTAATGTCCTCTATATTAATGTCCTGGATGATAGAGTAGATAGTAATGTGTAGGAAGGAACTGCAGATACTAGTTTACACTGAAGATAGACACAAAATGCTGGACTCGCTGAGTTACTTCAGCATTTTGTGTCTATCTAAAAGATTGGAGGAACTTTGTGGTCATGCAGCATCTGTGGAGGGGATGGACAGACGTTTTTTGGGTTGCGCACCTTCTTCAGACAGTTGAAGTAGGGTGGGGAAAGTTGACAAAGGGAAGTGGGACTCGGGCAAAGCCTAGCAAGTAATAGCCAAATTTGCCATTGATACAAAGGCAGATAGGAAAGGCAGTGAGCTTTGTCTGAGGATAGGTGCCAACCCGAAAAGTTGGCTGTCCATTCACTTTGCAGATGCTGCCTGACCCACTGAGTTGCTCCAGCACATTGTGTTATGAATTGGGAAAGCAAGTTGGCAGAAGGACACAATGAGCCTGCAAAGTATGACAGGCAGATACAACAAACTGGATATCCTGGAATCTTGAGCAAAAAAACACCATACAAATGTTTAGTTGAGACAGCGCGGTAACAGGCACCCACTGACTCCATGCTAACCAGCGATCCCCGCGCACTAACATTATCCTACACACTAGGGACAATTTACAATAATACCAAGCCAATTAACCTACAAATGTGTACGTCTTTGGAGTGTGGGAGGAAACCGGAGTTCCCGGAGAAAATCCACGCAGGTCACAGGGGGAACATACAAACTCTGCAGACAAGCACCAGGATTGAACCCGGGTCTACGGCACTGTAAAGCAGCAACTCCACATGTGCCACCGTGCCATCCAAAAAGGCTGGAGGAGGTCTGTTGATCAGGTCACAGGTGACATTTTGGGCCCATACTTTCTCCCAACATTTACCATCACCTGAGTCACCTTGCTCTTTTCCCCTCCTCTACATGCTTAACTTCCATCTCTGAGTCCTGTGTTTCCTTTTTAACCCTCTCTCTTTCCTCTTTCTCCTGTCCCCTTCCGCTCATATATCTCCCTCCAGCTTTACATTTCATTCCTCCTCCTCTTCTCTCCATATCTGACACCCTTTGGGCTCCTTTTCCTCTCTAGTCTATGTTATTTACTCTATCCATCTGTCAATCACTCCCACTCCCTTGTATCCACCTATTACTTGCCAGGCTTTGTCCCACCCTGACCTCTCTTTTCCAGGTTTCGCCACCCTGTTCCATTAGTCTGAAGAAGATCCTGACCCAAAACGACACCCGTCTGTTCCCTCCGCAAATATTGCTTGACCCGTTCAGTTTCTCCAGTCTTTTGTCTTTTGCTCAAGTATTATGGGCAGGTTAGGAAGCAGTAAAAATTGGCATTTGCAATATAGTGTGGGGAAATGCATACCTTGTGTTCATGGCAAATATGGCTCTAAAGCACATCATTTAAAGCATGAACATAGATTGTGACTCACTTAATGGAATATCAGATATTGTTTAAGTGGTAAGAGACTAAGAATGGTGTTGAACAGGCGCCTGAAAAAATCTCATGCAGGAAGCACAGATACTGCCTGGCCCATTGAGTTCATCCAGCACTTTTTTGCTCAAGATTTCCTGCGTTTTTTTATGTCTGTACTCGGTTAGCTCCTGGGATGAAGGGCTGCCTTATGAGTAGAGCCAGGATTTTGCCGAATGCCATGAATGCCTTTACATGTCTTTTTTGATGATTTCACCAGGATAATGCCTTTTTCATGATTTAGTGTCTAAATCAGCCTTTTTTTGCCGTTTTGCTGAAAGGTCGTGCTGTTTTCTCTAGTTGTACCGTGATTACAATGACATTTTCTATGTTAACGCATTAATATTAATGTTTTTATTAACGTATTAACATAGTATAGCCCATAAGAAAACTTCCACCACCGGGGCAAAACCGGGGGCACCACCGTCGGTCATTCATTCGTTCGTGCCGCTGCCCGCTGGTTCAGTCTTTTCCAAGATCTATTTAAGAAAGAACTGCAGATGGTGGAAAAATCAAAGATAGACAAAAATTGCTGGAGAAACTTAGCGGGTGCGGCAGCATCAATGGAGAGAAGGAATAGGCGACGTTTCGTGTCGAGACCCTCCTTCAGACTGATGTGGGGGAGGGGGGGGGGCGGGAAAAAGAAAGGAAGAGGCAGAGACAGTAGGACTAGAAGGAGAGGTGGGAAGGGGTGGAGGGAGAAGACAATGGCTATCTAAAATTAGAGGTCAATGTTGATACCACTGAGGTATAGTCTACCCAAGCGAAATACCCAAGCTTGTTTCCTCACTACATTTACTGCTGGCTCCAGTCGCAAATCTGAGTTTTCGAGTAATCTGTGCAAGGAATTCATTGATGCTGGAATTCCACTGTGGAAATTGGAAAACAAATCTCTCAGAGGTTTTTTAAAGAAATACACAGAGGGACATATACCAAGCGAGTCATCATTACGGAAAAATTATGTTGACAGCAATTTCAACATTGTTGTGCAGAAAATTAGAGTTGAAATTGCATGCAACAAACTATGGATCTCAATAGATGAGACAACCGATGCTGTGGGGAGATATGTTGCCAATGTGATCATCGGTACACTGGAGGCAGGTCAAACATCAAAGGGGTATTTGTTGACAGTGGAAGTATTGGAGAAGTCAAACAGCTCAACTATTGCTCAGTTGTTTACATCTTCACTTGCTGTACTTTGGCCAGAAGGTATAAAACACGAGAATGTTCTTCTGTTTG
Source organism: Leucoraja erinaceus (assembly GCF_028641065.1). Classification (NCBI taxonomy): domain Eukaryota; kingdom Metazoa; phylum Chordata; class Chondrichthyes; order Rajiformes; family Rajidae; genus Leucoraja; species Leucoraja erinaceus. The sequence goes on along the minus strand of NC_073378.1, from coordinate 78,340,225 downwards.
TGACTGATGCCGTTCCATACATGAACAAAGCTGCTCGTGCTCTTAAAGTTTTATTCCCAAAATGTTGCATTTGAAATGCTTAGCTCAAGAACTTCATAGAATTGCCAAGTACATACGTAGCTTGTTTCCAAATGTCAATTGCCTAGTTTCTCATGTCAAGAAAATCTTCCTCAAAAGCACCGTCATGTGTGCAGTTGTTCAAGGAAATGGCAACCGAGATTCCGCTGCCTCCTCAACCCGTTTTGACTAGGTGGGGTACATGACTCTCTGCTGTATACTACTATGCTGCAATTTTTGAAAATATCAAAATAAATCGTCAACTGTATTGAAGAAGAAAAATCTCCTGCAGTCAGAAACGTGATTGAGATCATGCAGAAAAAGTCCCTCCACTGCGATCTTGTGTTTATTGCTTCCAATTTTGTAAACTTCCCATAAGCTATCACTTCCATTGAGAAAAGTGGCGAAAGATTAGTGAATAACTTGCAGGTTTTCAACAAAGAAACTGACGATATTCATAAAGGTCCTGGCAATGTAGGTAAAGACATACAAGGAAAATGTAGCATATGAAGCCCAAAATTTAATGCCTGTTTGTTACTTGTAGGCTTACATGTATGCAATTTTATATTAAAATGTAGCTTAGATCTGTTTGGTCCATTAACTCACATGCATTTTGTAAGCGCACATTTTGATTACTTTCCATTCTACCGTAGAGATATAAAGTCTATAATAGATTTTATTTGTATTTCTATGAATCTACAGACCTTAGCTGGGAACCTGGAGCTCACCAAAATTGTTCCCAATTGGGCCCCGCACCTCCTAAGCCCGGCCCTGCCTGTACGGTCTTTCCAAAATACATCATCTCACACTTATCTGGATTAAGTAAGTAAGTTTAAGTAAGTTTATTGGTCAAGTACTCACATACAAGGAATTAGTCTTGGTGCTCCGCTCACAAGTAACAACATGACATACAGTGACAGTTAGGAATGACTCAGAAAACACTAAATATTATTAATAATAAGACATTAACGATAAAACACCAGTGATCAAGCATGTGAACCAACAAAATACCAAATCAAAGGGCGGCTACAGATTTTTGGCTGTTGAGTAGAGCAACTACTCGTGGTTAAAAACTGTTTTTATGTCTGGCTGTGGCAGCTTTGACAATCCGGAGTGGCCTTCTAGAGGGAAGTGATTCAAAGAGTTTGTGGCCAGGGTGAGGGGTCAGAGATGATCTTGCCTGCTCGCTTCCTGGCGACAGTGTACAGTTCATCAATGGAGGGAAAGTTGCAGCCAATAACCTTCTCTGCTGATTGGACGATTCACTGCAGCCTCCAGGTGTCGTGCTTGGTGGCTGAGCCAAACCAGACCATGATGGAGAAGATGAGAACACACTCTACAATGGCCGTGTAGAATTGGACCATCATTGCCTGTGCTAGATTGTGCTTCCTCAGCTGCTGTAGGAAGTACATCCTCTGTTGTGCTTTTTTGACTGTGGAGTCGATGGTGTCCCCCATTTAAGGTCCTTGGAGATGATGGTTCCCAGGAACTTAAAAGACTCCACAGATGTGACTGTGGTGTTGTTGATGGTGAGTGGGGTGAGGGGAGGGGGAGCTCTCCTAATGTCTACAATCTATTCCACTGTCTTAAGAGCATTGAGCTCTAGGTTGTTGCGATGGCACCAGGACACCAGCTGTGACACTTCCTGTCTGTAGGCAGATTCCTCGCCATCCTAGATCAGTCCAATCAGGGTTGTGTCGTCCGCAAACTTGAGAAGCTTGACAGAGGTGTCTGTGGAGGTGCAGTCGTTGGTGTAGAGAGAGTAGAGGAGAGGAGAGAGTTTGCAGCCTTGCGATGCCCCTATGCTGAGCGTTTGTGGGTCTGAGATGTGCTTTCCCAGCCTCGCATGCTGCTTCCTGTCTGTCAGGAAGCTGGTGATCCACCGACAGAGGGGTTTAGGCACAGTCAACTCAGAAAGTTTGGAGTGTAGTAGCTCTGGCACAATGATGTTGAATGCAGAGCTAAAATCAACAAACAAAATCCTCGCATAGGTCCCCTGGCAAGGATTAAATTCACTCTGTCATTCCTTTGCCTATTTTACCAACTGATCAATATCATCCTGTAACCTAGAACTATCCTCCTCACTATCAACGAGACAAATGCTTTTCATGCGATCTGCAAATTTACAAATCCTCTTACATTCTGAAACAAATTATTAATGCATAAAACAAACAGTAAGGACCCCAGCACTAACCATACTGTGCTCCATGGAATTCAATCACATATCACCCTCCATTATCACCATCTATCTCCAATTGCCAAGCCAATCTTGGATTCAGTTTGCCACCTTGCCATCTTCCCACCTTCCCACCTTCCTAGGTGTAAGCTTTTAGACTATTTCACTTGTGGGACCTTGTCAAAGGTTATACAGAAATCCACGTAGACTATATGATTTGCACCTCTCTCGTCAATTATGTTACCTTATTAAAAAATGCAGTCAAATTGGTCAGACAGGCCTTCCCCACAACAATGTCATACTGACTGTCTTTGGTGAATCCCTACTTTTGCAGGTGCAGATGAATCTTGATCTTTAGATTTTTTTCTTAGATAATCGGTCAAGGTAAAATTAAAGATAAACCGTTTCTCTGGTCATAAACCAGAGGGCACTGAGAAAATGAATGGCAAAATAGCCAAAGAAAACCTTTCATCTGAAGAAAACTTTTTTGTTCAATATATTGTTTGGATTTGGAACTTTCTCCTTTGTGAGAGATATCATAATCATCATGTTCAAAAGAAAATTAGCTGTATAATTGAAGGAATAAAATTGCCTGATTGTGAGGAAAAAAATTGAGATAGATTGAATGGATTGATTTTGTAAAAAGCTGCCACGGGCTTGATGGGCCAAATGGCATTCTTTTTGTCTGGTAATCATTTTCTGATTCTCTGATTATCTGGATGAGGAAAGGCCACTGCAAGATAAGGCAGATAATCTGAAATGCATAAAGCAGTTTGGACACAATATAAATGTTAAAGATTTTTTTTCCAGTCGAGAGGCTGGAGGGGATGTCAGTGTGATACTTTTTCAACTGGTTTAGACATTACGAGGCAGGTCTTTTCTAATAGACATTTCTGGTGAAGGATTATATAGATCTCTAAGTAGATCAACTAAAGCAAAATATCAGGGATGTTGAAAATCTGAAATAAAATATGGAAATCCATTCAGCTATTATTTAATAAGAAACAGATGCATTTTTTTTTTTGTTGCAGATAGAAGTCTGGTTGGAGAGGAAATGGATACAGTTGCTAGAAATATGAAACAAAAGAACATTCTCTAAATACCGAACTGATCAGGCAGTCTATGGAGGGAGAAAAACTGTTAACATGGACAAGTTGTGAACTTTCAAGAATGTATTAGTTGTTATCTTTCAAGAGTCACTAGTCAGGGGTGGTTCCAGATGATTGGAAAATTGCAAATATCACTCCGCTGTTCAAGCAGGGAGCGAGGCAGAAGAGTGGAAACTGTTAACCTGACTTCAGTAAGGTTTTAGAGTCCATTACAAAAGACGAGGACCTAGAATCACATGATAAAATAGGCCGGAGTCAACATGGTTTTGTGAAAGGGAGATCTTGCCTGACAAACCTGTTGGAATTCTTTGAGGAAATAAATAGCAAGATTGACAAAGGAGAGTCAGTGGGTGTGGTTTACCTGGATTTCAGAAGCCCTTTGGTAAGGTGCCGCACGTGAGACTGCTAACGAAGATGAGAGCCCATGATATCAGAGGGAAGATACCAGCATGGATAGCAGGATGGCTGGATGCCAGAAGGCACAGAGTGGCAATAAAGGGGGCTTTTTCTGGTTGGCTACCAGTGACTAGCGGTGTTCAGCAGAGGTCAGTGCTGGGGCCACTACTCTTCGTGGTGTATATAAATGACTTGGATGAGGGAATTGAAGGCATTGAGGCCAAGTTTGCAGAGGATATGAATATAAGTGGAGAAGCAGGTAGTATAGAAAACATAGGGACTCTGCAGAAGGACTTGGACAGGTTGGGAGAGTGGGTTGTGTTGAGGCAGATGAAATACAGCACAGCATAGTGTGGAGTCATGCAATTTGGTAGTCGGAATAAAGGCATAGACTATTTTCTAAATGGGGAGAGAATTTAGAAATCGAAGGTCCAAATGGACTTAGGACTGCTGGTGTAGGATTCCCAAAAAGTTAATTTGCAAGTTGAATCCATAGTAAGGAAGGCAAATGCAATACTAGCATTTATTTTGAGAGAGCTACAATACAAAAACGGGGAAGTAATGCTGAGGCTTTATAAGGCACTGGTCAGACCACATTTGAAGTGTGAGCAGTTTTGGGCACCCTATCTGAGGAAGGATGTGATGGCATTGGAGGAGGTCCAGAGGAGGTTTACGAGAATGATGCCAGGAATGGTTGGGTTAACATATGATGAGCGTTTGAAGGCACTGGGCCTGTACTTGCTGGAGTTTAAAACGATGAGGGCATGGGCGGAAATCCTGGGGGGGAGGGACGGGGGGAACGGGGTGGGAGGGGCTGGGGGCCGTGTTTTGAGAGGTGGAGGACAATCCCCCGCAAGTTTTGTGAGGTGGGGGACAATCCCCCTCATGTTTTGTGACCTGGGCACTACAGCCCGTCTCAGGTCGGCTCGCCTTCCCCAGGACTGGCTATAACGCCCAGGTCTGGTTGGCAGGTCTGGCTGCAGCGCTGTGGTCGGCTCGCTTGCTCCGGGTCTGGCTGCAGTTCCCAGGTCGGCTCGCTTGCCCCAGGTCTGGCTTTAGCGTCCAAATCGCCTGCTTGCCCCGGGACTGGCTGCAGTTCCCAGGTCGGCTCGCTTGCCCCAGGTCTGGCTTTAGCGTCCAAGTCGCCTGCGTGCCCCGGGACTGGCTGCAGTTCCCAGGTCGCGAAAACTAATTGAAAAAAAATACGCCTGCGGGCCGGATGATTTCGGGTTAGAGGCCGGATCCGGCCCGTGGGCCTAAGGTTGCCGACCCCTGTCCTAGATCTTAGGCCACATTGTCCCCCCCCCATGTTTTAAAAACGATTTTGCACATGGATGAGGGGGAACCTCATTGAGACTTACCGAATAGTGAAAGTCCTGAATAGAGTGAATGTGGAGAGAATGTTTCCACTAGTGGGAGAATCTAGGACCTGAGGCCATAGCATCAGAATAAAAGGACATACCTTTACAAAGGAGATGAGAAGAAATTTTGTTTAGTCAGAGGGTGGTGAATCTGTAGAATTCATTGCCACAGACGGCTGTAAAGGCCCAATGGATAATTCTAAGGCAGCGTTTGTCAGATTTTTGATTAGTAAGATTATCAGGGTTTATGGAGCGAATGCAGGAGAATGGTGTTGAGAAGGAAAGATAGATCAGCCGTGATTGAATGGCAGAGTAACTTGATGGGCTGAGTGGTCTAATTCTGCTTTTAGAACTTATGGACATGAACTTATGACAAACTTTCATCAGAGCTGAAGCAGTAGCAAATTTCTGTGTTTTGATTTACCTTAGAAATCAGACATACGTCATAAGTTGCGAGTCAAATAATGAGACAAAGGGAAGATCAGCAACAGGGTGGGGATCAAATGAAAATGGATGACACAAATGGTGATGGTGCCAGAAGTAAATCTTCTTCTTCTTGGTTATGGCGTGCAAAGCCTAAAGTTGTAATACAACTTGTCCTGTTTGATCTTCTGTTTGTGCATGTCAGGTTGATTGCATTCATCGAAACAGGGTGGACCATGTGAAGGATGCCAGAAGTAAATCAATGTCTGGCAAAGATAATAAACCTGTGTTGTTGTAATTTTAGTTGTGATGGGTGTTGTTTTTTTTCTGAAACATTGCCAATTATCTTCCTGTCAGTAATAGAAAAAAACCTTATTAGTATCATACATAAAAAGTGATTGTTATTATTTGAAATTTTCCTGACCAAGTTTGAAGCTGCCAGTCAAGTCATTCCAGATCATAGAGAGCAGTAGAATAAATAAAAAAAAGGGCATCCATTGGTGCAGCATTGTGGAAAGAACAGACAGAAACAGAACACGGGAAGAACTCAATAGGTCAAGCAGGATTTATGAAGGCAAAGGTAATTCAAGGTTTTAGGTCCAGCCTATATCCAGTCCTCCTGCAGGGATCTATAACATCGACATATATTTTGCCTTCACAGTTGCTGCTTGACCCACTGAAATCTTCTAGTGTTCTGCTTTTGCTCGAGATTCCAACACCTGCAGTCCCTTTTTACCTCATACTGGTTTGTCATGGGTGGAATTAGTAATTTAAAGACAAATTACCAAAATGTAAAATGTACTCTGGTTGGGCTGATTTTGTAAGAAAATGAAGACAAAATATGAGCACACCAGACATTCCAATAAAATAGTATTTTACTCAAATTTGTTCCTTTCAAAAAGAACAACTTGGAAAATATAATTGAGCAGTTTTTTGTGGGGTGTGGAGATTCAAGGGTTTTGAAGGAGTGTTTCTTAAATCTGCTAGCGTGTAGGAATCATTCGTCAGCTGTGGTTGTTTCATTTACAAAAACACAAGTTTAATTGTTAATGTAAACAAAGGATCTGAAACAAGCAAGGTTCACTCCTCCTTACTGACATTGCTCATTGTTCAGTTTACAATCTGTATACCCACTGAGTCTAAATGGTCATTGGTTTATGACTGCTGTTGCAATAATTACTGAAGCAACTTCAATTTTTTGAATGGTAAGTGCCATTATAAATCATGTCACCATCCAGTTTTTTCAATAATGTGTAATCTGTTAATTTTCAAGAATGGACAACAAATATTGCACCTTTCCCTGAGTTATTGAATGAAACAAGTGACATTACTTTGTGACATAGTGTTTTCAATTTTCACTGTTTCAGATTTGTCAATGTCATAGATACATAGTGTCATAGAGTTATATAGCACGAAAACTGGCCCTTTTGGCCTATCTTGTCTGTAATCACTACATTGGCTGGTCCAAATTAATTGCATTTAGCCCATAGCCATGTAAACTCTTTCTATGCATATATCTGTCTGAATGTCTTTAAAAATTCATAATTGTATCCATTTCTACAGCTTCCTCTGACAGCACAAGCTCATTTCAGATATGCACTATCCTCTGTTGCTCCTGAGGAACCGCTTAAATCTCTTACCTCTCACCTTAAACCTACGCCCTCTTGTTTTAGAGATCTCTACCTTGGGAAAAAGACTATAAGCATCACTTTATCCATCCTCTTCATGATCTTGTACATCTCAATGTCAGCCCTCGAGCTCGAAAAAATCCCAGCCTATCCAATCTCTCCCCATAACTCAAGCCTGCAAACCCAGGTAATATCCTGGTGAATCCCTTCTGCATACTTAATGACAACCATCCTAAGGCTGGACTGCCAGAACTGCATACAATACTCCAAGTATGGAGGGGTGAAATCAGGTAAAGCAAAGTGGAGTGGGACAAAGGCTGGCATGTAATAGGTGGATGCAGGTGAAGGGGGATGATTAGCAGATTGGTGGAGTAAGTGAAAAAGGCTAGAGATGACAAGAAGACAAAAGGATGAATGATAAGGAAAGAGGAGGCGAAGGAATGTAATGTAATACTAGAGGGAGGGATATAGTGACGGTGGACAGTGGGAAGGAGTAAGAGGAGGATAAAATAATTGTTGGATGGATTAATTGATACTTTGTTGTCACATGTTACAGTGAAATTCTTTGTTTTGTCTACAACACATGTATGCAAAGAGTTGCCACCTATATGGCGCCGACAATGTTACAAAAGTATTCAATATAGTCTCGATGGCCTGTCTTCTTTCTCACCCCCTCTCTCCTAACATGTCCCCCTTCCTACCCGGCACTCTCCCCCCCCACGCTGGATCCCTCTTTGTTTCTCGGCAGCGGGTCCTCGACCGACTGCTGAGACTCCCGCGGCCCATCTTTGACCTATCGGTGGAACACAGGCACACAGGAATAGGAGATGGGGGGGGTATGGGGGGGGGGGGGGGGGGGGGGGGGGGGGGGGGTTAAGGGGCAGGATGACTGGGGTAGTGGGAGATGGTAGGAGTTATGTCTGTGCACCAGGGTAAGGTGGATATGGCAAAGAGAGGGAGGATACTACTTGAAATTGTGCAGGCAGAATACCACTTGAAATTGGAGGATTCAATGTTCATACCATTGGAAATGGAATAAGAGGTGCAGTCCTTCCAATTAGTGTGTGGCATCACTCTGGCAATAGACGGGGCGAAGGACAGAATGGTCAGCTTATGAATGTGAAGGGGACATAATGGTTAGCATCTGGGAACTCCAAGGCCTTTGCAGACATATCATAAGTGTTTGCAAAACAGTTGCCTAGTCTACGCTTGGTCTCACTGATGTAAGGAAATCCGCACCGGGAGCACTGAAAGAAGTAAGCGAGAATGGAACAGGTGCACTTGAAACTGTCTGACATGGAAAGACTGCTGGGGTCCCTGGATGTAAGTGAGAGAGGAGGTGTGGGGACAGGTTTTACATCTCCTCTCTTTTCAGAGGAAAGTACCTGGAGAGATCAGATCAGTGAACCAGAGTTGCGGAGAGATTGATCGCTACAGAAAGTTGATAGGGTGGAGATTGGAAGATCTGACAGATGGTGGTATCACATTGAAGATGCAGGGAACATTGGATGGAGAGGCTGGTGGGATGAAATGTGAGGGCCAGGGCATCTCTATCCTTGTTCTGTGTCAGAAAGAACTGTAGATGCTGGTTTAAACCAAAGATAGACACAAAATGCTGGAGTAACTCAGTGGGACAGGCAGCATTTCAGGAGAAAAGGAATGGGTGACGTTTCGGGTCAAGACTCTTCTTCAGACTTCTTCAGGGGAGGCAGGGAGAGAGAACAGGATTGCAGGATGCAGAGTGAGGGAGTGAGGTGGGGAAATCAGGTTTAATGAAGAATAAGTTTACTGTGCAATAAACACATGATAAGAAACTAAACTGAACTAAATGTGGATCTTGGATGTCCAAAAGTGAAAGGTTTGGGAGTGGATGTGGTGATGAAGGATAATTTGAAAGTATGGCAAGCAGTTCTCTGGAGTACTGCCTTCCCACTTGTTCACCGTAGTGAAAGCATTTCAGTGGGATGACCTTTTCCTCTACAGTTAAAAAGAAAGAGCAAACCAAACTGCCACTTACTTAGAGAGGAAACAATTGGATTTGCTTGCGACTGTTTTAAAATGTGTGCTGTAAGCTGCCTGTCAAAATCCCAGAGCTAGTCATCAAGATGGCTACTTTTAACGTGGCTTCCCCCTAACCCAGGTCCATAGTTTTCAAGCTTTCAAAACCATTGGCAATGTCTCTGTAATTGGCCTTTTGTGAACTGCAGGACTCTGCTTTTGTCAGTTTAATGGCCTCATTGACATTTTGTTCCATGACATTCTTATGTAGCTGAATGGAGTAATGAGCACTTATTTTCAGTTTAAATGGATAGGAATAGATAGGTAATCAACACCTATTATTTCCAAAGCTTAAGTTTGAAATGCTTCTTGACCATTTTGATGACCTCTTGTTATATTGAACTGAACATTTATTTCTCTTCGCTGTGCAGATTCTTCCACTTCCTAGGTTTCTTCCTAATCTGTGCAAACCATTCAATACATTACAAATGTATTTATTGCAAACAAATCAATTGCTAATCTGCTACACACAGATATTACAGAATTCAAACAAATTTTTAGATGGATTGATTGATTGAAAGATATAGCATGAAATTGGCCCTTCAGCCCATCAAGTCCATGTCGACCATCGATCAGCTGTTTACACTAGTTCAATATTATTCCACTTTAGTATCCACTATTCACACACTCAAGACAATTTGCAGAGGCCAATTAATCTGCAGACTCAGACGTATTTGAGATCTGAATCTAAAATGGCTAGTATAAGCATTTTCTCAAAAGAGAAATTTGTCATGCTTCAATTATGTATTTTATGTAATATTTAAGTTGAGCCACCAGCAAATTTCATTAGTGGTCCCAAAGTTCAAATATATACCTGTCAAACGGTTCAGAACGTTATTAGTTTTTCAGGATCTTTTGAAATTAGTTATTTTCCGAACTTTGAGATTTGCCAGCATGGAAATCACCAACAAAACTGTAATCTTAATTAAATTAACATAAGTAAAGTGGGTGGGAATAATAATAACCTAACTGATGTAAATGGAGGATATTTTGTATAAATAATATAACTTTTGTGATTTTTCTTACTACATTTTGATGTTGCACCTTTATTTTAAATGATATAGTGAACTCTTGTTTAACTGTAGTAGGATCAAGGGATGCCCGCACCTGTATATAATGTGCAGGCCACAGGGTGAGGAAATGGGGAGCAATGGAAAATATAAGGCCATGACTGCCAGACCTACACAACATTTGTGTTCACATTGCATATCAGGATTGTAGTGCTTAAGAAGGCACAGTGTTATGCCAGATATCTTCTTCTATGAAGACACAAGGAAATGCAGGTGCTTGTTTACCAAAAAAACACAAAGTACTGGAGTAACTCAGTGATCAGGCAGCATCTCTGGAGAGCATTGACATGTGACGTTTTGTGTTGGAATCCTTCTTCACACTGATTGTAGGAGGAGGAATAAAGCTGTAAGAGAGGTGGGAATAGGATAAAGTTTCCAGACTGATTTTAATAGGGGGAGAAAGCTGGAAGAGGGAACAGGACAAAGTCTAGCAAGTCTAGCAACTGGTGGACACAGTTGTAGTGGGACATATGATCGGTAGATGGTGGGAAATAGGTCAAAGATGAAAAGGCAAAAAAGTGATGAATGATGAAGCAAATTAGATTGAAGAGGCACAGCATGTGAAGCCAGAGAATGGCATATATGTGGAGAAGGGAGTGGTGTGTTTAGTACATAAACATAGAAACATAGAAATTAGGTGCAGGAGCAGGCCATTCGGCCCTTCGAGCCTGCAGCGCCATTCAATATGATCATGGCTGATCATCCAACTCAGTATCCCGTACCTGCCTTCTCTCCATACCCCCTGATCCCCTTAGCCACAAGGGCCAAATTCCCTCTTAAATATAGACTGGCCTCACTACCCTCTGTGGCAGAGAGTTCCAGAGATTCACCACTCTCTGTGTGAAAAAAAGTTCTTCTCATCTCGGTTTTAAAGTATTTCCCCCTTATCCTTAAGCTGTGACCCCTTGTCCTGGACTTCCCCAACATCGGGGGCAATCTGCCTGCATCTAGCCTGTCCAACCCCTTAAGAATTTTGTAGGTTTCTATAAGATCCCCTCTCAATCTCCTAAATTCTAGAGAGTATAAACCAAGTCTATCCAGTCTTTCTTCATAAGACAGTCCTGACATCCCAGGAATCAATCTGTTCCCTAAAATTTGATAATTCAATGTTCATACATTGGGTTGTAAGCCACCCAAATGGAATATGTGCAGCTGTTCCTCCACTTTCTATATGCCCTCACTCTGGCAATGCAGAAGGCACAGGAGAAAAAGGTCAGTATGGGAATGGGAGTTAAAATGGTTAACAACCGGGAGATCCAGAAGGCCATGTTGGACTGACCATGTGTTTGGCAAAACAGTCGCCTAGTCTATGCCAATGTAAGGGAGGCCTCATTGGGAGTGGTTGCAGGGGAAATGACCTGTGCAGGGGGTGGGTTTGGTGGGAAGGGGTCAATGAAACACTTAGTTGTGAAGGGACGGGCCTGCTCTACATACCTGAAAGAGAACTGGTCCGTTACCTAAATAGTAATGGGAGTGATCTACTGCCCATCATAACATTTAGAATAGAGATACTTTAATCTCCATTCACAACATGATATCTGTGTGAAACTGATGGACTCGTGAAGGATAGCTGATTGATACTGATTGAATGTCATGTTTGATTTGGTCTTGCCATCTGTGCTGAGAACCATCCACTCCACTCATGCATGGAGAGTCTTTGGGTAAGATATCCTCACTGACTAACATTCTTAGAGTGTTGTTCCATGGTCTTGGAGTTTCACTTCTGCTATTGGTGCTGAATGCAATCTCATCACTCCATGAATCACTGATGAACTAATTACCTAATTTATACTCTGATTAATGAGCTAGGAGGTCAAGTAATGCCCCTTGTTCTTTGTAAACTAAAGAGCAGAGTGGACTGCCACCAGATGAATGTCCCATGCCACAGAAGGCTGTGGAGGCTAAGTCAATTGATATTTTTAAGTGGAGATCGATAGATGCTTGATTAAGTATGTGTGTTAGGGATTATGGGGATAAGGCTGTTGAATGCAGTTGAGAGGGAAATATAAATCAGCCATGGTTGAATGGCAGAGTAAACCTTATGGGCTGAATGGCCTAATTCTGCTCCTATAACTTAAGAGTTTATGAATGCTTGCTGGGTGTTGGATTATTATGGTCATCTGCAAACTACTTTTCAAGGAATGCAATCCTTTATGTTTTCCAAAGATCTTGGAATCTTTACAGCAGCATAATGAGAGTTCCTGCAAAGCAATGACGGCTCCCTGCAAGGATGGAAATATCATAATCCTGATAAATCCATGCACCAATAGTGCCCATTGTTCACTTTCATGAACGGAGGAGATGAGTTTGGATCTCTGGGTATTGTTCTCCATGAATTTCCAAATGGAATGCTGCAAACTGAGGCATGTTGCAGATGTCCCCAGTGGGCATTTGGAATTTCCCAGTCCCCACCCTCAACCTTACAGCAATCTATTTCCGATCGTCTCCCAGGACTTAATTTTGGCTAAAGCATGTGGCAGATCTTTGAAAAATTGAGTGTTCCAACGTTTATTCTCATTGAGGTGTGATGGGAAAATTGTACTCTGTTATCCTTGCTGAATATGTCACAAGGTCATAAGTGATAGGAGTAGAATTAGGCCATTCGGCCCATCAAGTCTACTCCTTCATTCAATCATGGCTGATCTATCTCGCCCTCCTAACCAGATTCTCTTGCCTTCTCCCCATAACCTCTAACACCTGTACGAATCAAAAATCTATCTATCTCTGCCTTAAAGATATCCACTGACTTGGCCTCTGCAGCCATCTGTGGCAAAGAATTCCTCAGATTTGCCACCCTCTGACTAAAGAAATTTCTCCTGATCTCTTTCCTAAAAGAACATCTTTTAATTCTGAAGCTATGACGTCTAGTCCTAGACTCTCCTACTAGTGGAAACATCCTCTCCACATCCACTCTATCAACGTTTTTCACTATTCTGAATGTTTCAATGAGATCCCCCCTCATTCTTCGAAACTCCAGCGATTACAGGCCCAGTGCCGACAAACGCTCATCATAGGTTAACCTACTCATTCCTGGAATTATTTTTGTAAACCTCCTGTGGACCCTCTCCAGATCCAGCACATCCTTCCTCAGATATGGTTCCCAAAATTGCTTACAATATTCTAAATTCAGCCTCACTAGCTCCTAATGGAGTCTCAGCAATCCCTCCTGCAAAAGCCCTTATCCTCCTCCTTGTTTCCCTTACGTCTATCCAGTGCACCTTGTTTTGCTGAAATTATGCTGAAAACAATCTTTTACAAGCAGGGTTAATGCATAACCTACGCTAATTCACTGGAGTCCTGTTTGCAATGCTCATACCAAGCCACCTTTCCACCGTGGTTGATGCCAGTTCACTCACCCTTCCAATGAGTGCGTCACCTGAATGCTGCGTTAAATAACACGAGAATCAGCAGACCAGGCTGGGATAATGCATAAGGGCAACACCTGTAAGTTTCCATTGAAACACACAGTGGAAAAGCAAGTACAACAGAACCCAATTTAGCAATCCAAGATCTGAAATTGTACAATGGATTAATTGAGTGAAATTTATTATGTGTTTCTTATTTATTCTTTCCCAAAGAGCTTGATTTTAATTATGTTACAAAGTAAACCCATTGAGGAGCAGTGACTGGCAGGCTCGAGCCTGTTAGTCGGACTTTATAAATAGGAACAACTTTGTCCTTTACAGTTATTCAGAACATGGCAAGAACATAACAGTCAACTCTCCAATTCCTTTTTCAATACCCCCCACATCCCCCGCCTGATGTCCGCCAGGACAGAGTTGTTTAAATCAATACTTCCTATTAATTAATTTCAAACACTTTGTAATTAAAGGAGAATTTTTAGACTAAATTATGAAGCATGCAGGTTGAAATTTATGGCTTTATAACAGTTTGCATTATCAAATTAATCATCTCAAACCACAGTCCATGTAAATGCTAACATCATTAATAATGGAAATGTGGAGTTTCAAAGCTCCCAGGTTATGTCAGTCAGCCATTACCAAAGCCCTCAAAGTAACTACCTCAACTAATGAAATCTTATCACTGTTAACTTATTTGTTCGGCTGTAACATGAAATACACACTTGGAAAGCGAAAGGTTTTAGAGTAAATCTAGAAATGGTTGAAGGGCCCTTGATTGTTTCTGAAGAGATGTGTTGTAAAAAATGACAATAAGGAAAGGTTTGAGTGTGACTGTAATCCTGGTGTGAGTGCAAAGCAACATGTTCGGGAAGGTTTGTTCAAGCAGTGAACAGCTGCAATAAGTCACTGCAGATCACATCCACAGAGCCAAAAATGGATAATTTACACAGCAGTTTGTGATCCTCAAACAGTTTGTAACGTTCCGGCATTATTCATGTCGCAACGTGGGGCCCTGGGCTCCTAGGTGGAGTGTCCAAGCTGCCTGTTTGTTCTGTGGCTGATACGGCCTGTTTGAAAACTGCTGAGCAGCTACAGAGGCCGATAGATCTTGGTGAATGTGTCACCCCAAAGCCTAATCTTCTTAGGGAACCTGGATAAAATAAGTATCTATTACAGAATCAACCTTTATCCCTGCCCCCTTTTGAGCTCTGCCACTCCAATAGCCGAAACGGAGACAATTGCATCATTCTGGACTTAATCAGGTATTAGTAGCTAATGCTGCAAGAGAAGCAGCTAATCTCCATATTTACTCCATCTGTGCTGCTGGACCTGAGTCACTGGGTCTTGGCAGATCAAAGAGTCCCAGTAAAAATCAGATTAGAAGTGAGGGAGAAAGGGGCGGAACTGCAGTGCAGAAGCCAGAACACACTGAACTCCTCATGAAAAGTCTTGTATGTGTTTAAGTTCTTATTGTTTAATCCTATGGAAACTTACTGCATGGATGTCAGACTTTAAAAGAGGCTGCTGAAGGCTTGCATTTGTCATTTTAGATTCCGTTCTTGTGTACATTTTCCCTCAAATTGGTAAGTATGGTTTTAAAAATATTAAATAATGCAGTCATGGTGTTATATTAAAGTATTTGTGTGGGAGGAATGTGAATGAGACAATGTTCAAATAATTAAAAATGTTTGAAAGAATTAAATTATCCACTCCAGCAAAAAAAGAAAATCCATTGTTGCTTCATTGTGGTTGAAAGTTTTGAAGCCAGAGCTCTGGAACATGACTTAACAGATAATGAAGGGTGCACAGTCAGCAAGGGTGATGCCATCCATAAAATGGAACGCAAAGCTAAATCCTTGTTCTGTGATGGCTGAAGATGTCATGCTACAATTTAAGGAAAACTAGTTATTCGGGTCAAATTTCTTCCCTAACCACAGCTTCAGAGTTACATGGAACATCAACCAGCCAAGCTATTACACTAGGTAGACAAAAATGCTGGAGAAGCTTAGCGGGTGAGTTTCTACAGCATTTTTGTCTACCTTCGATTTTCCAGCATCTGCAGTTCCTTCTTGAACAAGCTATTATACTATGTGGAAAATTGAACTGCAGATGTTGGTTTAACCCGAAGATAGACACAAAAAGCTGGAGTAACTCAGTGGGCCAGGCAGCATTTCTGGATAGAAATGGGTGACGTTTCGGATCGACACCCTTCTTCAGACTCAAGACTTGTCCCAGAGCCGGATTTACCACTAGGCTTCATAGGCTGAAGACTAGAGCCTCGAAATCTAGGGGGCCTCCGGCCAAGGTAGAACATCTGCTGTTGAACTCTGAGCGGGCCCCCTCTCTATCTCTCTCTCTGTCACTCTCCGTCTCCGTCCGCCATCCGTATCCATGTCCGGGCCGCTGGGTCTCCGCTCTCCGCTCTCCGCTCGCTCCACATCCGCCGGCACGGCCGGCCACCTTGCACATGTGCACGGCTACGTCCAGCACATCCTCCCCCTGCACATGGACACAACCACGGCCAGCACATCATCGGCCGCCCTGCACATGTGCACTGCAACGGCAACTGTTCAGCGCTGGACAATTTCTCTCTTGCTTTGAATTGTGGGAGATCTGGCCGCCATTGCTGTCCGGTCACCACCTCGCCGCGACCGCTGAAAACCATCGCAGAATCACTCCCTGGTGCTGGAGTAATTCCCTGGAGTAACTCTTGCTTCTGGTTTCATGGTCCTCCAAAAATATTCTAAATGGAATTTAAACTGGAGGTGGTGGAGGGTCCATTCACCAAACTGCAAACTCTGAACAATAACAGCCTATTGCATTTTATCTGTTTATTTATTGTGTATATATATGCTCTATGGTATATAAACACACTGAACTTTTATCTCCTGTTCTGTATTATGTTTACATATTCTGTTGTGCAGCAGCAAGCAAGAATTTCATTGTCCTATCTGGGACACATGACAATAAAACTCTCTTGACTCTTGATTTGGACAAGCAAAAAAAGGGTTCTTGGGGAAAAAAGAGCTACCTTAAATTTAGTTGTGTCTGGTTGGGTAACTATGGTAGGGTGAAGACTATTCCATGCTTTAATTGTGCTGGGCAGCAGCCAGCAACTCTGGATAGAAGATTTATATATATGTGTGTGTGTGTGTGCGTGCGTGCGTGCGTGCGTGCATGCGTGCGTGTGTGTGTGTATGTATATATATATATATATACCCACACATACATACAATTTCCCTCCTTGGATTAATAAAGTTCTATTATATAGTATCGTGAGTGTAGGAAGGAACTGCAGATGCTGGATTAAACTGAAGATAGACACAAAAAGCTGGAGTAACTCAACAGGTCAGACAGAATCTCTGGACAAAAGGAAGATATTACGTTTTGGGTTGAGTCTGAAATAGGTTCCTGCACACCTTTGGAATGTGGAAGGAAACAAGAGCACCCGGAGAAAACCCATGCGATCATAGGGAAAAGGAGCAAACTCCATACAAACAGCACCCATATTCAGGATCAATTCCGGGTCTCTGGCACTTTTAGGCAGAAACTTTATGGCCAATGTACTGCCCCATAGTCTTGAACTTAATTAAAACATACAATAGCTGTACTGGGGGACATAGCGTCACTTAGAGATTTAAGACTGATAATGGATAGTTTCTTTTGTTTTAGTAACCAAAGTTATTAACGTATAATTTTTTGTGTTTTGGAAAACAAAATATAGTGGCACAACTGGTAGACTTGCTGCCTCACATGCCAGAGATCTGTGTTTGATCCTGTCCTCAGGCACTGTCTGTGTTGAATTTGCACATTCTCCCTGCAAGCGTGTGGGTTTCCTCCCACATCCCAAAGATGCATTGGCTTTGTAGGTTAACTTGTCTCTGTAAAATTGCCCCCAAATGTGTAGGGAGTGGGTGAGGAAAGTGGGATAACAGAACTTGTGTGAATGGATAGGCAAAATTGCTGGAGAAACTCAGCGGGTGAGGCAGTATCTATGGAGCGAAGGAAATAGGCGACGTTTCGGGTCGAGACCTTTCTTCAGACTGATGTGAGGGTGGAGGGGACGGGAAGAAGAAAGGGAGAGACAGAGACAGTGGGCTGAGGGAGAGCTGGGAAGGGGGGGAGGAGAAAGCGGGGACTACCTGAAAATGGCGGTCAATGTTCATACCGCTGGGGTGTAAACTGCCCAAGCGAAATATGAGGTGCTGCTCCTCCAATTTACGGTGGGCCTCACTCTGGGCATGGAAGAGGCCCAGGACAGAAAGGTCGGATTCGGAATGCGAGGGGGAGTTGAAGCTCTGAGCCACCGGGAGATCAGGTTGGTTATTACGAACCGAGCAGAGGTGTTGGGAGAAGCGATCGCCAAGCCTGCGCTTGGTCTCACCGAGGTTGATCATACGCTGAATAATCCAACCACATTTTTGTTTGGAAGTGTAAAGAAATAATAGAAATTGCATTCATTGCAACGTGTAAAAAGAGTTGAGATACAGTATTATAATTTTGCTGCATGTCATTGTGGTATATATCATGTCTTGATTGGTGAATATATGTTTTGTTTGTGACTTTATTTGAAGCAGAAATAATAAGTGAATGCTTCATTGAGCAAAATTCCGACTGGTAACTATGCAATTCGTCTGAGCACATTATCACACGCATCATGCAAGCCATCTTAAATGACCACCTAAACAGTCATTTGGCAACCTAAAAAGCTGCCAAGGTTGCCTGGCTGACGACAGAGGAAAAAAGTTAAGTGAGGCTGCAAGGTGTATAATATTTTTGACACTGTCATAGGCCTTTCTTACATATGCTATCACAATGCACTGTAGTTTCCAAACAACACTTCAGTAATTTTCCTTGCCCTCCATTTCAGAATATTAGTGTTTTAAGCCGATAACTCGACACTAGCACTGGCAATAAATAAATAAATAAAAAGTGCAACTTTCCAGCTCTTATCTCATTGGCCACGCACGGCTGCACATCGGTGTCAATCTGGTGGACTCTTCCATCTTCCTCTAGTCGTTGAGGTGGGGGGTTGCGATGGGTCTCACTAGTGGAATAGCCTAGGGCCTCAATCCATCTAAATCCAGCCCTGACTCATCCGAAGAAGGGTTTCAATCCGAAACATCACCCATTCCTTCTCTCCAGAGATGCTGCCTGTCCTGCAGAGTCACTCCAGATTTTTGTGTCTAAGCTATTATACTATCCTTGCTGCCCAATCTCGGCGGTCAGGGGATATGGGGAGAAAGCAGGAATGGGGTACTGATTGGGGATGGTCAGACATGATCACATTGAATGGCAATATTGGCTCGAAGGGACGAATGACCTACTCCTGCACCTATTGTCTATTGTCTATTGGGATACGGGGAGAAGGCAGGAACGGGGTACTGATGCCTCTGACATGGACAAATATAAAGTACTCATTGAAACTAAAATCATTTAAATAAATTGAATATGAAATTCAACCATTTAAAAAAATACAAGTAAGCAACAAGTAAGCAACAAAGCCTGCTGGTAACTGCAAGTAGTTCATGCTCGACCAGGAAGGATTGAATGCTGGAAAACAGTTACAATACTGGTAGTTGTTAATGTGTGGAAATTTAGGACTTCAGTGTTCATCCACACTTGCATAGGTCTTACATATTCCCACAGTTACAACAGTAGATGCCAGCAGCTCCACACAAAACTGCAAGGTCTTTGTGCAGAAATTATGCAGAATTGTGCAAGACAAGAGCTGCCTAACAAATGCAAGCAACTGGAGGAAACGAAAGAGATATTTACTTTGTGGTCATTTACAACATGCATGTTGGCATTAAATGGCAGCAATATTTTCCTTTATTATTTATTGATTTTTTTTCTGTTTATTATGGTGTCTTCTCAGTGCTATGTTTACAGATCTATTGTGCTTCTGCATGGAAGAATTTCAATGTTCCGTTTCAGGACATATGACAATAAAACACTCTTGACCCCTGACTTGCCCACACTTCTGAAAATCATCTCCTCATATTTAAAGAAAAGATCACTTATTATGCATATTGTCATGATGGTTGTTTCTACAAACTCATATTAATGGTTTCCCCCAGGCCTCTATGCAATACATTGGAATGTCATTGACAATAGTATGGAAAAAATAGGAGGGATTGCAGCAGGACTGTAAAGTCTAGTTTGTATGGAGGATCAATTTGAGTTGTCATGTAGCTAACAATACAGTATATATATATACAGAAAAGAAATTATCGATGTTACCTTTAGGATTCAGCTCATTTGCATTAGACTCATAGAGTAAGCCAGAGTCTTATAGCATGGAAGCAGGCCCCTCAGCCCAATTTGCCAATGCTGACTAAGATGCACTATTTACAATTGCTCCACCTGCCTGCATTTGCTCTACACCCCTCTAAACATTTCCTATCCATGTACCTGTCCAAATGTATTTTAAATGTTGTTATACTTCCTCCCTCAACTACCTCCTCTGGCAGCTTATTCGATATATCCACCACCCTCTGTGTTAAAAAGTTGCCCCTCAGGCTTCTGTTCAGTCTTTCTCCTCTCACTTTAAACTTATGTCACCTGGTTCTTGATTCCCCTTCTCTGGGTAAAATACTCTGTGCATTTACCCTATCTATTCCCCTCACGATCTTATACAACTCTATAAGATCACGGTCATCCTCCTGCACTCCAAGGGATAAAGTCTCAGCGCGCACAACCTCTTCATATAGTTCAGGCCTTCATGTCCTCTGGTTTTTGATTCTCCTACTCTGGGTAAAAGATTCTGTGCTTTCACAATTTAGTAATATAAATTTACCATTTACCTGCCCCCCATATTAAACGCATTGGACTTTCAAAGCAACATCAAGGTTTTATTTACAAATATACATTGCTGAGTGTGTGCATGTGTGTGCGTGCGTGCGTTTGTGCATCTGTGTGTGTCTGTGTGCATCTGTGCATGTGGGAGGGGGGCATTGTGTGGAGTGGTCACGAAAGATCAAAGTATATATTTGGATGCTCAAACAGGCACTAATTAGAATGTCATAAATATTCAGTCAATCGACCTTGGAAGCACAATGCCTAGGATACTCACTTCACACCCCTGAGCTCAAAGGGATTGAATTTAGGACCATGACTCACGGAATCTGTCTGCCACATGCTCTGAGTTTTGTCAGTTTGTAATCAGACTAATTAGGTGGACAACATGCTGTGGCAAAGCGTTTCCATGTCCAGCTCAGAGCAGGGCAGAGCTGGTGCCAGACCAAGGCATGAATACTCCTGCAAGATCACTGAGCACCAGCAAAGTGACTGGCAGTGAGCCAGCCCTAATCTTGTTGGTCCCACCCTCATATCTAAAGGAGATTGCACAGAGGCAAAAAGGATTATAAGTAATTGCATGGGTTTAAAGTTCATAATCTATTGTACAGGCAATTGTTCTCCAATTTAACCTCTCTATTAAAGATGCTGTCGTTTAGTAAAATAAAAAAACTGGGCAATAAATAACTTATGTGATCAGATTGTTCCTTCAATGCTTTTCTCCCACATGTATTTTCAAGTCATGAATGGGACTATTGCAAGATTTGTATGAAAGGGAAGATATGATTAGTACAGGCTCTGTATCTCATTAGAAGAGTTGCTGTGGAGCCATGCAAGGCTAAATTGGAGTTATTCAAATAAGACCACAGTCAAAATAAAATGCATTTCAATCATCTTAGCTTCTTTCTGAATGTAATAAAACGGGGACATTTCATTTTATCTGCGTTTATAAATGTGAATTCGTTTTTTTTCATGTTTCTACATTCTACATTCATCAATGAATCCTGAACGTGAAATCTGGTCCATTAATATGCAATTTATCTTGATTACTTTTTAACAGTTTGCAGTGATGACCTTCCACATTTTGCATGTACAATGTGTGCATTGTGAAGATTGTGTTGGCTTGATTTAATGTTCTGCACATGGAAGTTATGGACATTTCAATGGAAAACTTCAGTGGTCATCATAGTTACAGTTTTTATTAGATGCTGCCCCAAGTGTATTTCCCTGAGAGTGTGCAGTCATTTAATGTGTTCATCTGTTACATTTCCATCAGATACATTGGAGATTGACATGTATCCAAAGTTAGCCAATCTGCTTAGTTTAGTTTAGAGATACAGCGTGGAAACAGGCTCTTCGGCCTGTCCTGCCTGTGCCAACCAGCGACCATCCATATATTAGTTATATCCTGCTCACTAGGGATAATTTACAGAAACTAATTAACTTACAAACTTGCATGTCTTTGGAGAGTGGAAGGTAACCAGTGCACCTGGAGAAAACCCACGCAGGTCACAGGGAGAACACACAAACACCATATAGACAACGACCATAGTCAGGATCGAACCCGGGTCTCTGGTGCAGTAATCAGCAACTCTAAAGTGGAAGACCTGCAGTAAGAATGTGCCCACTCAAAATGTCTCCACCAGTTGAATGTAATATGCAGGGTCCAGCCTGAACAGTCACCTATCTATGTTCTCCACAGTTGCTGCCTGAAACCACTGAGTTACTCCAGCACTTTGTGTCTTTTTTAATATTTGTAATGTAGTTTGCTGTGACTTTCTGTACCATAAGAAAAATGATTCTTATTGTTCTTAACATTTTCACTGTCATGGTCTTTTAACCTTTTCCACACTTAAACTGGTAACTAAACTGGAGAGCTGTGGCAGAGGGAGGGGGGTGAGGGGTTTAGGGAAACAAACTCACACTTGTTTGCGATGTTGCTGCTGCTTGTGATTTTCAATCACACTCCGCTTGTAAATGTGTCTCCCTGTATTTAGTACATAAACCATTGCTTAGCCTATCATTAGAGCAATTTATTTGTATTTGGATATCACCCAACTGAGGATCTCGCCCTGCGCTAATTGATACACGGGCCTCAGTTCTTAAAGGGCATCTGGCTGCCAGAACTTGTTCTGGAATGTTCTCCTGCACTGCCCGTGAGGAGGATTGAACAGGACAGGAAGTAGGATCCGCATTTTTGACAGAAACCTAAATATCCTTGTGCAGGAAGGAACAGCAGATGCTGGTTTACACCGTAGATAGACACAAAATGCCGGAGTAACTCAGTGGGACTGGCAACATCTCTTGACAGAAGGAATGGGTGATGTTTTGGGTCGAGACCCTTCTTCAGACTGAGAGTCAAGGGAGAGGGAGACTAAAGATATGAAATGTTTGACAGATCAAAGCAGACTATGATCAATGCAATGTAGAATGGCACATTGCAGGCTGAGGGGAAGGTGACCAAGGCCTATAATTTGTAAAATTTATCAGGACAGTGAAACGAGTCGGTGGGGGAGGGACGGAGAGTGAGGGAAAGCAAGGGTTGCTTGAAGTTTGAGAAATCAATATTCATACCGCTGGGTTGTAAGCTGGCCAAACAAAATATGAGGTGCTGCTCCTCCAAATATCATAGAGGCAAGGGAATTTCAGGGTGCCAGTGGTCCTAAAAGGGCAACCAGATCAGAGATGAAGCCATCCTGCATGATGGGACCAGAGTACCTATGACTTGGGATCTGTGGACCTCCCTTGGACACTCAAGGCTCGGGTTTCTGAGCTTTCAATCACAGATGAATGGAATCTGTTTGACAAATATATACTTATCCATATGCAATCACATATGGATGAGCATCTAATCTTTCTGGATATTGTGTTGTGAGATAAGCTGATTTTTTTTGTATTGACGTTAATACATTTAGAGCCAGGATACACCTTGAATGGAGAAACTCTTTATCAAGATAATAAATGGATAACTTTATCACTACCTTATTACTGTCCCATAGCTGCATGAAGAATCATTAGTACATAAGATCACTAGAAAATAGGAGCAGATAGGGCCTCCCATGCCTATTTTGCAATTCATAATGATCATAGCTGATCCACGCTGGCTTCAAAACCTCTTCTCTGCCCAGTTATCCATAACCCTCATTGCAGTATTGTGGACGCAGCCCAGACCATTCCTGTAAAGCAATCTCCCTTCCCTTGACTCCATTTAAACTTCACACTGGCTTAGCAAGAGTCTCACCCCACACATTACCAACAGGCAAGAGATACAGAAGTTCGAAAAGGCACACCTCCAGATTCAGGGACAGTTTCCTCCCAGCTGTTAAAGGCAACTGAACCATCCTATCACAGACTAGAGAGCAGTCCTGACCTACCATCTACCTCATTGGAGATCCTCGGACTACCTTGAATCGGACTTTACTGGAGTTTATCTTGCACTAAACATTATTCCTTTATCCTGTAACTGTGCATTGTGGACAGCTTGATTGGAGTCATGTATAGGCTTTCCACTGATTAGATACCGCACAACAAAATAGCTTGTCAGTTCACATGACAATGCACTAAACTAAACTAAAATCTTTGATATTTCACTTATTTACCTCATCACTTTAAATGTATCTAATGATTTGGCCTCCACCACCCTTGGGAGCATGTAATTCCAGAGATTCACTATTTTCTGTGCAAATTTTTTTTGTAAGCAACTCAATAATAAATGACAGGCCCCTTATCTTGTAAGTTGTTTGTGAATCTCATTAGTAAGGGTGTCAGGGGTTATGGAAACAAGAGAGGAGAATGAGGTTGAAAGGGAAAGATAGATCAGTCATGATTGAATGGTGGAGTAGACTTGATGGGCCAAATCATCTAATTCAAAGGCCTCCAAGAACTTATGAACTTATTAATTAGTGAAAACATCTCAGCATCTTCTCTGGCAAGCTCCTTTAGGATATTATGTTTGTACAAGTTCACCCTTCAGTATCTGGGAAAAAAACATATAAACTCAACCTGTGTATCCTCTCTTGATAGGACAACTCTTTCATTCCAGGAATTGGTCTGGTGAATCTCATTTGAACTTCTTCCAATGTGGTGATTGGCTTTATTTACATAAGGGACCAAAATCGTATGCAGTATCCAGGTGGCCGCACCAAGGGAGATAGGAGACCTACAATGCTACCATAAGTAGAACATCTGTTTCAAGCAAGAGTTGGAATACAATGGAGCAATATGGAAAGAAATTTCACGTTTTCACAATATTTCATATTTTTTGATACTTTCTTAGGAAAAGTTTATGTTATCACATATATGTCCAGCAAATGAAGCCACATTTGACCGTGAATAGCTGGTGAAGTATGCATTTCAAGTAAGTGTTGTCTCCCTGCAGTGGAGCACACAAACATGGTTAATGTGACCTGCAACATTGCTACCGTAAAACAAAGATCACTTTCAATGTGAAGTTGATCATCATTAAGGGAACCCTCTTCTGCCTGGCCTGCTCTTGCGGTGATAAGGTCTGAGTGCACAGCCCAATTTTCGCACAACCTACTCATGGTAAAATCATTTTGTTGCTATACAGCACCAAACTAAAATCAGTGCCACGTCATCCAGATTCCCAATTTGTAGGTTAAATTGCGAGAAAATTTAACAGGAGTATCATTTTGATAAAATAATCCAAGTTCTATTCATATCTAATGATATTTGTTCAGAACAATCCTTTCAGAATCAGACAATAGTAAAAAAAAGGATGGAATATTTTTATTTTTTAATAGTGGAATATACTGTTACTTAAGTATTCAGAAGTAGTATTCAGATAATACCCTGTATACGTTTTTAGGTTACATTGAATTTTTTTTCTTGATCCTCTTACTAATCAGTATATCACAATAACAGACTCACAATCCCCAACTCTCTACTCAGCTCTGAAGAGAACTGTGTACTTCCAGTCTGGATGTTGTGGTTTGCCTCATTAGATTGGATTAAGTGAGATGCTGAACAAAATAAAAAGTAGCTGCTCGGTAGGAGAGACTGGGGCAACTGAGGGAGAAAGGACCAAGTGTCATTTGTGTGTTGACACCGTTATTGACTGGTGCGCATGCGGTTCACACTTCTCAATTATGTCTGCCAAAGCAAAGGTGGCCATTAATTGCGAAGGCTGATGCCTGAGCAGCAAATGTCAGGGGAAGCTCTGTAACCTCTGTCTTCTCTTATTGGAGCTTGACTTGAGAATGTTCAAGGGCGGGACCCCACAGGCTGCCCATGGTCCCCATGGAGAGGCACGATGCTTCAAAAGCAAAGTGTATTTAGCTTTTGCAGTTCAGTGTGCTGTGTGTGCTTTTGCCTCTGTAGTGTCAGAGGTCTACTGCACTGTTGTGAAATGTCTGTGATTACACATTGACGGTGAAATACACTCCAGCAATGTACTTAATAGGGACAACTAAGAAAAACCTTGAGATAACCTTCATATCAGCATTCATCATTGTCTTGATGCTGCTATGCTTTGCCCAGTATTTTTTTTCAGCTAATAGTCATACATTTTAATTGACAGACAAACTAAAGTATAGAACATTGGCTATTTTGTTCCTTTCAGGCCACTGCATTGCATTTGGATGGAGTGAATATTAACAGCATACAGAAACCGTTTGCTGCTGAGTTACAATTGGAAATGATTGCTTGGTTATAAATTTCTTTGAAAATGAATTAGGCTTTAACATCTTCACCTTTGGATAAATTAGTGTAGCATAAACAATTTAACACTAATTAATACATTTTCTACAACAGAAGTAATTCTACGATATGAATGAAGCCTATCCCTGCATAAACCCAACCTAAGCATATTATAGTAATTGATGGTAAGCTAAACATAATTTATTTAAATAGGTTTAATTCTATTGTTACTTTTCTTTTTATAGCACATTTTTGGGATTATTCCTTATCTTTGAGAGAGTATCATATGTTTTTGAAAAACAATAAAGTTTGATATGAATGTTATTTGAGGGGGTGCCGAAGTGATTGCCAATGGAAAAGTTAGAAAATTATTTACAAGAAGTTGCAGAGTGCTGTGTATGCAGCCCTGTACATCATGCTAACCAGCTTCCCCACATTGAGTATCTACACTTTATGCTGCCTCACACTCCACTCATTCTGTCTTCTTCCCTCCCTCATTGGGCAGAAGGTACATTGACTTAAAAGCATGCACCACCAGATTCAACAACAGCTGTTAACAGACTCTTGAACAGACCGCTCACAAGCTCAGGGATGTATTCATGGCTCCCTACCTACCCCACCACAACCACCAATCGATCGCATTGCAGATTGTTTTTATGTACACTTTCTCTGTAACTATATTCTGCACTCTGTTTCCCCTCTCTTTGCAGCTCCTGGTGCACAATCCCCCCGTGAAACAATAGGCCCGCAATGTGAAACATGACAGTAGTTTTCAATTATTTTTCTTTTCCTTCTTTAGCAATCCTCAAGCTAAAAGAAGATTTGTTTCTGCTTGTGTTCTGTGGCTTATGTTATGATGAATGAGGTCATTAGGGGAACTGCAGAATCTTCCATTGAAGGGGAAGGAGGTGCCTGATATAATGAGTGGGCAGGTAGTTTGAAGACTTTTTTCACACAAAGGGTGGTGGGTGTATTGTTCACACACAAGGTTGTGGGCATATGGAATGAGCTGCCAGAGGAGGTAGTTGAGGCAGGGACTATCGCAATGTTTAAGAAGCAATTAGACAGGTACATGGATAGGACAGGTTTAGAGGGATATGAGCCAAACACAAGCAAGTGGGACTAGTATAATGGGACATGATGCTCAGTGTGGTCAAGTTGAGCCGTCGGGTCTGTTTCCACACTGTATGACTCTAAAGTTCCTTCCAAAGTTTATGCAGGGCTTCTGTATGCTACGGGCATAAATTGGCATTCTGAATTCTCTGTTTCTGAATTTGGAATACTTATTTGAGTGATCAAGGGCCGGGGATTAATAGGATTTATGAGGTGTTGCATTTCCTTGACAGAATATGTTTCATGTTGGGACCTTTCTTCAGTATGAGGAAGGATCTCAATCAGAGACATTGTCTGTCTTTTCCCTCTGCTGATCCTGCCTGATCTGCTGAATCCTTCCAGCACTTTGTGTATTTGCTCAAGATTCCAGCATCTGCAATCGATTGTATTTACTGTCTGAATTTCTTCAAGATGGCTTGATGGACATCCTTGAATCTTTTCCTTACCCCATGTGGTAATTCTTTCCATGACAGAACTTGAAGTCAAGTTTCTGAATTATTGGCTTAGTGTTGGGTATGTGTACAATATGGTCTGCTCAACAGAGTCAACTGAGTGTAATTACCTGAGTATAATACAACCAGGGGCGCCGCACAATTGGCAGCCCTGCCAACAGTCTGTCTGTTTTTCGTCTTCTTTTTGTTATTTTTAGTGTGTGTTAAAAGTTTGTGTAAATGTATTCCAGCTTGTTTATGTGGGGGGAGGGGGAAACTTTTTTTTCAGTTTCTTACCTTGCCGGAGATGCAATTATTTTCCGGATTGCCTCTCCGGTCACTCTGCGGCGTACCATCGATGGAGCTGGAGGCCTCCACAGACTGATCTTGAGCTCTGCCGCGGGGCATGGACTTAACATCGGAGTCGATCCCTAAGACCACTAAAATGTTTAACAAGAAAATCATACAAAACCTTCAGTGGTTTGGCATTAACAGTGCAATCTATATAATTCAGAGCAGTTACTTTTGGAAGAAGTCAAGATCCCAGAGATAGCCAAGAGGATGTGTAGCAAAATTATGCCTAGCGAAGAGAGAGCTCAGTTATGTGGGAAAAATGGTAAACCTGGATTTCATGGTATGTCTTGAACATAGCGCACTTGGCATTGACTGTTTGCAGAGCCGACGAGGAGCAAACAGGGCCCCACTTAGTTTTGAGGACTTTTATTTATTAAGGCAAAAAGCTGTCATCTGTATCAAGTGCAGTTCCATTTACCAACATGATGGGTGGTACATTGGCACCATGGACTGCGGACTAGCTCATTGCTGGAAATGCTTAGCTGGTCATGCAACATTCACACAGAGGGAAATCAAGTTGTGTCAAGACAATTAAGTTAAAATTATTGACCATTTCTGACTGAATCATCTTTTGTATTCAACATCTGCAATTTTTTGCTTTTGCCTGAATATTTGATGTTGCAAAGTATATTTCACACCCATAAACACGAACAGCTTTAGAAATTCTTCATCCTAAGAACATTAAAATGCAATCAATTTACAATGTAGAGTGGAACACAAAGTGCAGAAATAACTCAGCAGATCAAGCCGTTTCTCTGGAGAACATGGATCTTAAGAAGTTCTTAAGAAGATTCCAAACTGAAACCTTACCTATCCTTGTCTTCCAGAGATGGCCCTTGTCTTCCACCACGCTAAGTTATGCGCAAGATTCCAGCATCTGTAACTCCTTATGCTTACAATGTAGTGTTGTTCAGCTTGGAATAAATGGAGGAACTACTATCAGCATGGCAATAATGTTCTACGCACAAAGTTTCTTGTTTGGAATTAGATTTTCTCATCTGTTTTAAGTGGGTTTTGTTTTTTACCACCAGGGGCGCCGGGGAGATGGCCAGCCCTGGCGGAAGTCCGTTCTTTTTTTTCATCTTTTGTTATTTTCAAAATCTGTTAAGTGTTTGTTTTAATTTACTTCGGTGTGTTTTATGTGGGGGGAGGGGGGGTGGAGGATTGGGGGAAACTTTTTATCAAGTTCTTACCTTCCCGGAGATGTGATATATTTTCGGATCACATTCTCCGGGCTCTGCGGCCTACCATCGCTGGAGCTGGGAGCCGCCTCGGACTGTCGTGAGCCCCACCGCGGGACGCGGACTTAACATCGGAGCGGATCCCTTGCCTGGGATCGCTCCCACCGCGGCCTGCGGACTTACCATCAAGGGCTCGCAGTCTCAGGAAAGGCTAGTCGGGAGCTCCAACGCCGCAGAAGGTTCAACCAGCCCCGACGCGAGGTTTGATCACCCGGCGCAGGGGAGCTGACAGCCCCCCATGCAGGAGCTGAATGCCTCGACACGGAGGGCCTGAACACCGCCGACTACATGAGTCAAGATCATCCCATCAACGGAGGGCTCGAGGCCCCCGACCAAGGAAGAACAAAAGGAAGGCCTTGAACTTTATTTCGCCTTCCATCACAGTGAGGAGTCATGTGGATGTTCATGTTAAAATGTGTTTTTGAGTCTGTTGCTTTTAATTGTATGACTGACCTGGCCAATGAAATTCCTCGTATGTTGCAAAACATACTTGGCAAATAAAATCTGATTTTGATTCTGATTCTGATTCTGATTGTGATAATATTGCATTCACAAGAGCTCATGCTCAGAACAAAATAAGTTCTTTCTTGGAACATCAATTAGTTTGCAGTAAAGGCTGTCATTGCTGTGAAGCATATTTAATGTCTTTAGGGAAGCGCAAGTCTGTCACTTCAATTGAAGTTTCCAAGACAAATTAACACTGTCAAAAATATGTTTAGGCCAAGTGCGTTATTTGCATAGGGTGTGAAGATCAAAGGGTATGGGATATCTGATGCATTCTACAAAAATAAACAGTGGAAAAGCAGGAAATTTCACAGGACAACAATAAAAACAAATGAGGATCCCAGCTTCAGAGCTTTAGCATGTGATGATGAAAATGCAGCGTGTAGGTGACTTATTTTGCTAGAGTGATGAATCATGGAGTTGCAAATCCTTTTAGTTAATTGCTTCGAAGTTGTGAGGCTTTCCCTGTGTTCAATATCAATTATCAAGTCTAGAGGTGATAGTGGTAATCCCCCGAGTCAGTTGGTGACTGATTTATAAAATAAGACTGTCAAAGTGGCATTTAGCATTGCAAATATATCAGCTTATTTACACCATCCTACACAATGAAGGAGCAAAAGGAAAGGAATGGCCAACATGCTGATGCGATCACCTCCCTGACATTTGTTGCACATCAGCTCAACCATGTTGAACAGCCAACTGTTCTATCTGGAAGAAAATTAGTCTTTTCCCATCACGACTGTTAATCTGAGCTCAGCTCGATGTAAACCAAGTGCCTCTGTGTATAGCAGGGTGATCAATATGGCAATTGAAGGAGATGTAGTTATTCACTTACAGTTAAAGGAGTATTTGTCTGCAGTTGTCCAGTTCTATTCAGCTGTAGCTTTTTGGATATAGTCCAACTTTACGGCTATGAAAGTTTCATTGACTAACATAATTTCATCAGGCATGATTATTGGTAGACACTATTGGAACATAATTTATATCGCACATTTGTCTTCCTTACCAGTGCACCTATTTGAATGAGTTATGCACTTTATATTTTATCCCCAAACCCAGCAATGGACTATCTTTCCATTTAAAATATAGGTATTTAAATTGAATTTTGAATGTCACAAAACAAAAGTTAAGCATGTGCATCTGAAATCTCATTCCACACTATTTCAGTAAAGATAAAATAACTAATTTAAAATTAATGAGCAAACACTAGCCATAAAATGTTGGGAAAATGAATTTTAGTTTAATCCATTCACAATCTGTATTCTATTATCTTACAAATAAATTTCACGCAATTGAAATTGATCTTGTGACATATAACATATTTTGATAAGAGCTGATGAATAAAATAAATTGTTAAGATGTGGCGCCATCATGCCCACGTTGGTTTTGCACACAGCCTGTCACCGCTGACGACTCACCAGCAGCTTCACGAGAAGGTCCAGCCCCAAATGCTTCTGGAATAAATGTGACACAAGGTGTCTGGCTCAGCTAAGAGTCACGTTTATTCCATAAGCCCCTTTTACCTACATTCTCACCAATCATAACCCATGTGCGGATAAAGTCAATTAGTGCTTCTGACCTTGGAGTTGCCATTGAGCTCTTGTGGCTGGACATTCTCATGAGGCTGCTGGTGAGTTGCAAACGGTGACAGGCTGTATGCAAAACCAACGTGGGCGTGAAGGCACCACAGCTACCCCCTCAATCACTGAGTCATACAAGGTGGCGACTGCCTGGCTATGTACCTCGCCGTCAAGCATTTCCGCCATCTGTTGGAAGGCCGTCCCGTCACTATTTATACGGTTACCAACCGTTCACATGCACTACTCGTACAAGTGTGGGAAACTATTCACCATGGAAAATCTGCCACTTGGACTTTGTTCTGAAATTCTCTAGTGACATCAGGCACATTCAAGGAAAAGCAAATCCAGATGCCGCCCCCCCTTACAAGACTGGAGGTGGATGCTCTGAATGCGGCCACACTCATCGATTTTGATGCCAAGGCTTGCGTGCAGCATACTGATCCCGATCTTATCCATTACCACCAGACACATACAGCCCTAAAATTGGAAGGTACCTATCGGTGACATGAGATAAATCATCATATGTGACACTTCCACCTGCAAACCAAGGCCGTTTGTGTCTAGGACGATGCGTCGAGAGGTTTTCAGCGCGCTGCACAACTTATCACATCCGGACAAGAAGGCTACGATAAAACTAATCTCCGACTAAACTAAACTCATCTGGCCTTTCATCAAGTGTGATGTTGGATTAAGGGCGAAGACCTGTCTACCATGTCAACAATCCAAGATCTCCAGACACACTTGGACCACTTTCGGTGAGTTTCCTGTACCGAACACCCGTTTCGAGCACGTGCACCTGGACTTGGTCGGCCCTCTCCCACCGTCAAGAAACTACACATATCTGCTCACTTGTGAAGAACGGTTCACAAGATGGCAAGATGCTATCCCAGTCATCAACATTTCAGCAGAAACAATGCCCCGCATTTTGTTGACCGATGGATTTCGGTCTTTGGGATCCCAAGGACGATCACAACAGACCACGGACTGCAATTCGAATCTGCGCTGTTTCAAACACTAACCGACCTTTTGGGTACGAACCGGATTCGAACGACAACATATCATCCACAAGCGAACGGCCTGATTGAACGGTTCCATCGCCAGTTGGAAGCCGCTCTGGCAGCCAGAGGAGACGCATCAAACTGGAGTGAACGGTTCCCTCTGGTTCTGCTTGGCAATCATATGGCGGTGAAAGCAGACCTAGGATGTTGGTTGGCGGAAATGGTTTACGGCACAACTCTGAAGCTGCCCGGCGAATTTGTCTAACCAATCCCCACAGACGGATCCTATGATCCAAGCAGGTATGTCGATGGATTACGGCAAACTATGCAGCTACTGAAGCCAACGCCACACGGCGAACACCTGCAATGGTCTATGTGCCTGCTGACCTCCAACACTGCACTACATGTTTTGTCAACGCCGTCCACTGACCTCTTCAGCAAGCATACGATGGCCCTTACCAAGTCATCCAACGTCTACCAAAAAGTTTTGTGATCTATCAGAACAGAAAAATTGACACCGTATCCGTCGACCAGTTGAGAACCAACCGACTACCTCACCCGCCGAACCGACAAAGTCACAAGACCCCAACACTTCCTGTCAAAGACCTCCCACACTGCAGTATCAAACAAGATCAGGCCATAAAATCAACCCGCCAGACCGGTACGGACCAGGACAAAGCCAGGCAATCGCCACCTTGTATGACTCAGTGGCTGAGGGGGGAGCTGTGGTGCCTTCATGCTCACGTTGGTTTTGCATACAGCCTCTCGCCACTGGCGATTCACCAGCAGCCTCACGAGAAGGTCCAGCCACAAGAGCTCAATGACAACTCCAAGGTCAGATGCACTATTTGGCCTTATCTGCACATGGGTTATGATTGGTTAGAATGTAGGTAAAAGAGGCTTCTGGAATAAACATGACACAAGGTGGCTGGCTCAGCTATGTGTTGTTTGTTCTTTGCTTTCTGACATGGGATTCAGTAGATCCCACAAATCTACCTAAAATGTCCTTAACTTTTGTTTGGAGCAGCATAGATTTGATCAAAAACTCCAGAAAGATTGGTTCCTGAATTGTCCTAAAGATCATGTGCAATTTAATTAGAAAGTCCAAAATTAATAAATTAGATTTTGCTCAAGGTTGAGAAAGTTTACAAAATGTGTACATTCTGTATTGATAAAGGATTGTGAGGGGGTGTCTGGTGGGCTAGGATGGTCAACAACCAATTGTTATGGTCCATAATGATGTAAAAGAGAAAGGAGGAAAGAGGATTTGCATCCTTTGAGGTGGGCTTTAAGGGCCTGTCCCACTGCGGCGACCTAATTGGCAAGTTTAGAAGAGTTTGCCCTGGACTCATACTCGCAGCATGGTCGACACGAGGTCCTAGGAGGTGCTTGTAACTCTCCTTCATGCTCGAGAGTAGTCCCCGCATACTCGAAGCCTCAGCTAGATGGCTGCGTATTTTTCAACATGCTGAAAAATGCCCACGAGTAAAAGAAGGTTGCCATGGAAAAAAATCTATATTTTTTTACTTGTAGGTTTAGTTGAAGTAGGTCGGCATGTTATTTGTAGCTAATCGAGGGTAGTCAAAGGTAATCAAAGATAGTAAAAGGTAGTTGTAGATAGTCTTCAACAGTCTAAGGGAGGTTGAAGGAGATCGAAGGAGGTTGTCTTCACTCTCCACTATTTGGTGTCCAATTTTCCCGAAGCTAGTCGAAGCTAGTCTTCAACATCGTCGAAGGAGGTCGAAGGAGGTCTTCAACATGACACTTTTTCAAACTCTCCTAAATTCTTCTAAACTCGCCAATGAGGTTGCCGCAGTGGGACAGGCTCTTTAGTTCTTGTGCCCTTTAGGACACTGCCTCAAGGTCTTGCTTTTAAATAGTCCTAAAAAATGTGTACCTGCAGACTTCTCCTGATGCCATGCACATGTGAACACAAAACAAAGCGGCAAAAAAAAGGAAGCATGACGGATATACTGAACGCCCAAAAAGCTGCAAATAAAAAAAATACAAAGCAAAAACATCAAAGAATTTAGATAACAAAGAAAAGGAAAGAATAACATTGTGAAATAAATTTAATAAAAACTTAACAATGTTATATATATACAAGAATTATCTGGGGAAGGATAAAGGAGAGAGAATACTGTATGTGGCAAGAAAAGGTGTGAATATGATTCTTCAACACATACCTTCTGTTTTTCTTCACGTAGATGGGAATAATACAATAGCTGATTTTAAGGAGAACGAATGAGCAATGTTAGCCAACATAAATGTAAAGGGAGAGTGGACACAAAGTGAAGTTTTCCATCGCTGATATCCTGGGGAACAGGAGTCAAGATGGATTTAGTGCACAAATCACATTGAATGGTGGAACAGATTTGAAGGGTAAACAATTCACACCTGTTCTGACCCTCCTGAAAAATGTAAAAAGTCGAAGATTTGGGAGCCCATTAATTCAAATAACTAAAAAGTCTAGAGGTAATTAAAAATATTGACAAGGGGTTTGATGAGTGTGAGAGGAACAGTGATCTGGTAATAGTGGAAATGAATAGTAAGATTAAACGAGAACTTACCAGTTTGATCGTTATTTTATGAGGAGTAACGTTGTGAGAATACGTGAAGAACCCCACCAGGACGCATGCGTGTCATTCTTCAAAGCAGCGGTGTGAAATCACAGATAACTGTAATGACTAAACATAGTAAGATTAGAGAAGAGATACCAGTTGAGTATATGATCAAGGGTGGGAGAGGAGGGCACGTATTCCCTCAACGTTACTCCTCATAAAATAATGATCCAACTTCAAACTGGTAAGTTCTCGTTTAATCTTACTATTTTACTTCGGAGTCACGTGAGTGACTACGTGAAGATTTTAAAGCTCTGTGATTTCATGCCGTGGAAACGAGTCCATGCATCACATCTGCCTTGATTATGGGGAGAATAGTGTTAACATCATTAGACATCAATACGATATTGAAAAAATAACGATAAATTTATTAACACCAAATTATAGCCCCCATTATATTACAGAACTTAAAATTGTTTCTGCAAATGTTCCAGGTTCAATGACTGTTATAAAATTGTTGGAATGTTTTCTCCGTTGACCATCCTGCTGCCTTGAGGATTTGGCCCATAGGAACATCCAACTTCATAGCTGCCGATGTAGCTGCAGCCCTGGTGGAGTGAGATTTAAAAATGTTAGTGTCTACTCCAGCCTTTATTAGGACCTGTTTTAGCCATCTCGAGGTGGTCTGGACTGTCACTTTTTTGTGTGGCTGTTTGTAGTTGAATAAAAGTGCCATTTCTTTGCCTCTGATGATCCTAGTATACTCCATATATAATAGTAAGTGTGTTACAATACAGAGACGATCATCTGTCGGGTAGGCCCTGAATTCTATTTTTAGGCCTGCTGACCCCTGTCTGTTCTGTTTGATTATTTCATTGATGTGAAATGTTAAATTTCCAGATGAAATTGTCATGTCGTCCAGCCTTAGTTTCTGTAGCGAATGGACCCTTTGTGCCGTGACCAAGGCCATCAGCATGACTGTTTTCATAGTCAGTTTCTGTAGGAATAGAGCTGTAGCTGGAGACCAGTTTCTTAACATGGTCAGTACAATGCTCACATCCCATATTTGGGAGTACCTGGTTCTTGGGGGATTAACATTAAAAATGCCCCTCATGAGTTTGGTTACCAGGGGGTGTGTCCCAACAGAATGCTGCTCTGTTCCTTGCCACAGGTATGTTGACAGAGCACTTCTGGCACAGTTGATGGCACTATAACTCAGCCCCTCATCGTAATGGAGGCTTGCCAGGAATTCCGGAACAGATGGGATGTTCATAGATCTGTGGGTGATGTTATTGTTGTGACAGTACTTCCCATTTCTTGATGTACACCAAGTACTGTTTTTTGGTGGACTGTCTGTGGGCCACTGAAGTAATATCCACTGTTCGGTCCGTCAGTCCCAGGTATAGTAGAGGTGCTTTCAAACTCTACAAATTAATAGGTTTGTATAATTATGACATGGGTGACTTTCCCTTGTTACGGGATGAACCAGTAAATTAGGTCTATGATGGATGGCGCTGCATGGTTCTAATACGATGTTGAGTATCACCGGGAACCATGGTTGAGTAGGCCAATACTAACCCAGACAATATGACTTAAGGCCATGGAATGCACTTAACATTTCCAGGTAGTTTATGCCCAGTGTTTGTAATAATGATGCCTCCTGTGCATTCCATCTCCCTCCACAGCTGGAGATGGAATTGGTAGCACCCCAACCAAGTGCACTGGCATCAGTTTGTAGTACCATAGACGGGTTGCTGATAATGATTGGATTGGAACAATGCCAAATGTTATCTTTCCACCATTTTAGTTCCATTATGGCCTCTGTTGGTAGCTTCATTGGTCTGTCAAAATGACCACCATTAATTTTGAGTGCTTGTATTTTAGCCCTCTGTAAATTTCGATAATGTAAAGGTACGAATTGGGTGGCTGGAAATGCAGCCACTATTTTGCCAATTATTCTTGCTACCAGTCTGATGGATGGTTTAGTGATGTCAAAGATTTTGCTGCAAGCCTCTATTAAGGCTGTAACCTTTTTCTTTCAGCAAAGTCACTGACATGTGAACTGAGTTAATGGTGAACCCCAGATAATCCATTGTGTTAAATAACATCTGTGGTCACCTCTTATGGGTACCGTCTAGTAAGCATCATTTAAATTGATGCTTGCCATGTAGTAACCTTTGGAAATCAATTGCTTAGCAGTAACAAAGGTTTCCATCTTGAAATTAATATATTGTACGAAAGTATTCAAATTAGTCAAATCTATGACGATGCTGCAACCACCATCTTTCTTGTTTATGATAAAGATTTTGGACATGAATTCCTGTGATTTGTGTTGGGTTTTCTCAATTACTACTTTTTTATAGAGCCGCTGTAGGTCAGCATGTGCTTTTGATTTTTCTTTGCCTGTAAGCACGAACATTCAGTTCAGTACATGCTGAACTGGAGGGTTATGTTTTTGTATAAATTCTATGGTATAACCCTATACTGCTTAAAATATAATTGTCGGTAGTTAACTTATTCCATGCATCCAGATATAATTGTAATCTCCCACCAACCTCCATGTTCCCTTCAATTCGTAAGGAACCAGACCCACCTACCTCCATGGTTACTAGTGGTAGGTTTGTTACTTTTTCGGCATCCTCTGTGGACGTTGAGGCGTCGGTGTCTGGATCTGTAGTTGGGTCAGTGTTGAGGGTTTGCGCATTTTCCAGGAAGGCCGGTCTGAGCCATGGCCTAAAAAAGACCGATGTTGAGTGTTCCTGGCCTTCGAGCTTTCACCAGTTTGTCTTGGCCGACTGGTGGGTGCGTAGGGGTGCTGTTTCTGGCCGAAGTAGTTTTTTGGACGTTGCTTTAATGAGCCTCAGGGTTTTAGCCTCTTCGTCAAGTTATTTTACCTGTTTGGATAAGTCACCTCCAAATAGTAATATTGGTGGTTTGGAGGTTCCAGGTTTGCACAGGCCTGCAATTTTGGGGTCTAAAGCCGGTTGGATGGCACCCTTTCCAAATACACTGGTTGACACTAGGAACATTCAGTGATTTGCAGTTCCCTGGTGGTCAGTGTCTTGCTGTGGTGTCCAATAATGCCTGTCCTTGTAGCTGGTTGAATGACATGTAGTCGATACTTGCAGCTATTTCAGGCTCCAGGTTTTGGCCAGTTTGGTCGGGTTGAATGAACTGGGACACCATATCCAATAGGTTTTCTCGCACCCCATGCACACTAGGAGTATGTTCTGCACACTCCTCTTCAGGGTCAGCCCAGAATTGACCCCCCGTACTCCCCTCTGATGAGGGAGAAACACTGTGCAGCCCTACAAGAGGTACTGCTGTAGGACTTACTAGCTGCCCACTGTGACTAGTCTCCATCTCCCGGAGCCTGCCACTTTGGAGTATTTGCTCCAACAGCCGCTCCAACTGGCTCCAATGCTCTCGGGCACTGGCCACTCACGGCTGCTCCTGTTCCTCAAGTCACTCCAACCGGCTCCAATGCTCTCGGGCATTGGCCGCTCGTGGCTGCACCTGAAGCCGCTCCAACCGGCCCCAATGCTCACGGGCACTGACCGCTTGTGGCTGCTCCTGAAGCCGCTCCAACCAGCTCCAATGCTCATGGGCACTGGCCGCTCGCGGCTGCTCCTAAAGCCGCTCCAACCGGCCCCAATGCTAACGGGCACTGGCCGCTCGCCAGAGATTGGTGTGCCGTTGGCCGCTGCTGGCTGCCTGCAACTGTTCTGCCATTTCTTCGTTTCCCATTATAAATTTACCTGTCTCTGATTGTAAGGGACCTACATTTGTCTTCACTAATCTTTTCCTTTTTACACATCTAAAGAAGCTTTTAAAGTCAGTTTATATATTTTTTTCATGCTCATTTACCCCCCTCTTAATTAACCTCTTTCTCATCCTCTGTTGAGTTCTAAATTTTTCCCAGTCCTCTGGTTTGTTGCTTTCTCTGGCCTATTTATATGTCTTTTCCATGGATTTAACACTATCCTTGATTTCCCTCACCAGACAGGGATGAACAATTTTTGGAGTTCATCCATGCGGTCTTTAAATATTTGCCATTGCCATTGCATCTTCACCCTTTAAATATAATTTGCCAGTCTATCCTAGCCAATTCCCGTCATACCTCAAAGTCTCCTCTCAGGACCCTAGTCTCTGAAATAGAAAGATTAAACGAGAACTTACCGTTTGAAGTTTGAGCTTTATTTTATGAGAAGTTGTAGTGAGGGAATATGTGAAGAGCCCGCCAGTCCACATGCACGTCAAGCTATAGAAAGATTAACGAGCTTAAACTACCGAATGGTCTTTATGAGAAGTAGGGTTGGGAGTGGAGGGCACGTATTCCCTCACTTCAACTTCTCATAAAAAAAGATCAAAGTTCAAAAGGTAAGTTCTCATTTAATCTTTCTATTTTATTTCGAAGTCACGTGAGTGACTAAGTGAAGACTTCAACGCTCTGTGGTTTCATGCAGTAACCCAATCTGTGTGTGAAACACTTAAACAGATAAACCATTAATGGTAGAAAAAACATAGGTTATTAATACCATGATACTAACTTGCATACATGGCCATTATTCTTAACCGGACCATAGTCCCAATAGACTGTTGAGTTATAGAATAACTCATGCAACACTGTGCAGGATTCTATCTGCAAATATCCAGACATATTCAACCAAATTTTATAATTTATTAACACGCACTATGTAAGCCTCTTGCTGTAAGATGAAAGGGAAAATATCCATTCTATTGGCTGCTAATGAGCCATCAGTAATATCTTGAGATGATTGAATAACAAAAAAGAAATGATCTTTCATCTCATAGGTACTAGCAAACTCAGTGCACTTGTATACCTAATGACACCCCCGATCTCTGCTCTGGTGGGTATGCTGTCAATTTCAAATGTACGCAATCTTGCCCATTTTGCTTATGAGATCATTCCGATAACAAGCTACCCTAATGTCAGTTATGACCTAGCGATCAAGCCAGAAATTGAGTAAGGATTGTGTTCTTTGTGCTGAGATCAGTTGCTGAAAGCATAATCATCTTAAAATACTGCTCCCATTAAGAATATAGTAGAAGAATATTTGCATAATAATTTACTGATATACATTGCACACTACAATGAGTGTGGGCTATTAGTGTGGTCAAATAAAAGACACCCTGCATAATGTTAGTGAACAGCGGGTGAATAACCAATCATTTATTGTCCCACTTATGGTCCTATATAGAATGACAAAGCAGCACAAGCAATGTCAATTGTGCTATAACCGCTTCTCTAGGCTCAAACTAAAACCCACACAAACCTCTGTTACTTCCGTTTAAAAGTAACTCACATATTTTTCTCTCTTTATTATTCTCTATCTATATTAAAAAAAATAGCAGAGTCAATAAATAACTGATAATATTAGTAATATATGACTGATATGCATGAAATGTTCTTACTATCTACTTGCTTCTAATAAAAATATTTAAAAAAAAGTAACTCACATGTTGTTCACAAGCTTTTCATATACTCGTGCAGAGCTAGCTGCCCGAGAAGACAGGCTGCCCCAGCCATCACTCGTGACTGAGTAAATAAGAATTGCTTCAGCCGCCTTACCATGGCGTGAAAATAGGCAAAATTGGCACTATTCAATTTCATGTTGCCTCATTTTTAATATCGCAAAAGGTATCTACTGATAACCCCTAAGTTTTATCAGCTGCAAATTTTGCATATTACCTAAAACTCGATGACACAATGCCCTTTAATCTGAGTAGGGCAGCATTGGCTTCCACCACTGGCTTTGTTATCAAAAAACACCAGAATCTGTGTCTCATGTGCATAGGTATGGCAGAGTATGCAACTTCAAGATCGATTCTCTGAATCAGTTAAATTGCTGAAAGCCAATAATCCATTTTAACTGGGTAACTAAACACATGATCAGATTAGCCAAATGCTAACCTGATTCGGGTTGCACCATGTTTCTGTAATCTTGAGAAGTATCAGAAATATACCCCTCTAGTCATTGGCCAGACCACTCATCCTCGGATGAGCTGTCACTGATTGCACTCGGAACCCCTGTTCCTCTATTGACCATACGGACGGAAATGTATTATTTTTATTTATTTATTTATCACTTTCCCCCCCTTCTTTAAATGTATTTATTTATTTATTTATTTTGCTTCTCTTGCCGCGGAAGATCCATTGTCTAGTTATTCATACATTTCACTGATAACATATAATCAGAACCTTATGACTTGAGCTGAAACCACAGTCTCCATTTGATGTGGGAATACCTCTGTCAACTCTTGACGAAGGGTCACCACGAATACTCAGCGTTTTCCCTCAGAGTAGAAATTATTATAATGCAAGCCTGAATCAGGAATTGCCTCGCAGTCCTTTGACTGAAACCACTTGTCTGAGTCGCCAGAGTACACAACACAATCTCTTCGACCCACCACACAATCAGGAATACTGGTATTGAGAGCCTATGGATTATTACAAATACATTGTTGATTCATAACATGAACCTGCAGGACAGATTAAAATTATATTATTTGGCAGGCCAGCTTCCGGGTGGTAATTACCTATCCTAGAGAGGATGGCAATGATGATTCCAATGAACCGGCAACTCTACTAACTGAGGAGAAATTTAACCCTGTGTTGAGGAAGACTTCAACTACTTCATTCTACCGAGCAGTCTGATAACCTCAATCACAGAAGATGAGGCAGTGCTTCCCTGGTCAATGTGACCCCTATGGCCAGCCAGTTCCATGATGGTCTACCCTGAACCAGGGTAGCCAAACTGTTCCTACTTGGAACTTACAGAGGTTACTATGCAAGGCACCCTGCCAATGTCTCTACATCAACCTGATCTATCCCAGAGACAGTGAAAAAACGACTAGACAGCCCATGCTGCCAGTAAACCCAAACCTGGGCCGACAGACTGCTCCATTTCGGAGTTTACGGAGGTTAATAACGAGACCTTACTCACCAGCATCTCTGACCCCGGGTCGATTTGCTTGTTGGAGCTTCAGCGAGGTTCCATGTGCAGACCCTGTCTGTCATGCTAGTCATTTCTGTTAGATAGCTGATGCCGCTGGCCAACTCCTCTTGTCGTGACTCGTCCATCCCCGAGGGAACAGAAAATTTAGAGGCAAGAGAAGGCAGCCCTTCCTTATGCGATTCTCGCACATCATGCATGAAGCATGGGATTCAGGCACATATTAATGCTTGGAGTCATGTTCGGAGTCAGTTCCATACTGATCTCTGACACACTCTTAGAGTGGGAGAAATAGTGCATCCCTAACCAGGCGTTGCCACTCGCGTATGCCTCAGACTGCCTGTGCATGCTTCCGTAACACAGAACATATTTTGTGACACCATCTCCGATAGTCTTTCGAGTGAGAGGAATATTCCAACCCTGAACTAGGTGTAACTACAGGCATATGACTTGAACTGCCTGTGCATGCTTCCGTAATACGGAGCATAATATTTGGCAGCATCTCCATCATTTCTTTCATCCGAGTGGGAGGAAAATTGCAACCCTGAACCAGGAGCTGCCTCAGGCATATGTGCATATAATTTGGCACCATCTCCACCACTCCTTTCATCCGAGTGGGAGGAATATTGGAACCCTGAACCAGGAGCTGCTGCCTGACATGTCTTCGTAACACGGAGCATTTCTCGTGCCACCATCTGATTCATCAGATGTTCTAATTGAGACAAACACCCAATCTCATCTGACATAGATGTGGGGACAGAATCTCCTTGACCCAAATCGTCCGACAGGACTTGTCCCTCAGACTTGGCTTTGACTTTGACCCGACTCAGGGTTGCCAAGCTGCTCCCTCTAGGAGCCGAACCGGGACTAGCTGTGCAGATCGGTGCTCTGTTGGTATCATCATTCTACTTACCAGACAGGTTGCACCTGCTACTGACTCCAAGTCCTTGCTCCCTTCTGGAGCCCCAACGGAGTATTTCAGGGAGGGACTGGATCACCTCTGACTTGGATGAACCGGCATTAAAATCGGAGTCACCTCTTCCAGATCGTCCGCTAGACAGAGTGGGAAATACTGCAACCCTGCAGTAGGTATAGCTCCACAGGTGTCTGATAGACTCAGCTGAAAAAAGGCTTCCCAAG
Organism: Leucoraja erinaceus; assembly: GCF_028641065.1. Taxonomy (NCBI): domain Eukaryota; kingdom Metazoa; phylum Chordata; class Chondrichthyes; order Rajiformes; family Rajidae; genus Leucoraja; species Leucoraja erinaceus. The sequence continues at coordinate 78,297,230 of NC_073378.1, read as the reverse complement.
CCAGGAGCTCTTTTCTAGAGCCTCAATGGAGTTCCTCTGATCTCCATTGAGTTCCACCCGCTCCAGTGCAGTCACATTCTGTATCGAAAAGCAAGTCAAATTTTTCTACACCATATGGTGTATGATAGTAAATGTCTGCTGCGATAGTCACAAACGTGTCCGAACAGCAACTGCTATTTAAAGCCTGCCAGCTCTATTTTTAACTACCTTAACCAGTTCTTCAAATTTTGACTTAAATTAAGAACTATGTATAATATATCAAAATGCCCCTATGAATAGAGCACACACTATATGCTGATACCAGCGCATGCTACCTCAGCAGCATTTCTATGATTAAAAATTTATAGGCGCTATAGCAGACTATAATGCTGATACCAGCGTATGCTGCTTCAGCAGCATTTCTATTAAAACATGTTTTTATATATAGGCACTATGGCAGCCGTTCGCTGCCCTGGCCGCGGCTAACACTGGTCGCTGTTAACTTAGCAGCGATACGAAACAAAGCCGCAGCTAAATTAAAACACTGTCTGCTGCTATTTTTAGCAGCGAGCCCCCAAACCGCACCGGCATACCTAACTCCTAATGGAGTTTCATGGTGGCTAAAATCCGGCTGGCAATAATGAAACCGAGCTCCTATGGAGCTTCCACGGCGGCCTCCAAATCGGCCGCCTGCTCCCGTTCGGAGCTCCAATGGCTGCAGCTGCCAGGAGCGGCCGCCTCCATCAGCTACTCTGGGACCGCTGTCACAGCGGCCCACTAAATTTTACTTACCTGCCAGAGCAGTTGCGAACTGCTCCGTCCCGCCGCTTTGTGTCTCGAGTATTGACGCACATGCAGACTGACGGGCTCTTCATGTAGTCACTCACGTGTAGTCACTCACGGTTAAAATAACCGTGTCACTCTCCATCCTGATGCAGAATTCCACCATATTATGGTCACTGTTGTCCAAGGGGTTTTGCACAACAAGATCGCTAACTAATCCTTCCTTATTACACAATACCCAGTCTAGGATGGCCTGTCCTCTCGTCGGTTCTTCTACATATTGGTTTAAATAACCATCCCGTTTACATTCCAGGAAATCCTCTTCCTCAATTTGGTTGGCCCAATCTATATGAAGATTAAAGTCACCCATGATAACAGCTGTACCTTTGCTCCATGCATCCCTTATTTCATGCTTGGTGTTATGCTCAACCTCCTGGTGGTCTGTATACAACTCCAACAAGCGTTTTCTGCCCTTGGCTATTTTGCAGTTCTACCTATGCCAATTCTACAGCATTCAAGCTATGGTCTCTCCTTGCTAATGCATTAGTCTCCTCTTAAACCAGCATTGCCACCACACCTCCTCCTCCTTTCTGTCCATCCTTCCTGAATATCGAATGTTTAGCTCCCAGACTTGGTCACTCTGGAGCCACATCTCCGTAATTCCAACTATATCATATTCCTTGACTACTGACGGTACATTCAATTCATCCCCCTTATTACGAATGCTCCTCGCATTAAGGCACAAAGCTTTCAGGTTTGTTTTGTCTTATCTCCCTTCTACCTTTTGCTTCTGTCCTCCTTTTATGTCCCTCTGTCTCTTTGCATTGGTTCCCATCCCCCTGCGCTGTTAATTTAAATGTGACCATTCCTACACTCTCTTTCCCATTAACTGCACACATATGCTTCCATGTTGTTGACTCCATCCCCCCCCCCCCCCCCCCCCCCCCAACAATGTGGAAGCGTATTCGTGATGACTAGAGACATCCACAAAGTAGTGTCATGAGATTGTTTTCATCCATCTGAGAAAGGATTGGTTTAATGTCTTATTTGAAAGATGGTGCAGTCTTCTCTCAGTGCTAAACCAGTGTGATCTTGTTCCATGGTTTGAGTGGAATTAGATTTCTAACTTAGGACGTGGATGGTTCTTGTGTACCATGGTGAAAATAGAAAACCTATGAATGGGAACATGTAATCAAGCTCAATGTGTAATTGTTCCTCTCAAAACTTGTATGTCATCACATTTGGAAAAGTGGAGCACTGCATTAAACGTTGCAGAAAAAATATGAAGATGAGCCAACTGCAAAGGACTATATCCAATTCTGCATATTAGGTGATTGGCCACAGAGATGATGTGTGAAATGTACTGGAAATAAACCAGAGATTAACAAGTAAAGAAAATGTACATTAAATGTCCGTGTTTTAAAAGGAATAGTGAAGTAAATCTTCAGTGGTAAGGCAAATTATTTTGGCTGATGAAAGAACATATTGAATCTTTTGTTTTACAGGTGGGCCATAAGACAGCAAAACCCAAGAGAAAACATTTAACCCATAGGTTGGGCTACAGGTAGAATATCATGTACAGTAGAATGCATTGTGCATTAAGTGAATGCAGTGCATGCACGGAATGGGTAATATTGACCTCAAACAATCCCATGAGTGTCATAGAACCCACCCAATTAACTGTCCATTCTTTCCAATAGACATAAAATCAGATGAACTCTGTTAGAAGTGGAAAATACTCCTCGCCAGATTTGTCTCTTGCCAAATCAATTGTAGATTTTGAAAGGAAATAGATAGATATTTGAATAGAAGAGTGTAAGGAAAGGACAGGGAGAAAGTGATGAGGTGGACTCTTCATTCTGAAAGCTGGTGTACGTTTAATGCGCTGAATTCTTGACTGCCTGCTTGCCATGCACAAACCATGAAGCAAAGTGATTTGATCCAGCTGAGATTGCATTGGCAAACATTTCCGGATGAAATCTGGGAAAGTGACCTTGATAAAGATATTCAGTATCCATCACCCACCTGGAGACATCTCAAGTCACAATTCTGTTTGTACATCATCAGAGCATTATTTCTAATACATTCTTGTCCAATTTTATCAATTTCTGAATTGTATCCATTTAGGTGGTGCCAATGTAAAGGGTGATGACTCCCTTGTAGAGAGAACTCCACTGGGGATCGCAAGGCAAGGAGGTACAGAATGTGCAGGAGCATTCTGTACAGTATGCGTCTCTTTGCATCATCACGTTATCACACTGAGCAGCAGACTGGCTTGTGAAGCAAAAAGGGTTGTTGATCCAAAACCAAAGAGGCCAACGTCAGGCAACGCCATTGTAGTTGAAGACTCCATTGTGAGAGGTACGGACAGGGGTTTCTGCGGCAACAGACGGGATTCGAGGATGGTGTGCTGCCTTCCTGGTGCCAGGATCCAGGATGTCATGGACAGAGTACAGAAAATCCTCAAGGACGAAGGTGAACAGCCGGAAGTGGAAGTGCATGTCGGCACAAACGATATCGGAAAGAAGGGGATGAATATTCTGCAGCGTGACTTGAGAGAACTCAGAAAAATGCTGAAAATGCTGCAGTGTTGTTATCTCCAGTTTCCTTCTAGTTCCTCGTGCTGGCGAGAGCAAGAACAGGGAGATACGGGACCTGAATGTGTGGCTGAGGAACTGGTGCAGGGGGCAGGGATTTAGATTCTTAGATCACTGGGATCTGTTTTGGAGTAAGGGGGAACTGTACAAAAGGGACGGATTGCATCTTAACAGGTGGGGGACCAGCATTCTGGCAGGCAGGTTTGCCACTACTACACGGGTGGTTTTAAACTGAATAAGGGGGGTGGAGTGTCAAATGGGATAGTCAAGGATGGAGTTAAAGGGAAAGGGAGTAAAGGGATGGTTAATGACCCCAGAATTAAAGGGAAAGGAAGCTCACAAAGGGATAGGAGAGTATGGCCAAGTGTAATAGGGATCGATGTGAAAGGTGAGACATTAAATTAAAAAGGAATTAAAAGAATTGTATTTGAATGCGCGAAGTATAAGAAGTAAAGTAGATGAGCTTGAGGCTCAGTTAGAGGTTGGTAGATATGACATTGTGGGGATTACTGAGGTGGCTGCAGGAGGATCGGGCCTGGGAACTTAATATTCAGTGTTATACATCCTATAGAAAGGACAGGCAGGTGGGCAGAGGAGGGGGGGCTAACTCTGCTGGTGAGGGATGGAATTCAGTCTCTTGCGAGGGAAGACATAGGGACTGACGAGGTAGAGTCACTGTGGATTGAGTTGAGGAATTGTAAAGGAAAGAAGACACTAATTGGTGTTATCTACAGACCCCCACATAGTAGCCCTGCTGCAACTTACAACTCTACTGCAACTGGTTGTAAGTTGCAGTGGAGTTAAAACTGGCATCTATCAAAGGTAATGCCACTGTGGTGATGGGGGATTTCAATATGCAGGTAGACTGGGAAAATCAGGTTGTTTCAGGACCCCAAGAAAGAGAGTTTGTAGAATGCCCCCGAGATGGATTCTTAGAGCAGCTTGTAATGGAGCCAACCAGAGAAAAGGCAATGCTGGATTTAGTGTTGGGAAAGATGCTGGAGTCAACTATTAAAGAGGTACTAATGGGGCATTTGGATAGCAGTAAAAGGATTAGTCCAAGTCAACATGGATTTATGAAAGGGAAATCATGCTTGACTAATCTTCTGGAATTTTTAGAGGATGTGACAAGTAAAATGGTTGAAGGGGTGCCAGTGGATGTAGTGTATCTAGACTTTCAGAAAGCCTATGATAAGGTCCTGCATGGGAGACTGGTGTCTAAAATTAGAGCACATGGTATTGGGAGTAGAGTGTTGACATGGATAGAAAATTGGTTGGCAGACCGGAAGCAAAGGGTAGGAGTGAATGGGTCCTTTTCAGAATAGTAGGCAGTGGCGAGTGGAGTGCCACAAGGCTCGGTGTTGGGGCTGCAACTGTTTATCATCTATATACTTTTAAAACTGTGTGTGTGTGTGTGTGTGTGTGTGTGTGTGTGTGTGTGTGTGTGTGTGTGTGTGTGTGTGTGTGTGTGTGTGTGTGTGTGTGTGTGTGTGTGTGTGTGTGTGTGTGTGTGTGTGTGTGTGTGTGTGTTGTGTGTGTGTGTTTGTGTGTTGTTGTGTGTGTGTGTGTGTATGTCATTTTTCTGGCCTTTGACTTGTTACTCCGCCAAAACCAGAAGCTAACATGCTGAGATTTTTACCATGTCGTTAGACATTTCACTTTTACATTCGCTCTTCCACTCTTCATTAAATTTAGTCATTTTTCTGTACACATTTTTCATAACATCCCCCCCCCCACACTCCCTCATTTTTTCGCCTCCTGCTGGCTCTCCTCCAAAAAACGCCGACATTTTTCCCATTTCGCTAGCGATTTTATTTCCTACGCTCCCCCCCCCCCCCAACGGGCGTACACAGCGTCTCGACCGGCGTATGCAGCGTTTCGACATCGTATGCAGCATCTCGACATCGTACGCAGCGTGTTGACGGCGTACGCCTAGCGCATGGCATTGCGCGATGACGTCAGGCCGCCCCTTCCCCTTGCAATCACACGTTGCGGGAACAGACCCAACGGGTCTGCACTTGGTCTAGTATATATTAATGATTTGGAGGAGGGAATTAGGAGCAACACTAGCAAGTTTGCGGATGACATAAAGCTGGGTGGCAGTGTGAACTGTGAAGAGGATGTAAGGAGATTGCAGTGTGACCTGGACAGGTTGAGTGAGTGGCCAGATGCATGGCAGATGCAGTATAATATAGATAAATGTGAGGTTATCCACCTTGGCGGCAAAAACAAGGGGGCAGATTATTATCTCAATGGGGTTAGGTTGGGTAAGGGTGAGATATAGCGAGACCTGGGTGTCCTTGTTCACCGGTCACTGAAAGTTGGCTTACAGGTACAGCAGGCAGTGAAGAAAGCCAATGGAATGTTGGCCTTCATAACAAGAGGATTTCAGTATAGGAGTAAATAGGTTCTTCTGTAGTTGTATAGGGCTCTGGTGAGACCACACCTGGAGTATTGTGTACAGTTTTGGTCTCCTAATTTGAGGAAGGACATCCTTGTGATTGAGGCAGTGCAGCGTACGTTCACGAGATTGATCTTTGGGATGGCGGGACTGCCATATGAGGAAAGATTGAAAAGACTAGGCTTTTATTCACTGGAGTTTAGAAGGATGAGGGGAGTTCTTAGAGAGACATATAAAATTATAAAAGGACTGGACAAGCTAGATGCAGGAAAAATGTTCCCAATGTTGGGCGAGCCCAGAACCAGGGGCCACAGTCTTACAATAAAGGGGAGGTCTGACTGAGGTGAGAAAAAACGTTTTCACAACCCAGAGATTTGTGAATTTAAGGAATACCCTGCCACAGAGGGCAGTGGAGGCCAAGTCACTGGATGGATTTAAGAGAGAGTTAGATAGAGCTCTCGGGGCTAGTGGATTCAAGGGACATAGGAAGAAGGCAGGCATGGGTTATTGATTGGGGATGATCAGCCATGATCACAATGAATGACGGTGCTGGCTCAAAGGGCCGAATGACATGGTGGGCATCTCGGAAACTCTCTCTCTCTCTCTCTCTCTCTCTCTCTCTCTCTCTCTCTCTCTCTCTCTCTCTCTCTCTCTCTCTCTCTCTCTCTCTCTCTCTCTCTCTCTCTCTCTCTCTCTCTCTCTCTCTCTCTCTCTCTCTCTCTCTCTCTCTCTCTCTCTCTCTCTCTCTCTCCTCCTCTCTCTCCTCTCTCTCTCTCTCTCTCTCTCCCTCCCTCCCTCTCTCTCCTCTCCTCTCCCTCTCCCTCTCCCTCCCTCTCCCTCCCTCCCCCTCTCGCTCCCCCCCTCTCTCCCCTCTCCCTCTCCCTCTCTCTCCCTCTCCCCTCTCTCCCCTCTCCCTCTCTCTCTCTCTCTCTCCCTCTCCCTCCCTAATTTATATTAATTGTCTAAATACTTCAATTGTGCTCCATTCACGTGATTCAATCTGATAGCTGTTCCTTCAACCCTAAAGTTGATATGCCCTCGCAGCATAGAATTTGACAGGTTATTTGACTATTTCTACAAAAGAACAAAAGTATCTGGGCTTCGTATCAGCCATTAAACATATGCAGACACTGACACTCATCAAAAGGTGCATCACATTTCATATTATCTGCAAGTCTTTTAGTTCTCTATGCACAGGAAATTGCAGTTTGTTTTGGTATGTATTTTGGCTCTCATAGCACCAGATTTACTGGGAATTCCACAATATTTGGGAATTATTCCAGAAGGGTTTTGTCATTATTTTCTATTTTAATCACATTCTGGTCGACTGTGAAAAATAATTTTCAAATAAAACATAGATCACAGGAGAATACAGCACAGGATTAAGCCTTCGGCCCACAATGTCTGTGTTGAACATGAAACCAAAATAAGCCAGTCTCATCTGCTTGCATACGGTCCATATCCCTCTATTCCTTACATATCTATGTACCCATCTAAAAGCCTCTTAAATGCCAGTATCGTATCTGTCTCCACCACCAGCCCTAACACTGTGCTCTAGGCATCCACGCACCCTGTGTAAAACAATTGCTTCAGATATATCTCCTTAAACTTTGCACCTCTCACCCTAGTATTGTTAGTTAACATACCCACATGACCCCACTAAGTTATCTCTGCTTCATTTCACTTGCATATAAAAGAACACAATAAAATACAAGTTAGCCTGCAATTTAACGTGCAGGAAGAAACTGCAGATGCTGCCTCCCAATCTGCCACAGGACATAATGATAAAGTGAAGGGACAGAAAGACTTTGTCTCAGACATGAGCAGTGCATCAAGCCCAACCCCATTCATTTGAATAAATTATTGGGGTAGAAGGAAAAGTTAAGCAAATACAGGTCGCATTTGAATCAAGTTATTTATTTTAACTAACTACATTATAAAGTATAAATGCATTTTCAAATCAATTTATTTCTGACGTTTTAATTAACCAAAATTGTATAAATGTATTTCAGCTATTTGTAAATGTCTCAGATGGAAAGAGTTAAAGCGCAAGCCATTTATGTGGGACTAAGGTAGGGGCCTCAGGAACCATCGCCAAAGGTAGAGTTTCAATCTGCGAATTGCACCACTTCATGAGATAGCCGCATACTTAATTAAATGCTCCAAAACAATCTTAAATTTTCCATCACCAAATGAGCCAAATAATTTGACCAAAACATGCCAATTCAACATCTGATACCTTCCTAAAAATTTCCCTAACAACTTCCAAATATATATATCTCTTTAAACCAAGGGTTGGCAACCTGCAGCCCCTGGGCCGAATGCAGTCCATAACCCAAAATCATCCGGCCTGCAGGTGGATGTTTTTTCCTCTAATCATTCGACCCGCCGAGCTCTGGCTGTACCACGTCCTGCGCAAAGCCACCGGCACGGCCGCACACCTTCTGTGAACACGTTTAAGAAAGAAGTGCAGATGCTGGAGAAATCGAACGTAGACAAAATGCTGGAGAAACTCAGCGGGTGAGACATGCAAGGATTGCATGAGGCTGCCTCACTCGCTGAGTTTCTCCTGCATTTTTGTCTACCTTCTGTGAACACGTGATTTGATGCCTGCCATCCGGGGCGGGAATCATGTGTACACATGATAGATGTGGCCAGCCATCCGCTCACAGACATGCGTCCTGGCCCCATGCAGAACAAGGTTGCCGACCCCTGCTTTAAACATTCTTATAAATTGTCTTTCCACAATGATGACAAATTACAGAGTAAAAGTAATTTCAAATTCCATAAAATTCCCCCAAAATATCCATTTAAATCTCCAGTAAACCATCAACTAGCGGTTTAATACTCTGTAAAATATTATCTTCTATACATTGCATTCCTATGCTCTCTGATTTACAATACAATGTGTCTCCAAAAATATTACATTAAGAACTTGAACTAGCTTGCTAAAAAAAATCAACAAGAGCTCCAAAAATATCCATTGAAATATTTAATACAAATTTCATAAATCTTCTTACAAAACCACTTCTATAATTAATTTGTTTAAATATTATCCCCCAAAATTTGGTTGTTTACCATAAGAGAGTAGTTTGAACACTTTTCAACATGTTCCCTTAGGAAACCTCCAATAAACTAATAAAGGTAGACAAAAATGCTGGAGAATCTCAGTGGGCGAGGCAGCATCTATGGAGAGAAGACATAGGCAACGTTTCGGGTTGAGACCCTTCTTCAGACCCAATAAACCAGAGTGAGCCAGAGTGAGCACCACCGGAAATTGGATGAGCAGCACCTCATATTCCGCTTGGGCAATCTGCACCCCAGCGGCTTGAACATTGACTTCTCCAATTTCCGGTAGCCCTTGTTGTCTCCTCCCCTTCTCAGCTCTCCCTCAGCCCTCTGGCTCCTCCTCTTCCTTTCTTCTTCCTGCCCCCCCCCCCCACACCCTACATTGCCTATTCCCTTCGCTCCATAGATGCTGCCTCACCAGCTGAATTACTCCAGCACTTTTGTCTACCTTAAATTAACTATTTATACATTTCACAAGTATACCTTCAATAATCTAATGTTCAATAAAACCTCCAATGTACCCTCAAATAATACTAGTATTTCTATCATTAGACAAAAGACAATAGACAATAGGTGCAGGAGTAGGCCATTCGGCCCTTCAAGCCAACACCGCCATTCAATGTGATCATTGCTGATCATCCCCAATCAGCACCCCGCTCCTGCCTTCTCACCATATCCCCTGACTCTGCTATTTTTAAGACCCCTACCTAGCTCTCTCTTGAAAGTATCCAGAGAACCGGCCCCCACCGCCCTCTGAGGCAGAGAATTCCACAGACTCGCAATTCTCTGTGAGAAAAAAGTCTTTTCCTCATCTCCATTCTAAATGGCTTACTCCTTATTCTTAAACTGTGGCCCCTGATTCTGGACTTCCACAACATCGGGAACATGTTTCCTGCCTCTAGCATGTCCAAACCCTTCGTAATCATTTATGTTTCAATAAGATGCCATCTCATCCTTCTAAACTCCAGAGTGTACAAGCCCAGCTGCTCCATTCTCTCAACATACGACAGTCCCGCCATCACAGGAATTAACCTTGTAAACCTATGCTGCACTCCCTCAATAGCAAGAATGTCCTTCCTCAAATTAGGGGACCAAAACTGCACACAATACTCCAGGTGTGGTCTCACTAGGGCTCTGTACAACTGCAGAAGGACTTCTTTGCCCCTATACTCAACTCATCTTGATATAAAGGCCAACATGCCATTTGCTTTCTTAACTGCCTGCTGTACCTGCATGCTTACTTTTATTGACTGATGAACAAGGACCCCCTCCACCCCAGATCTTCCCCTTGTATTTCCCCTTTTCCCAACTTGATGCCATTTAGATAATAATCTGCCTTCCTATTTCTGCTACCAAAGTGGATAACCTCATATTTATCTACATTAAACTGCATCTGCCATGTATCTGCCCACTCACTCAACCTGTCCAAGTCACCCTGCATTCTCATAGCATCCTCCTCACCGTTCACACTGCCACCCAGCTTTGTGTCATCTGCAAAGTATCATATCTCCACTGATAAATTTCCTTAGGAACTTCAGTAAAATCTGCAATTCACCCTTCAATAAACTTTCCTATATATTTCAACAAGCTGTAATAATTTTGCTTATAAAGTTTTCAATAAACCCTTGAGTGGAGCCTCCAATAAACTTTCAAATAAGAGTCCTTTATAAACTCTATTTTTAGTATTATTTAGAATTATTTTCTAAATCCATCTTCTTTCCTATATAGTCTTACCTTCAGTATTGACAAACATTCCGATACACTCAGTGATATTTCAATCCAATTTCCATTGAACACCATATCACAGACAATAGTTTCTCCAACAACTTAAAAGTGAAGTTTCCATCATGGAGTGTAGCATAGTGAATTACAGCATTGCAACCTATGCAGAAATCACTCAGACTCGTTTAGGGAAATGCCTAATCAAATTTTACAGAGTGAACCATACCAACATAAACAGCTTTATGCTATTAAGTTTTTATGCCATGCATTTTTGGCATTGCTAAACCCATTGTGCATGCTCATAAAATTGCCGCAATTTCTATTTACCATTTGATACATTCTGTCAGGATATTTAAATGTATTTGGCACCTCTCTACAGCAGAACGTTCTCATCAATGCCTTATAAATTACTTCTGTTTTGCATTAATTCACAAGCTTACATATTAACAAAAGTAACAATAAACAAGTTAGCCTTTCACTTGAAGGTAATGTTTCAGTACAACCATCTTCACTCATTTGGGTTTTCAAATTCACACTTTCATTTAATAGGGTTGCACTGTACTCGTCAGACATTTTTACAATAAAAACAACCCAGCAAAAGCCTTTCTAACTTTCATCACTTTAAATAAATATAAAAGAATAATACCAACAGGCCAGGTAACCAAGCACAGCAGATTCGGATAATAAAAGCTATATGTCATGTGCAATAACAACAGAAATTAAGCTGGTTACTCATCAGACATTCCTTATCTCTGCACATCAATGGTTTACCAACATTAATTTTGTGTATGCTACAGTAAAGATCTAAATAAATGCATTTGGAGAAGTTTTACTCTTCATCCCTTTTAAGGAGCTAACAGTAAAATAGTAAGATTAAACGAGAACTTACCAGTTTGAAGTTTGATCTGTATTTTACGAGGAGTTACGATGAGGGATTACGTGAAGAACCCGCTCAGCACGCATGCACGGCATATTCAAAGCAGCGGTGTGGAATCACAGATAGACAAAGAGTAGGAGTAAACGGGTCCTTTTCACAATGGCAGGCAGTGACTAGTGGGGTAACGCAAGGCTCAGTGCTGGGACCCCAGCTATTTACAATATATATTAATGATCTGGATGAGGGAATTGAAGGCAATATCTCCAAGTTTGCGGATGACACTAAGCTGGGGGGCAATGTTAGCTGTGAGGAGGATGCTAGGAGACTGCAAGGTGACTTGGATAGGCTGGGTGAGTGGGCAAATGTTTGGCAGATGCAGTATAATGTGGATAAATGTGAGGTTATCCATTTTGGTGGCAAAAACGGGAAAGCAGACTATTATCTAAATGGTGGCCGATTGGGAAAGGGGGAGATGCAGCGAGACCTGGGTGTCATGGTACACCAGTCATTGAAGGTAGGCTTGCAGGTGCAGCAGGCAGTAAAGAAAGCGAATGGTATGTTGGCTTTCATAGCAAAAGGATTTGAGTATAGGAGCAGGGAGGTTCTACTGCAGTTGTACAGGGTCTTGGTGAGACCACACCTGGAGTATTGCGTACAGTTTTATTCTGAGGAAGGACATTATTGCCATAGAGGAAGTGCAGAGAAGGTTCACCAGACTGATTCCTGGGATGTCAGGACTGTCTTATGAAGAAAGACTGGATAGACTTGATTTATACTCTCTAGAATTTAGGAGATTGAGAGGGGATCTTATAGAAACTTACAAAATTCTTAAGGGGTTGGACAGGCTAGATGCAGGAAGATTGTTCCCGATGTTGGGGAAGTCCAGGACAAGGGGTCACAGCTTAAGGATAAGGGGGAAATCCTTTAAAACCGAGATGAGGAGAACTTTTTTTCACACAGAGAGTGGTGAATATCTGGAACTCTCTGCCACAGAGGGTAGTTGAGGCCAGTTCATTAGCTATATTTAAGAGGGAGTTAGATGTGGCCCTTGTGGCCAAGGGGATTAGAGGGTATGGAGAGAAGGCAGGTACGGGATACTGAGTTGGATGATCAGCCATGATCATATTGAATGGCGGTGCAGACTCGAAGGGCCGAATGGCCTACTCCTGCACCTAATTTCTATGTTTCTATGTTTCTATGTTTCTATGACACAGTTATTGAAGTAAACATAGTAAAGACAAGGAGACATCAGTTTATCAGTTTGATCCATATTATTGAGGGTGGGAGCGGAGGGCACGTAATCCCTCATTGTAACTCTTCGTAAAATACAGATCAAAGTTCAAACTGGTAAGTTCTCGTTTAATTTTACTATTTAACTTCGGAGTCACATGAGTGATTCCGTGAAGACTTCAAAGCTCTGTGATTTCAAACCGTGTAACAGTTACTTCACGCCCTGCTGAAGTCCTTGCGGGAGGAAGTGTGTTATCGTAATCAACCAATGAATCTGTTTGTAGAAAAACACAATGGTATTGTTTAACAATAACAATAAATAATTAAATTGCTCCCCTGGGCTTAAATTAAATATTTGCAGTCTGTAAATCTTTCCTGCAAATAAAACAGGTTTTGCCAACGGCTTATTATAAAATTTCTGAACGATCTTTCCCCCCACCATCCTGCTGTAGCCAGGATGTGGTCTATAGGCACGTCCATTCTTTTAGCCGTCGACGTGGATGCTGCCGTGGTGGAATAAAACCTGAACATGTTAGTGTTTATCCCAGCAGTTTTTAGCACCTGCTTGAGCCATCTCGCAATGGTTTGGGTCGTCACACGACCATAAGGTTTTTTTATGACTGAACCACAAGGCTTTTCATCTCCCTCGAATATTTTGGTTGTGTCTATGTAGGATAGTAGGTGTCATGGCACATAACCGTGGTTCTGGCGGATAAGACTGTAATTCCACGTCTGGATTAGGTGTTCCTGGTCTGCTCTGTTTGATCAGTCTCTGTATAACGACAGAGATCTGGTCTGGAGCTGTGAGCATGCTGTCCAGTCGCAATAGGTGTAGTGACTGGACCCTCTGTGCAGATACAAGTGCCATCAACATGAGTGTTTTGAGCATAGATTTGTTCCAGGTTGAGGGATCTGGCTGGTGGCCATCCCCTGAGGTATGTCAGGACCACACTGACATCCCATGTATGGGTGTACCTTAGTCTAGGGGGTTAGAGTTGTAAATACCCTTCATTAGTTTGACCACCAGCGTGTGGGACCCCATGGCCTGTTGTCCTGGAGCTGGTTTTAAACAGACAGACAGGGCACTTCTAGCTGTATTGATGGCTTTGTAGCTGCGTCCTTCATCGTGGTGAAGGTTCGCCAGGAATTCCAGTACGTTGGTAACTGTAGCGGTTGAGTAGGTGGTCCCTGTATCCAAGCAATACTTCTCCCATTTTTTGATGCTGGACAAGTGCTGTTTTTTAGTGGATGTTCGGAGCGATGTTGACCTGGTGTCGATGGTTTGTTATGATAATCCCAGCCCCAGAAATGGTTTGTGCAGAATCTGCAACCCAGGAGTTTGATTTTTTCATGGCACGGGTGGCTTGTGCCCGACACTAGGTGTTAATAACTGTGGGTCACTGGGGAATACCATCGGAGCTTCAACAACCATGTGATGGAGTATTGGGAACCATGGCTGTGTAGGCCAGTCGGGTACTATCAAAATACCTGAAGCAGAGACCATTTGTATTGTGCGTAGTCCCCGACTGTTGAGGCAGAAGGGAGGAAATGCATAGAAGAAGAATTTCCCCCAATCCAGCGCAAACGCATCTACCGCTGCTGCCTCAGGGTCTGGTTCCCAAGCGACATACATTGGTACCTGGTGATTTAGCCTTGATACAAATAAATCGATATCTGGCGAGCCATATTGCTGGATAACTTTTGCGAAATTCTTTTTGGGGGTTTTAACATCCATTCGATGTTGTCATTAAATTTACGTGACCTGGTGTCTGCCACTGTATTTAGCTTACCTGGCAGGTAAGTTGCTGATAGCCAAATATGTCTTTGAACACACCATTGCTAAATTGTGTTGACCAACTTGTCGCATGATACCGATTTTATGCCGCCCATATGGTTAATGTAGGCCACCACCATAGTATTATCTATTTGTAACCGTACATGCAAGTGATGCATATTTGTGCATATGCTTTTAAACCATAAAAGTGACACAACATCTCTAGATAATTAATGCCCAGTGTAAGTGGTAATGATGACTCTGGGTTTGTCCATCAACTACTTGTGCTGGATATAGAGTTAGTTTCTCCGCAGCCTTGAGCACTGACATCTGTTTGAATAACTGGCGTAGCGTTAGTGATGATAATAGGCTGAAACTATGCCAAACAATTTTTGCCCACCATTGTAGTTCTGATTTTGCTTCAGTGGGTAACTTCATGGTACGATCATAATGACCTGTATGTCGTTTTTGGTGCAAAGGTCCGAATTATGTAGCCGGAAATGCTGCTACCATTATCCCAATTACTCTGTTACTTGTCGAGTAGTTGGTAGTTTGTTGACCATTAAATTGTTGCATGATTGTGCCAATTCAACTATTTTGTCTCTTGGCAAAGTTACAGTCACGTAGACTGAATTAATTGTGAAGCCCAAGTAGTACATGATAGTGGATGGCTTCAACTTAGATTTATCTGGATGTAAGACAATCCCAGGGTTTCGAATAACTGTTTGGTAGCTGATACAGCTAACATAGTGAATTCCATGGTCTTGCCTACCATTTAAGATATCATCATGATATGCCATGACAATATGTTTTTGTCTTCTGAATATTGCCAGAGCTGGTTTTAGTGTCTTGGTGAACAATCTTGGGCCCATGTGAACCCATTGGGTAACGCTTTAAACTGCTATAGCTGCCCCATCCAGGTAAGTTTCAAGTATCTGCGATGATCCTTGCAAATGGTACTAAATAGTAAACATCTTTAAGATGAATGCTTGCCATGAAGTATCCTTTGGAATTTAGTTGTTTGGCAGTAACAACCGGTTCCATTTTGAAATGTATATACTTAACAAACATATTTAGTGAGGTTAAGTCAATGATGATGCAACATCCACCATCTTTTTTGGGTTTAGTGAATATATTTGATACGAATTGCAAGGGTTCAGGTTTTCCCATGATACCCTTTGTAATTAGTCTCACCAGTTTAGCTTGTCCCTCTCGTTTCTTTAACGGAGAGAGGAAAAATACCCTCTGGGGTGAATGTTGACCTGGTGGCAATTTTACAAGTATGAATTGTATTTGTATCCACTAATGCCATTGAGTATATACTGATCACTCGTGATAGACTCCCATGTGTTAGTATTACTCTATATACTGGTAGGAACTAGACCCACCTACCTCCATGGTTATGGGTATTCTTCTGTTTCCTGCTGGTCCAACGAGTGTTGCACGTCGTCTGACGTGGCGGTGATGTTGGGGGGTGGCACATTTTCCATGGGGTCCGCTCTGGGCCCTGGTCTAAAGATGACTTTCGGTGATAGATGCGGACCCCGAGCTTTCATCAGTCCCATATGGTACACGTCGACTGATGGACGCGATGGGGTGCTGCTGCGTAGGAATTATTGTTTTTGGTTTGCTCGTCCCGGCCCTGCCCTCATGAGACCGAAAGTTTTGTAAAACCTCTTTCATGTCCTTCATATGCTTTGAGAGGTTTTTGCCAAAGAGCAGTGGGTCTGCCTCAGTGGCTGGGGTTTTGCACAACCCCGCAAATGTAGGATTTTTATGGCAGGTCTTATGATTTGATTACAAAGGTTGTGGTCATCTCCGTATTTGTACACGGAACGAGGAAAACGAAGACGTCAGGCTTTTAACGGCCTCCTGCACGTGGGACGTCAGGCTTTTAACGGCTCCCTCCTGCCTCCATACCTAGCAGCTCTTCCTGTTCCTGCACCCCTTGCATACTCCCGAGATCTTCAGCCATTGTCCCCTGTTCTTGACCAGCCCAGTCCTGGTCACCAAAGCTACCCTCGGGTAAGGAGGAAGCAATGGACAGTGCACAAGGCACTGTGGAGGGAGTACCTGAACTCCCCCTGCGAGAGCGTCCCTCACGAAGCGCGTCTCGCTGGAGCTCCTGCTCCTGGAGCCGCTCCATGCGGCTCAGGCGGCTGTCTCCCCTCCCCGTGCGGGTGGAGAGACGTCCCCGTCCGACAAGCCGGAGCCACTGGCCGGACGCCTCTTCTGTGGCTTTACTTCCAGCCCGCTGCTCAGGCGCTAGCGGGCTGGGCTCGGCACGGTGTCGGGATAGCGGAGCGCCCGGTAAGCGGTCCTACCGCCTTGTTGCTGCCCCCCCCAGATGGAACGCTCCTCCGTGGAGTCGAGCGGGGGACAGGTTTGTTCTAGAGCCTTTCTTCTCTGCCTGAAAGCAGAAGGCTCCCTGTGAAAGAAAAACCCGACCTCAGCTTACCTGACGGTCCGTTCTTTCAGCTCCGTAGCGGGAGCGCCTGACTCCGGCTGCGCCGCTGTTGCTCAGCTGAACGTAATGCCGCGCATGCGTGCTGAGCGGGTTCTTCACGGAATCACTCACGTGACTCCGATGTAAAATTATACATTACTTTAATTGGAGCAAAAGATGTGCAATTGATGTAACTAAGGCAACAGATTTTAAGACATTTAAGGTGAAGATTCGGAATGAAACTCAAGGCAAGATGGCGAAAAGTACTTTCAATGGAAGAAGAAAAATTTTACCCAATGATGGAACAATTATTTGAAAAAAAATCTAATTTTGCAGCTTTGGTGTCACAGGTAGATAAGGTGGTCAAGAAGGCCTTTGGCACATTGGCCTTCATCAGTCAAGGTATTAAGTATAGATGTTCGGATGTTATCATACAGCTGCATAAGGACTGGTGTGGCCACTGTTGGAGTACTGTGTTCACTTTTGGTCACCCTGCTATAGGGAAGATGTTAAGCTGGAAAGAGTGCAGATATTTATGAGGATGTTGACAAGCCTGAGCTTTAGGGTGAGGCTGGGTCAGCTAAGACTCCATTCTTTGGAGCATAGGAAGAGATGATCTCATAAAAGCATATAAATTCATGAGGTGAATAGATAAGATAATTTTACTCAGGGTATGGGAATCAAGATCTAGATGACATATTTAAGGTGAGAGGGGAAAGATTTAGCAGGAATCCGAGGGCAACGTTTTCACACAGAGAGTGGCCGTTATATGTAATGAGCTGACAGAGGAGGTAGTTGAGACAGGTAGTATAACAACATTGAAAATACTTTTGGACAGGTACATGAATAGGAAATATTTAGAAAGATATGGGCCAGACGCAGGCAGATGGGACTAGTGTAGATGGGGCTCCTTGGTGGCATGGGCAAGCTGGACCGTAGGACCTTTTTCTGTGCTGTATGACACTATGACTCTACAAGTCTGATACATGTGACGGAGACAATATTCAAAGATGAACCACTTATCCAAAATTATGATGATAACAAAAATCATTAAATAACTACCTAGAAAAATAAATTAGGTTGGAGTTTGTTAGAGTAGCTAAAATATAAAAAATAACCATTAAATACAATATAAAAGTGGAAGTAAACCATTAAATTTCTATTATTCTTAATTGCTTATATTTGAACTTTAAAATGTCCACATAATTCTGATGTTACCACAGACAGGAACTGTAAATCAGTAGAACTTGTTCCATTGTGACAGGTATAACTTATTACATGTTTTATGTGGATGGTAACTCTGCAATTTACAAAGGCAACATTGATCCTTCCAAGTGGCTAAATATTGCCTTGCTCGGGCAAAGGTAAAAGGAGTTGAAGAAACAACATGAACTGGACTGATCAGTCGGAAGCTCAGATATTTTCAGCAAAACTGGCTTGCTCTGCAGGAATGTGGGCCTGGATATTTCAATCTGACAGCACTTTAGTCCTCCAGGACATATACATTCATTTTTAAATTTTACATGCGGTAAATATGAGCCTCGGACATAAATGAATACTAAGCCAAGAAATAAGACATTATTAAAAGTGGTCAATTAATGCGTAATGGATGGCACAGTGCTACAGCTGGACGAGCTGCTGCTGCACTAGGTGGAGACACAAGTTCGATCCTGACCTTGGGGACTGTCTGTATGGAGTTTGCACTTTCTCCCTGTGACTGCATGGGTTTCCTCTGGGTGCTTTGGTTTTATCACCCAAATCCCAAATATAGGTTGTTGGTTAATTGGCCTCTGTAAATTGGCCCTTGTATGTCACGTGTGGATGTGAAAGTGAGATAACGTAGAGCTAGTGTGAACACGTCAATGGTTGGCGTGGACGTAATGGGCCAAAGAGTCTGTTTCTATGCTGAATCTTTGCATTCAATCCAATGCTCAAAGTTGAGCATTTTAAGGATGGGCTTAAAGAAGTGCAGGACGTTAATGGAAGCATACTGATCTTATTCAGTGGGTGCATTTTCAGTCTGACAAAGACTTGTTGTTATATGGCATCTTTCACTATAGCCGAAACATTTTACAGTCAGAATCACCAATTTTATGTAGAAATGCAACAGCAGAGTGATAATGAATAATCCATTTTCAAGAAAGTTGGGTCAAATATAACTAATGACAATCAGGAGAAACTCTAGTGATCTTCCTCAAAATAGCACCAAGGAATTTATTTCATAAAATTCCCTGAAAGGAAATGCAGGACACCTTCTGAAAGAAGGATCTGTAGTGGGGACAAAGCCACCACATTCCTGTACTGGAATATACCCTGTATTTATGCAATGGAACATGAACATGCAATGGAACATCTTTCCAGCTAAAGGGCAAGTTTGCTGCTAACAACATACACAACAGCAAAAATAATTTTAGTTTCCATAAAGGGTTAGAATCAGAGCAATGGTGAATTGGTATGTGGGTTCTACAGCTGAAATAAGTCAAAGAGATGGAGAGAAGCAGGACCATCAAGTAATTAAAGACATGGATGACAAATTCTGAACGGTGGCAGAGAGTTACAGGAAACAATGTAGACCAGCAAAGAGAGCAGTCATTAGGAAACAGGACTTGGTGTGGGAAATTAAAAGGGCACATGTTGTAGTTACCAGGGGCGGAAAACCTGGGGGGGGGGGGGGGGGCAGAAGGGACACGTCCCCTCCATGTTTTGGGAGGTGGGGGACATCCCCCCCAAGTTTTTGTAATCCGGATTTTAAAACCCGATGAAATCTCCACTTTCCGCGAGACAGTGGGGGTGGGACTGATGATCGAGGGCACAGATTGGACGAGAGAGACGTTGGTCAGCAGGCAATGGGGGCCGCACTTGATTCAGTGTGATGATTGGAGGAGGGAGGGAGGAGTATGGGGGAGGTGGGACTGAGGATAGAGTGTGGTGATTGGAGAAGGGAGACGTGGCACAGACCTGCGCCTCATCCACAGCCAGGATCGATCCCGGCTGGGTCTCCGGCGCTGTCCTGTCCCCTCACGTGTCCCCCCCCCCCCCCCCCCCCCCCATGGGTGGCCAGAGAGGTCAGCAGGAAAGATCCTCTGCTATAGGATCTTTGGTCGGGAATCAGACGGGCCAGCGCAGAGAAACAGCGCTAAACGCAGCTCACCTCTGTCTGTCCCGCCAGGTGAGCTTATAACCCTTCCTGGACGCGGAAAATATGGCCAGTGCGGAGAAGCAGCGCTGGTATCCTGCCAGTCCAGACAGGGCTGTAGTTAACCCGGTGAGACAGGCAGAGTTGAGCTGCATTTAGCGCTGGATTGAGCCTCCGAAGCCTCGTGTGCGTGTGTGTGTGTGTGTGCGTGTGAGTGTGCGCATGCACGCGTGGCCGCCAAAAAATTGTGTCCACCGTCCCCTCCATGTTTTGATAGCGAGTTCCGCTCTTGTTAGTTACTGTACTAAAACTAGCAGCAGGTGGAGAATGGGATGCCATTCAGGAGAGGATTGTAAGTTCAAATTGAACTTGCAGTTTCAGTTCGTATTGGTGGAAATGTGTCAGACTTAATAACAATCAGCACGGGAGCACCTCAAGGCTGTGTGCTCAGCCCCCTGCTGTACTCACTCTATACTCATGACTGCATAGCCAGTCATAGTGCGAACTCCATCATCAAGTTCGCTGACAACACCACTGTTGTGGGACGTATCACTGATGGGGATAAGTCCGAGTATAGAAGAGAGGTCGAGCAACTGTCCATATGGTGCCAGCACCATAACCTGGCCCTCAACACCAGCAAAACCAAGGAACTGATTGTGGACTTTGGGAGGAGTAGGATAGGGACCCACAGTCCCGTTTATATCAACGGGTCGATGGTTGAAAGGGTCAAGAGCTTCAAATTCCTGGGCGTGCACATATCTGAAGATCTTACCTGGTCCGAGAACACTGATGCAATTATCAAGAAAGCACATCAGCGCCTCTACTTCCTGAGAAGATTACGAAGAGTTTGTTTGTCAAGGAGGACTCTCTCTAACTTCTACAGGTGCACAGTAGAGAGCATGCTGACCGGTTACATCGTGACTTGGTTCGGCAACTTGAGCGCCCTGGAGAGGAAGAGACTACAAAAAGTAGTAAACACTGCCCAGTCCATCATCGGCTCTGACCTTCCTTCCATCGAAGGGATTTATCGAAGTCACTGCCTCAAAAAGGCTGGCAGTATCATCAAAGACCCACACCACCCTGGCCACACACTCACCTCCCTGCTACCTTCAGGTAGAAGGTACAGGAGCCTGAAGACTGCAACAACCAGGTTCAGGAATAGCTCCTTCCCCACAGCCAACAGGCTATTAAACCTGGCTCGGCCAAAACTCTGAACATTAATAACCCATTATCCAGTTATTTGCACTTCATCAGTTTATTTATTCATGTGTTTTGTAGTCAATGCCTACCATGTTGTGTTGTGCTGAAGCAAAGCAAGAATTTAATTGTCCTATCAGGGACACATGACAATAAACTCACTTGAACTTGAACTAGAACTTGAGATTTGAACTTGGAAGAGCAAGTTCAAATTTGATAATGAGGATTGTAGTGGAAGGTGGCTAAGGTAAGAGCAAATGTTTGTTATATTATGGCAGTGGATTTGTGATTCAGATAATAAGGGTTGTAATTATAGCTTAGTGGAAACTGGAATGGTGGAACTGCAAAAATACTGGCTCAGATGAGGGCAATGGGCACACAACAGAATGGAGTCAGTTGCATATTAACAGTATCTGAAGTAAGATCTAAAGGCAACACCTTAATTCTTCTCATTGTTCAAATGAAGTGAATTACAATCCCATTCATCCATGACACGACATCAAGCAAGCAGTCTGACATAATAGAGACAATCACTGAAGGGGGAGGGTGAGATGAACATAGATTTTGTGAGCCTACTTCTGGAACTTGAATCAAAACTGGAAGATTATGTTATTACACGGCTGTATGCAGCCGATTAAGAGAGAGAAACTCAAAATAGATCTTTGAAGGATTATGGAGCCTGTCTGCTTCAACAGAAAAGGAAAACATCCGATTGCTAAATGCACTTGGCTTCCAGTAGTACAGCTTGCTGTTAAGCACCTTCCATTTACATCTTGACCCCTTTTCCATTTCAGAAATATCAAAGGTTGAGCTTTGTTATATATCAGAAATCTACTCTATCATATTGCCAAATTGTTCTTGATATGCAACGTTTGAGAGCTGGAGATGGACCATAGTTATTGGATTCTGTATGTGCTAACCATGACTGGTTGGAAAAGGTGATAACAGAGAGACTGAATCAAACAACGGATATTAGTGAGAAGACATTGGAGGAGCATGACAAGGTTGAGCAAATGCCATTGTGAGGCCGTGGATAAGGAGAAATAAAGTCCAATATCCACCTTGCAAGTATATATTGTTTAGCTTGTTGCTAAGGATTATTTTTATACTTAAGGATGGATGAATACTTGAATGATAAAATTTCATTTTTGTTGTTGCAGAAAAAGTGGCGATCAATTAGTTGTCAACATGGAGTTGAAAAACATTTCTTGAGGGAATGAAGGTTAGAGATTGGAGCTTGCAAAGAAGTGGGGAAATAAGGAAAGCAGTTTTATGGAGATGCTTTGGAAGAGCTTGATTTTGAGAGTGTGATCATTTTGAGTGATTAGGAACTCCAGAGTAGACACATGCATTGCTAAATATAAAAACACCAAAGGAGTGTTGCTCAGCAGCCTTTTTCCAATGGAATCATAAGAATCAGTACTCTAACAACAAATTCAGCATTTATGAACCATTCTTGCTTTAAAAAAATCTGGAAATTATATATTTTACTCACATTCCATGAAATTGGACACTTAACGGTCTGCTGAATAATAATTACAGCATAATAACCTGTCAGACCCTAAGGAATAATTTTATATATGTGGATTGACATTCCCTTAACTAAATATATCAAAAATCAATTAATTCTAAAATCAGAAAAAATATTTAATATATATTTAATATGGTTTATATAGGATATTTAGAGACGTTTCTTCCTTAGTCTCATGTGTATGGGCCAATTATTTTTCCTCCCTTTATAAACTGTTTAATGTACGAGTTAAAAATCATGTTTCTTTTTATTCTTAGATTGCTAACTGACAATTGGGTTGAATGCAATTGGCTTGGTTGCTGTTTGATGAAACCGTTGTTCAGCATGCTGGATATCATTTACTGTTGATGCCTGATATTAACTGATTATGAATAATACTGTGCCATGCCATGAGAGATTGTGAAATCAATTCATTCAGCTTACTCCACAATCAGTGATAAGTGCTACCAATTCACATTTGACCTCAAAACCTAAGTTATAGTTTTCTACTTCATGATTGCAATAAAGCAAATGTCCACTCCGACTATTTGTGTAACTGTTTTATCTTCAAATTTGCAGACAACACCACTTTTGTTGGCTGAATCATGGGTGGGCAATGAATTGGTGTACATAAGTGAAATAAAAAATACAGTTGGGTAATGTGGTAACAATACCTTCTCTCTCAATATCAACAAAATCAAGGAACCTTTTGTTGACTTCAGAAAGGAGAAGTTGATAGACCACATGCCAATTCTCTTTACTGGGTCGATGTAGAGATCAGCTTCAAATTCATATGTGTTAACATCTCGGATGGTCTGTCCTGGGCCCACCATTTACATGTAATCAAAAAGAATGTATGCCAATTCCTCTACTTTCTCGGCAGCTTGAAGAAATGAAGCATGTCAATGACATGTTTGTCTCCAACAAACTTTGACAAATGCACTGTAGGAAGCATCCTGACTGGCTACAACATGGCCTGGTTTGGCAATTCCAATGCACCAGGAATACAAGAGGCTGCATGAAGTGGTGGTCTCTGCTCGGTTCATTACAATCAAAGCTGTCCCTACCAATGAAAGCACCTGATGTGGTGCTGCTTCAAAAAGGCGACATCTATCTTCAAGGATTTTCACGATCCAGGTCATGCCTTTTTCACACTGCGACCATTAAGCAGGAGATATGGAAGATTGAAGTCTCACACCCAACTATCAGGTTCTTGAACGGATCTGTACAACCCACATTCTCAGTAATAGGACACCATGGTCCACCTCGTGCATTACCATTGACTTGTTTCCTACTTGTCTATTTGCATAAATTTTTGATATTTTCCACACTTTTTTTTCTTTTCACTGTCTTGTGTCTTTATGTGCTTTATGTCTTTTGTGTAAGTCTATGTGCCTGTGATGTTGCTGGAAACAGAATCGCATTGTATCTGTATCTCACCATATCTACGCGCATGGCAATAAACTCAGCTTGACTTGACTTTAGCAGTTTAAAAAGAGGTAAACATATTTATAATTAATTTTGCCACAATATAAATGCTGTAGTCAATATTTAGTGAATCATAATGTAAGATTAATTGAGGGAATCAAAATTAATTTACTGAATATCCTGAAAATCTTTATTAATGACAACAAACTGAAAAACACCACTATACACAGGTATGATAACCTTTATAAATTTGTATTTTGTAGATCAAAATCCTCAAGGATGCTTGTCTAAGCTATATATAATTTTTCAACTTTATTGTCACAAGAAATAAAAAATAGATGGCAATTGGCAATCACAGACAAGGACTTGTTTTATACAACAAGTTATATACATAAACTACAAACAAACAACATAAACAAGAAACAATCAAATGGAAGTTAAAACTGAAAGGTTTTCTGTGATGCCTTCTTTATTTTTTAATTTCCTGAATGCACTAATCTTAATTAAAAAAAACTATGTTTAGTTTTGTCCTGTCCCAGCATTATTCAGTGCAGGCTATTTCAATTGACAGGTTCTATTTAAAACACACTGAACCTCTTATTCCTATTCTAGTTGAGTCCAACTAATTAATATGAGATATTTTGAAGAACAGACAGAATTATTGTGTTGAAAACATGCTCCTGCAAAACTTCCACAGTTTGGAACTATAAACTGTGCAGTGGTGCTGTGAAAGATGACAGATTACTTCATATACCATGCAAGCAAGTCCAGACAATAGCTTAAGCCATGACTGATTGCTTTGCTGTAGCCTACTTTATGTTAAACGCATTCTAGCTGTTCAATTTCACAACTGTAATTTTGCTTCTCTGCATCATTCAGTCCTCAGTGGAATAACAGGGTTCCGTTGGTAATGATTTCTTTTCTATTGTATAGTTTTCTGCATAATCAGGTTGGTAGAGGTTTGGATGACACTACCATCTGTCAAGTTCATTTGCTGTGTAAAATACAAGAAATAAAAACTGCACAACTTGAGGCTATCTGTTTCCCAGGCACAGTAAGCAAACCGTCACCTTCTCTCAACTCCACAGCTCCAATAATGGAATTATTGCTTTTTTTTTTAAATGTCCCTTTTTGACTGGCTAACCAAGTTTGATTTAACCAAAATCTTTGCCCAAAAGAGTACTTATTACAGGATTTTATGATGAAGACTGAATCAGCAGGTGACACAACGTTGATATTGATAATA
Source organism: Leucoraja erinaceus (assembly GCF_028641065.1). Classification (NCBI taxonomy): domain Eukaryota; kingdom Metazoa; phylum Chordata; class Chondrichthyes; order Rajiformes; family Rajidae; genus Leucoraja; species Leucoraja erinaceus. Next base: position 78,271,835 of record NC_073378.1, on the reverse strand, counting down.
TCAACATGTTTCCTGTTCCATTAATGATAAGAGTGCAGTCGACAATCATAGAATTTTCTCCAGTGTTTCTTTTTCAGTCGAGTTCCATTTCTGTGTTCAATCTATTTACACATTATCACTGGCTAATATACTTGTTGGCTACTCTCATTTCCTGGACAAAAGAAATTGAGCCATATTTGCTGAGCCCCACGACTGAGCATCTCAGTTTATTAAAGTTTATTGGCCATGTACACACTTCAGAATTTAGGGTCAATCACTTCTTTAGCTGGAACACTGAATTAAAATGCTGCATTTTGCTGTGGGTCCTGTAGACTCCAGCTGAGCTACAGGTAGCAAAAGTCTCCTCCAATTAGACAAAATCATCACTCACAGTCAATAACTGTGCTAAAGGCAGCTTTCAAATCTGCGAGGGATTCACATTTAATGTACTGATTTCGGTTGTCTGAGCCAACTTCACTGTGTACTGAAACCAAAGCAATTTAGTTCTTGCCTACGGGCCTTTTGGCAGTTCGTCTAGTGCTGAGTGCTGTAAGGACTGTGATACAATTTAATCTCAGACATCTGTGCTCAGGCATGGCTGTTCCTTAACAGTCAGAGCAAGTGAAGTCTAGGGAAAAGTAGAATGTGAAGAAATAGTCCTTATCACTTTCACCCAAATAGAGTTCTAAATAGAAAGATGACACATATATGGGAATTGGATCCACAATACATGTTCAGTTCAGTGTCGGCATGATACAGTTTTGGATCTGGGTAGCTCACAGCATGACTTACATAATAAAGTACACAGAGCAATAACCAGAAGGGCAGTTCAGATAAGAGTTAGATATCACATCCACCTCCTGTAAAGAATTCTAAGCATGCACATCAAACATAACTGATTCCCTCTACAAAACTGACTAAACATGAACAAAATCCTGATAACCTGATCGTAAAACTTATTTCAACTGCACTGGTGTAGGTACTCGGGTCCTAAACCTTGTTTGTGTGCAATTGACTGTACAAATCCAATTGTCACAACCAAATGTCAATGTGCATTGATATACATAAATTATTTTTATTCGCAGAACAATTTTACCCAGGGGAATATCCACACAAAGACATGTTATGCAATTTTACATGGTTATATAATAAAATAAGTTTATGCAAATATAATTACATCTTTTAAAAAATAACCCATACTTATTTTGATTATGTGCTAGTGTACTAGGGGCTAGGGGCTAGTGGAGTCAAGGGATATGGGGAGAAGGCAGGCACGGGTTATTGATAGGGGACGATCAGCCATGATCACAATGAATGGCGATGCTGGCTCGAAGGGCCGAATGGTCTCCTCCTGCACCTATTTTCTATGTTTCTTTGAGTCAGATTTAAACTCTAATCTATGTTACATACAGGTAAATGCATTTATTTGTCCATTGAAATATGTTGCATTTGGGAGAATACCAGACAAAATTGTGGATAGGAAATATGTCTGAACAAATTCATATATGCATTATGTCTGGAATAAAAAATGCCTCTAGCACAATGTTAACCTGTAATTAACTACAGTGCTGTTTTTCCACCTACTAAACAAATATGGAGTTTTATTGATTGCTGTTTCAATGAATTAAAAGCACATAAAAGGGAGTCAATCTAATAAAAATGTTGCTGTATCTATTTGAGAAGTTCAATCGGTGTATTAATGACACAAAGGAAAAAAACTTCAAAGAAAACAACACCTCAGATTAACTGACAAAGTACTAAGAGCTTTACAGCAAACAGAAATGTCAGTCAACAATTAAACATATTTGTAAAGTCTAGAGATTGTGTATTATGTCCTAAGGCCTTTCACTACCCCGATTCCTTTAGGCAGACGTAATTCAGAAAGTTCAGTACTGTGACTTAATCACTATAATTGTACAATAGCAATTGGTACAGACAGTTAACCTCATCTCCCCGCCCCTTTAAACACATGTTCTCAGTAATCTTCCAGTGCCCTTTGGGCTGAAACATATACTTACAAAGACTTAGGAGCTAGTTAGCTCTTGCTTTAGTTTTACAGTTCTCCATGTTAATTTTCCAACATTTGTAAATTATAAATTTTCAACATCCGTAACCTATATCCAACCAATTAATTAAATCTATGCCTATATTTCAGTGCAATGGCCATGTTGTGCAGCTGATGTACCATTATCATATAATTTGCATATGGATTATTTTTTAATAAATGTTACACAGGAAAAATAATGACCTAGACTGGCAAATGGAGGGTTGGAATCATGAAGGAAGAGATTTATGTTGGGTTTAAACATCAACACCAATTGAGATGAGTGGCTTGCTTTTTTGATGCAATTTTTATTTTATATTGTAATAGAAAGCTAGCAGAATAAAATGTGTGAAGTTTTGTTTTATTTTAAGTAAAGGGAATGTACCAGCATGGAGCTTTATTTCGTAGGAATTGAGTTTTGCTGTATTGAAAGTAAGGTCGCTCAGAATATCAAAATGTCATCTTAGAACATTTTTTTCTGTTGAAAAAATGCCTAGATTTTATTAAATTTGTAAAGTTATTTTCTCAGATATCTTGTTACATAGCGGGAACAGCTAATAATTTGGAACAGTTAGTAAAGGTGCATTTTCGACACCAATTTTAGAAGAGAAGGGGCCTATGTTTCAGAAGGCAGAGATGGAATGGTGGAGAAAATCGTTTGTGTTTGTGGAATAGAAGGAACAGGTAACCGGAACTAATCTGGTATTACAGGAACTGCAGGTGCCTACAGCGCTACACAACAGAAGACGTGGCTCAGGTAGGGTGGGGCAAGGCTGTGCAGGTATTTCAGCATAACTAGTTCCTGGAATATGACAGCTCCTTCAGGATGAAACAGGCAATTAATGCAATACCACAATGCAAGGCAGAGTGAATCACTGCATGCAGAAAGCTTCAGGGTGTTCGGAAATCCAAGCAAACTAAATGAAGCCATAAGAAACCAAGCACCAGTCAAGGAATATAATTTTGACAACAGGATGAAAATAGCAGTTGAAATTGGTTATCTTTCTTGGAGAAACATACAAAAGTTTGTTATTAAGCAAATGTAGGGAATAAAATGCAATTTGGTCTCATACAGGTGTCCAACGTGATCAAGTAGAACTTGACAAAACAGCTCATAACATTAAAGGAATAGAAGACTGAGGTTAGACACAAAAAGCTGGAGTCACTCAGCGGGACAGGCAGCAGACAGGCTGGAGAGAAGGAATGGGTGACGTTTCAGGTTGAGACCCTTCTTCAAATTTGTTAGGGAAAAGGGAAACGAGAGATATGGACAGTGATGTGGAGATATAAAGAACAATGAATGAAAGATGTGCAAAAAAGTAACGATGATAAAGGAAACAGGCCATTGTTAGCTGTTTGTCGGGTAAAAGCTAGTGTGACGGTGGGGGAGGGATAGAGAAAGAGGGAATGCCAGGGCTACCTGAAATGAGAGGAATCAATATTCATACCACTGGGCTGTAAGCTGCCCAAGCAAAATATGAGATGCGCTTCCACCAATTTATATTTAGCCTCACTGAGGTAATGGCTCTGGCCACAGCTGATAAGGAAGGTATTGATTTTACTGATGCTTGCCCCTATCGGTCGGGGCATTGATTATAAAAGTCAGAAAATCATGTTGCAGCTTTAATATTTTTGGTTTGGTCACGTTTGGAGTATTGTGTGTAATTCTAGTCATTATGCCATTGGAAGGATGTGGACACTTTGAAGAGGGTGTAGAAGAGTTTCACCAGGATGTTGCTTGGAGTTTTAGATATAAAGAGAGGTTGGGCTTGGATTGTTTTTGCTGGATCATCAGAGGTTGTGGGGTTACCTGACAAAAGTATATAAAATTATAAGACACATAATTAAAGTAGGTAATCATCCTTTTTCCCCAGAGCGGAAAGATCAAATACTAGAGGGCATAGCTGTAAAGGCAAGTGAGAGCACATTTAAAGATTTTTTTTTACACAGAGAGTGGTGGGAGCCTGGAACACCTTGTCTGGGGAAGTGGTGAATGCAGATATGATAGCAACGTTTAAGAGATATTAAGACAGACACATGGACAGGCAGGGAATGGGGAGATATGGATTACATGCAGGCAGAGGTGCAGATTAATTTTGTCGGCATCATGGCCGGCATCGATGTTGTGAGCCAAAGAGCCCGTTCCTGTGCTGTCCTGTTCTTTTCGCTTGTGAGGAGAAACTTTTCTTTGGTTCAAAATTATAAAAAGACAGTCCAAGGGTGCATTGACAGCCTTGGGACTGATGGTGGGAGTAGAGAGATAAAACCCGGTGCCATGGACAAACACATGGAAGTAAGCTCCATGCTTCCAGATGATATTGCTAAGGACAGCATGTGATGAATGATGAGTATGGAAATGAGCGTGAGAATAGCAGCACAGAGACAGAAGAATCCGGGGGAAGAAAGTGATGGTGATTTTCAACTTCATTGCTTGGATTGTGACCAACATTTTTCAAGGCATTGTGGAATGGGTTTTTTTTCCCCCCATTGAAATCAATAGCAATTCAAATCAGACAAATTCCATATCAAATGAATGTTACGCACCGTGGGTATGCCACCACTCATGAAAAGCAACTGTTTGGGTCAGATTTGGGTTGAATAATAGGAAAGCAGTGCCACCAAGATGGTCTCTGGACTAACATTTTTCAAGAGGGCTGGATAAAACAAGGATAAAACCAAGTAATGACGGTGTTATCAGGAGCAAAAATATCAGATTGGACATGTTTGGAAATTAAATCTAAAGTGGTTAACAGGAAACGGAGAGAAAACATACCAAAGTCCTTTTGTGGTTGGCAAGATTTGGTATTGCCACAGGGTTTGGTATTGGGTCAGCAATTTTGTTTTACTCGTAAATGGATACGTAAATCACAGAGATTAAATCAAAGAAGTGGTTGCTAAAGTTGCTGTTGACACCGAAGAATGCAAATTGTGAAGAGGACATTAGGAGAATATAGAAGTTAAGTCAATGAGCAAAGATCTGGCAAATGGGATATAATGTGGAGGAAATTTGGTTTTCCACTTTGACAGTAAAAAGAAACACATTTGCAAAATGGTAAGGAGTTGCAGAGATTTAAACTGCAGAAGGACCTGGGTGATCCAGTGCATGGCAAAAGGCAATGTACACCGCAAGTAATTAGGAAATCTAACTTAAAATTGTCTATTGTGAGAAGAATTTAATGCAGAAGTGGGAAAGTAGTGCTTCATTTATATGGAGCATAGTTGAGACCACATCTGGAATTATACATACAGTATTGGCTGCTTATTTAAGGAATAATGTCAGTGTGCTTGAAACAGCTTTCAGAAGGTTTACTAGGTGGGTCAGCTTTGGGAAAATCTTTAACCTTGATAGCATGGACACACAAGAATTGTTCATATCATTTTGACACTGTGAACTGCATCAAGCAACATGGAGAAAGCCCTGTGGATAAATGCCTGAAGTTGCACTGCACCTCCTCTTGACCACACCAGATCAGCATTAACATTATCCCTACAACTACTCATGAGGAGCGGTGGCAGGTATGTCTTACAGGCATAGACAGTGGAGTCAGCAAGGAAATCAGGGTGACTGAGCAACTTCCTGCCAGGGCAAAGCAGTGATTAATCATGTGGAAGTCACTGAACTGTCGCTGTGTCCAAGTCTGCCTGTCAAGAGCCAACATGGAGCAATGCTTAAAAACATGAAACTAGCAATTGCAAGGAGCGGCAGGCCATGTAATGTCCTTTTATCTCCTCATTCCTCAAGAATGATCAATGCTTGTTTTGAGATCTTGTCAATATTAATTTGTGAGCTTTGCTTTGTGCTCTTCATTGCAACGATATGTGCCTTGGTTGATTGGATGTGAGAAAATTGAGAAGGATTGAGCTATAGCACATCAGATTAAGGAGTTGTCAATTAATATTTCAGCTATATCAGGACTCACCAAATTGGCTTGTGGGTCATTTTCATCTAGGAGTACTTTTGTTCTGTCTCACTGATTCAATCAGGGGTGGAAATCCCGTCCCCACCCGAGGGTGCCCCCCCCCCCCCCCCCCCCCACGGGAGGCCAGAGACATCAGGAGTCAGACGGGAGTTGTACCCCCAGGCCCACAGCCAGCGCAGAGAAGCAGCACAAAACCCAGCACAACTCTGCCTGTCCCGCCAGGTTAACCTACAGCCCTGCCTTTGCATGTGGGAAATATGGCCCAGGTTTACAGCCAGCGCGGAGAAGCAGCGCTGGTGTCCCGTCAGCCCAGGCAGGGCTGAAGGTTAACCCGGCGAGACAGGCAGAATTGAGCTGCATTTAGCGTTGGAATGAGCCTCCAAAGCCGTGTGTGTGTGTGCGTGCGCATGCGCGCACGGCCTCCAAGAAACTGTGTCCCCTGTGTCCCCTGGTCCCCTCCATATTTTGATAGCGATTTCCGTGCCTGGATTCAATTGCTCTTCCTGTATCATCTAGTAAAAAATGTCCATATGTACTGAAGAGTTAAGGGATTTTTCAATAGAAAACCCTTTAGCATCTGCTTGCAAGTGCCCTTTGAATGCAATTTTCTTTCATGGCATTCTAGTTTGGAAGGACCATTAAGCTGAGAAAGAGCCATTTTGAGTGTGATTTTACTTGTAAAACAATCAATATTCCTATTCTCCAATACTTCCCTTAACCCTTAAGTGAGTATCTAATTTCCTTCTGAAAGCCCCGAGTAAATTTGTTGAGAAATACAGTCTACATTCTGTATCTTTCCCTTTTTTCACACAGAGAGTGGTGAATCTCTGGAACTCTCTGCCACAGAGGGTAGTCGAGGCCAGTTCATTGGCTATATTTAAGAGGGTGTTAGATGTGGCCCTTGTGGCTAAGGGGATCACGGGGTATGGAGAGAAGGCAGGTACAGGATACTGAGTTGGATGATCAGCCATGATCATATTGAATGGCGGTGCAGGCTTGAAGGGCCAAATGGCCTGCTCCTGCACCTATTTTCTATGTTTCTATGTTTCTATGTTTGATCTATCTATTGTGTTTGAGTTTGAACAGATTGTATCTATTCACTAAGGATGTGAGGGGATCTTATAGAAACATATACAATTATTAAGGGATTGGACAAGCTCGATGCAGGAAATATTTTCCCGGTTTTCGGGGAGTCCAGAACCAGGGGTCACAGTTTAAGAATAACGGGTAGGTAATTTAGGACTGAGTTGAAGAAAAATATTTTCAACCAGAGGGTTGTAAACAGAAGGCAGTGGAGGCCAATTCACTTGATGTATTCAGGAGAGAGTTGGATATAGCTCTCAGAGGTAATGGAATCAAGGGATATGGGAAGAAAGCAGGAACGGGGCATTGATTCTGGATGATCAGCCATGATCATATTGAATGGCGGTGCTGGTTGGATGGACCAAATGGCCTATCCTTGCACCTATTTTCTATGTTTCTATACATGGCATATCTGATCTGTTTGGATAGCAGGCAAAACAAAAGCTTCTCACTGTACCTCAGTATATATGACAATAATAAACCTAAACCTAGTCATTGAAATATTAGTTGAACAAAACTATCTTTTGCAGGTACAATCAAAATGTTTAAGAAATATTTAGACAGGGACAAGGATTGGACAGGTTTAGAGGGATATGAGCCAAACAGAGGCAGGTGGGACTAGTGTAGATGGGACATGTTGGCCAATGTTGGCAAGTTGGGCCAAATGGCCTTTTTCAAGGCTGTATGACTCTAAAACAAATCTAAAAAGAGAAATGTAAAACAAATAAATTTATAGTCTCAGAGAGATATGGATGAAATTAGGCTCAACAGCCCACAGAGTCCATGTTAACCATCGTAGCCAGTGTTGCATAAATCCAGACCTACCATGTTTGTTCTCACATTTTCATCAACTGCCCTCAAAGTTCTACCATACTGCTACAGATTAGATATTATTTACAGTGGCCAATCAACACATCATTTTCAAGATGCAAGAGAAAACCAGAGCTCACAGAGACAATGAAAGTGGTCACAGGAAGAATGTCCAAACACCACACAAACAGCATCAGAGGGCAGGGTTGAACCCGCTGTACCACCTGCGGCACTCTCCCACCCTTCTATGTATTTATAACCTGCTCAAACTTAAGGTTCATTAATTACTCTTAAAGAACCATTATTTATGTTATATAAACAGTCATTTTGTGCTCAGCAGTGTCCCACACATATCAAACCAGATCAATGGCAAATTTTGTCTGAGGAATTTACAAGAATATTTATGAATTTACATTTGAATTAGTGGATTCAATGGTTGAGACATATTTGGATAGAATTTCCCCCCTGCAATTTTTCCCTGTGGGATTTTACCCATGGGATAAATGGAGGAATTTCTGTCTGATTACTATAATAGATGCTGGCGAGAGGCAAATTATGTGTGTCATTGTCCTGGCTGTGTGGGCTTTCTAATGTCAGCATCCTGTGTTCTGGTCTATCTATGAACAATTGTTTTAAGTCTAAATGAGATGCACTAGTTTGGAATTGCCAGCTGTGTGCCCAGCTGTATAGTTATTAGCAATTAAGTGCTCTACTCATTAAAATAAATCCTATATTCATGATGATGTTTGTCACTTATATCCTGGTATTGAAATGATTAATGACTGCAAAATGAAGTGCTGTACCCTGAATGATGATCAAAGATCTCATCGTATATTTATTGAAGAAATAAAGTAAGTGGGACCCGTTGGGTCCCAGTCACCACGGAGGGTTTGTGGTGGGGGTGTGGTGGGGGGGGGGGGGGGGGGCAGGGTGTGGGGTGGGAAAGGAAGTATGTGGGCAGAGTTGTGTGAAGGGGAGAGGTGTGTGTGGGTGAGGGGTATGTGTGGGTGGGGGGGGGGGGGGTGGGTGGAAGGGGTGGTGGGGGGGGGTTGTGTGGGGGGGGGGGGGGGGTTGTGGGGGGGGGGGTTGTGGGGGGGGGGAGGTTGTGGGGGGGCGGGGTTTTGGGGGGGGGGGGTTTGTGGGGGGGGGTTGTGGTGGAGAGGGGGTTTGTGGGGGAGAGGGGGGTTTGTGGGGGGAGGGGAGTGTGGGGAGGGGGGGTTTATGTGGGGGGAGAAGGGTGTGTGTGTTGGGGGGGTGGGGGTGTGTGGGGGGGGGGGGGGGCGGCGTGGGGTATTGTGGGGGGGAATTGTAGGGGGGGGGGGCGTTGTGGGGATGTGTGGGCGGGGGGGGGGGGTGTGGGGTGGGAGGGGTTGTGAGGGGGAGGAGTTCTTTGTGTGAGAGGGAGGGGTGTGTGTGGGGGAGGGGTGTGTGTAAGGGACAGAAGGGGGATGAGGGGGGTGTGGTGTGAGCTCAGTTGTTCATTGTTCATTTATTTATTGGCATTCGATGAGAAGGGAAAAACATGCTTGCACATGAATGAGGAACAAAAAATGTGTACTCGGGTCCGAGCAGTAAGACATCAATAAAGTGCAGTAAAGACATCAATAAATTCTAACGTATAAAAACCTTCCACAATAAAATCTAAATAATAAATAATAATGAGCGGGGTGTTGGTGGAGGAGGGGTGTGCTCGGAGTAAAGACAGGGGAAGAGCCATGGGGGAGTGTGCGGCATTATGGAGAGGGGGGGCAGGAGCCCGCGAGGGGGACTATAGGAGAAGGAGTTGGGGGTGTGATGGGAACTCACAGCACTGCTGGTCACTTCGCTGGCCGCTGCTCTGGTCGTTCTCCTCCTCATGGTTTGTGGACTCAATCAGCACGGCTTGTGGACTCAGCCCCGCCTCCGGGTCTTTATTCTCCTCGCCCCGCCCGCTGATTAACAGCGGGAGCTGGAAGTGGTGTTACCTTCACGGTGACTGACAGGCGTGAAGACCAATCTGCTGATCTCATGATTTTTGAAACCTTCATAACTTTTGTAATCTTCCACTGATCGGAACAAAACTGCGAGCGCTTAGAGCAGAGGAGAATGGTAAGTAAGGTGCTGAAAAATCATAGCGATATAGCGTGCCGTTTTTGCGCAAATTTAAAAAAGCACAAACCGGAAGAGGACAAGATGAGAGTTTTAGTAATAGATAGATATAGATACTTGTCAGGTGAAACATTGAAGTTGAACAATATACTAGAGATCCAGCTAGTTGCTAAATTTGATTTATTTATTATACATGGAACATAGAAATTTTGTGTGGCTTCTGTATTTTTATGATTGAATGTACATCTACTGTCATGGCTACCATTTATAACCTTACCTCATCAGCACAAAGTTCAACTCTCTTGGTGCATACTTTCAACTTGTGGCTGGAACAGTTGATCATTCAATAAATTGAATCATTTCATTTTTTCATTTTTTCATTTCATTTCATTTTCATTTCATTTCATTTGATCATTCAGAGATCTTTATCGGTTGCTGAAAAAGATGGCAAAATAAAGGGAAGTGTGGACACTCTGATTTTCCACTGCTCGAATGAAGTGAGCAATTCTCTTGGATTTCGGCCCGAAACGTTGCCTATTTCCTTCGCTCCATAGATGCTGCTGCACCCGTTGAATTTCTCCAGCATTTTTGTGTACTTTCGATTTTCCAGCATCTGCTGTTCCTTCTTAAACAATCCTCTTTTCTTGTCTGAGATACAGAGGCTTTGGGGACTAAGATTAGGAGAGGGAACTGCTTTTTCAATATATTTTCTCAGCCCAGTGAATAAAGTGTACCATAATCTGCAGTACACAATTCGAATGGTTTGAAAAAAAGAGATATATCGACATGGAATGTAGATTATACTCACCAAATAAAATACTGTAAGGATTTTCATAGGAAAGGATGATTTTGAAAACAAGACTAAAGCAGAGAAATGTGTTATTCTAATTGTGTTTAATGTTAATAGCTGTCATTTTCAGATGACTTTTATCAGATGCATCCTTGTTGTTTGAGTATAAAGAGGACTTAATATCAGAACGTAAACAGAAAAATGCAGTGATATGGTTGAGATTGAAGAGGACTGCCTGAAAATATCTTCATATTTTTCTTTAATGTTATTAATTTACATGTTATTTTGTGCCCGTCTGTGATATTTTTCCTCCCTGATGCTGCATGATGTCACAGATGATGAACATTCAGCAGTCAGGATATAAATTCTTTTAACAGTGCAAGTTGAGTTAATCTGGTGAATGTTAATAGGGCCTAAGGGAATAAAATGATAACATGAATTATCTGTTTGCAAACCCTAATCGTCTGCAGAACATGTAATTACCAATTCAGACTGTCCTTTCAAGCAACTTTGAAAGTATGCACAACATTTCAAAAGAAACCAAAAAATTTGATAGAGAAAATTTAATTGCAGCTATTTTTCATGCTATTGGTTTGTAAGAAGCGCACTTATCAGTACCACTGCAGAATTAGCTGCCAGTTTTACTTCCATACAGGTATGATTTTCTTCCACACTGCCTTACCAGGTAAAACATTATATGCTGTTCATTGCTCCTCAGAACCAGAATGCAAATCATATCCATTGATTTCAGTCTCTTGCCTACCAGGGAGATTCCCTTGACGATATCAGCAGAGTGCTAACCCAAGACTTGAAGGGGCTGGAGGAATACTTCACCTTCTGGCGACTTCGCCCTAACCCATCTAAGACAACTGTTACTGCCTTTCACCTCAGCAATCGGCTCGCCAATGCAAAGTTCCGAGTGTCATTTTGTGGTAAGCCGATGAAGAATGAAGAATTCCCCAAGTACCTCGGAGTCACCCTGGTTCGCACCCTCACCTATCGTGAACACTTGAAGAGGGTGGCTGATAAACTGAAAGCAAGGGTCAACATCATCAGGAAACTTGCAGGCAACAGCTGGGGATCCAATGCACACACCCTCCATACTGCAAGCTTAGTCCTAGTCTATTCAACAGCCGAGTTTTGCTGCCACACCAAACGAGTTGACATTGTCCTTAACTCTACAATGCGGGTCGTCACAGGAACGCTTAAGTCAACACCTTTGCAGTGGCTCCCTGTCCTCTCTCATATCATCCCTCCCAGCATATGCAGAAGGGAGAGGATGTTGAAAGATTGGTGCACCATCGAGGCTAACCCTAACCTTCCCATCCATGCAGACTTGAACAATCTGCCCAACATGTGTCTGAAGTCCTGCAAACCCTTCTGGCCTTCCCGTTAAATCACTGGAAGACTTTGACTCCAAGACTGAGTGGCGCAGAGCCTGGAAAGATGCTAACATCAACAACGGAGAGATCATCACAGACCCCACATTGAAACCACCAGGTTTTGACCTCCATCGCATGCAATGGCTCACCCTGAACAGAATCCACACCCTCCATGCAAGAACAGCCCATTACCTGCATAAGTGGGGGATGACAGACAGCCCTGCTTGCGACTGTGGACATCCAGACCAGACCATCGCACACATCGTGAATGACTGCCCACTGTGGCTTTTCCCTGGGGCCATCAAAGTCATCAACCCAGTAATTGATGCTGTCCTGGCCTGGATGTATCCCCTTGATCTACAACTTTAGGTTGTGCACACAGTACAGTTTACAGAAGGAACTTCATTTCCGAATTAAGTTTTTTTAAACCAGCTGCTCAGACCACTGAAGGGCCAATATTTGGGCAGGAAGTGTATGCGATTTTAAGTCCGAAGCCCAGTGTAAACATACTGAATAATAACAAACAAGATGTAGCCCTACCAGTTGGTTTTGGGTCATTGGAAATTACAACACCTTTTCCTTGTTTGAAGCACCTTTCTGGAAGACAGGTTTGCATTGGCATCTAGCACCAGCAATGACTGCACATGGGCTGTTTATAACGGAAGCAGTAAACAATAAAGATCCCACGCTTTGTTCACATTTGTTCCGAATTACTATTACTGCTGACACAACCCCTAGCTCTCATCATCATCACTTCTCCACAGATTCAGCATTCAGGATTCAAAATCATGATCGCAAAGTCAACCACTGTAACCTTCAACACCAACCAGTTCCAACACTAATCAACAGTCTGCAGGTGCATGGGAACATCACCACCTATGAGTGTGACAAAGAGATTAGTTGCCCTTTTCTCATTAAAGGTCACAAAGTGCTGGAATAACTCAGCAGGTCAGGCAGCATCTCTGGTGAACATGATTAGGTGATGGAGCCCATTGCCAGAGTGAGCAACACCGGAAATTGGAGGAACAGCACCTCATATTCCGCCTGGGCAGCTTGTGTCCTGATGGCATGAACGTTGAATTCTCCCAATTTTGCTAGCCCTTGCTGTCTCCTCCCCTTTCTTAACCCTCGAGCTGTCTCCTCCCATCCCCCTGCCCTCGGGCTCCTCCTCCTCCCTTTTTCCTTCCTTCTCCCCCCCACCCCCCATCAGTCTGAAGAAGGGTTTTGGCCCGAAACATCGCCTATTTCCTTCGCTCCATAGATGCTGCTGCACCCGCTGAGTTTCTCCAGCAATTTTGTGTACCTATGATTAGGTGATGGTTTGGGTTGGGACCCTTCCAAAAGATTGCCATTTTCTCATTCTCATCATATGGCAACTTCTCAAGCAACAGTATTGTGGGAGTGTTTTTAAGAGGGGATTGCAATGGTTCAACATGACAGCTCACCATCACTTTCTCGAGAGCAACCAGGAACAGGCTGTACGGGCTCACCATGTATGCTGCACGCACATCTCTTCACATTCAGCCCAATCGTGAACCCAACTCTTGATAGCTTAGTCTGAGATCCACTATCAGTGGGTTTTTTAAACCCTACCAACAACACGGAGAAGAGTTCCAAGGCCTAATCTCATTCTGATATTTTACATATGATTATAGGACCTCGTTTCCCAGTGTTTTTATACAAATCTTCGCACTTGTGATTCAGTGGTGATCTATTTCTGTGCCTAATGTCAAGAGTGTAATACTATTCTCATTGTGCTTTCAGAAATAATTTTGAAAGAATAATCTAAAACTGAGTATCATAAACTGAGTAATATAAAACCAAGCGCAGGCTTGGCGATCGCTTTGCCCAACACCTCCACTTGGTTCACAATAACCAACCTGATCTCCCGATGGCTCAGCATTTCAACTCCCCCTCCCATTCCGAATCCGACCTTTCTGTCCTGGGCCTCCTCCATGGCCAGAGTGAGACCCACCGTAAATTGGAGGAGCAGCACCTCATATTTCACGGGTAGTTTACACCCCAGTGGTATGAACATTGACTTCTCCAATTTCAGATAGTCCCTGCTTTCTCTTTCATTCCCCTCCCCTTCTCAGCTCTCCCACAGCCCACTGTCTCCACATCTTCCTTTCTTCTTCCCACGCCACCCCCCACCCCCACATCAGTCTGAAGAAGGGTCTCGACCCGAAACATCGCCTATTCCCTTCGCTCCCTAGATGCTGCCTCTCCCGTTGAGTTTCTCCAGCATTTTTGTCTACCTTTTTGTCTACCTAATATAAAACTGAAGTGGGTTGAGACTTCCTTAACACCACTAAATGTAAAATTACTCTATCAATTCATTGACTAAAATTGTAAAGATATTGCCGTTTCCATGGCTCAAGCTTATATTTTTGGTATCTTTAATGTTATAGTAGCCTTTGATGACCATTTCCTGAAGCTTTCAAATTGATATCTCTTTTCTTAATGCATCCTTTGTACTTTCTTCTTTCATAACTGACTAACAAGCCATAGACGAGGAAAAGAAACTGGTTTAAAAGTCAAAAAAGGCATGAGATTCAGCAAGAAAGTTGTGCAGATTAAAATAATGAACAATTTGCTGGACTATGGATAAAACCAGTCTTTGAAGTAATAGCTATTTTGCTATTGAAGTTATAGTTATTTTGTAACAAAGCAAACAGCAAAGGGCACTAAAATCAAATTATTCCCAGATGTGATAATGGATTTCATTGCACTTGCAGTCCTTAAGGACCATATGCAAGAATGATCATGTAATTTAAAGGAACTATACATTTTTGATAGAGCAAGAAGAAAGTAAGAAATGTTTCCAAGACCAGAAATGAAAGGGCACCAATTGTCACAATAAACAGAAGCAACGTGAAATTACCTTTATACTGATCTCAAATCCACTTTCTAGTAGAAATAAATTTACCAGTAAACAGCAAAAACTTGAAAATAAAGGAATTTGGTCAAATAACTGGGCCATTGAACTGAATAACTCACAATAAAAATGCAGCAGTCACAAAGTATGATGTTATTCTACAACTTTGTGTTTCTGTAAATTGGAAATTTGATGGGATAGTACACAATTTATATATTCAACAAATAAATGTAACTGTAAAATAAATGCTAAATATGATCAGAAATTCTTAAACTACATAGCAGACAATGAGATTATGAATTATGCGTTTCCATGCATGTGAGATGCAAGTACATGAGGAACACAAGACATGCAATGTGACATCAATCATCCTTCCATACATATTTGACACCACTGTTACAACGTTGGACTGTGGATTTCCGGTTAAGGAAGAGTATTATGGCCCTGTACCACGATGCAAGTTCATTCAAGAGCTCTCCCGAGTTTAAAAAAAATCAAACTCATGGTAAGCACGGAGAATGAACGTAGCGGGTACGTCGGAGCTCGGGAACGTCTCTTAGCGGCTCGTAACGCTAACGGAAGGTACTCGGGAAGACTCACTAATGGCAGGTAAACTCGGGAAGACTCGTGAAGATTTTTCAACATTGAAAAATGTCCACGAGAGCCCAAAGTATCGACGAGCGGTCATTACCGTAAATCTCCGAGTTCGAATCAGGGCAAACTCGGGAGAACTCTTTGAATGAACTCGTACAGTGGGACAGGGCTTTTAGCCATGAATTGGAAAACAGGCCCTAAAGGACGGAGGCAGTCCTTTAAAAAACAAATGTACAGTATATCCTGGGACATTTCTGGAACATTTTTTCCTAAAAATACCACGATTTGCAGTGTAAATGAGGCAATGGATTTGTCAGCATTTTACAGATGAGATCTTCTGCTTTTGTGACATGGCGCCAAACCATGGCACCTCCTGCATGCGCCTCAGTAGATTTTTTCCTGTAAACCTGCTTATGATGATACGCTACTGGAATGTTTGTAAGTAAAACAATTTCACTGTGTTAGCAATTTACATATGCGACAATAAAAAGCATTATTGACTATTTGGGTTCCCCATGTGATGCAGTCACCTCTTGGTGATTATCTGTGTTATCTTGATAGTCTGTTTTGTACCAATGAAGCAAGGCATTGGTATTGGTTTATTCTTATCATGTGTACTGCGATAGATAAAATCTTTATTTTGTGTGCTTCCTGGGTAAATTATGTGAATATCAGGTACTGCAAATGAGAAAACAAATGGAGTGCAGTTTTGTGTTACAGCTACAGAGAAGGTACAGATTTTTTTGAAGTGCAAGAGACTCAACAAGGTAGATTTGAAGATTAGGAATTCATCATTAACACATGGGATGTCCATTCAAGAGTTTGTGGCAGCTGGGAAGAAGCTAATCTTGAATCTGGTGGTTTGTGCCTTCAAGCTTATGTATTTCCTGTTTGACAAGAGAGGGGAGGAGGAAGCATGACCTGGGTGTTAGTGGTCCTTGATTATGTTGGCTGCTTTCCCAAGCTAATCCATCATGCTAGTCAGAAAACAGCCACATGAGGAGTTGAGGTCTCAATTTCTGGTGGCGATGTGGCTCCATGCTTAATAAAGCAGTTAATGCTTGTAGAGGAATGGATCGAGTACAAATGAAGCAAATATCCTTCATAATTTCAGTCCATCATTTCAGTTAATGGGGCTAAATGTATAGTATCAATGTAAAATTGTGTTGTAATCTGTTTCCAAGACTTATCCATGGAAGTCATCAGAATGGGGTTTGGAGGCAAAGTAAAGTACACAGACACTGCTTCTTATCACATTCAACACAAGTGCCTGGTGACAACTTTCTAGGCATGCAATGTTTAGAAATGATCCATCTCATTTAGTTCTCATTCTGCAAAACACAAAAGTTCAACAAAAAATATTTACAACTTTCTAAATAAGATGATCATGATATAAAATGGATTGTGCTAATTCATGAGATAAATAATTCAAGAGATATAGAATGCAAGAGTTTTAGGAACCAGGAAAGCATTTTTGTCCACTGATAATCATTACTTTCAGATATATCAGAACTGCCTGGAATTGTCCCTCATAGGTCATTTTTGTCATTTATATAATTGGTTTTAATTCTAATTGTCACCTGTTAACAATATTCCCAATTTCCGGATTGTTTCCAATGATCAAAGGATGTAATATCTGAAATGAATTATTCCAATCCATTGTTGGCTGCCCTTCTACATTTCACCCATTATCAACACAAGGCTATTGACAACATTTTTAATCTTATTGGTTTAATCATGCAAAGTCCTCCTTCACCTTATGCTCAGAATGCATTTAGTTCAATTATGTTTAAATATTTTTCACCTGTATGTCATTATCATTTGTGTTACCTATTGAGTTCACTATTTAACGGCAGATATCCATCTCTCTTTGCTTAGTTTTGGATTTTTTTCTCCTCTGATGCTGAGCCGTTCTTACTCCTGTGTCTTCTCTGTGATTGGGTCCACAGATCTCTCTTGACATTGTTGCGGGGTGATATTATTCCTTCTGTCTTTAATATCTGAAATGTTACACATTCCTGATTTTAATGGTTCCAAATTTAGCCAGTTTTCCAACTGCCTTGGCCTTGAGCTCCAGAATTCTCTCTTGGAACATTTCACACTTTTATTTACCTTTCATCCTTTAAGCACTTTGCATTTTATCTGTTTGACTTAACAATAGTCAGCGATCTTTTACCTCGTTTTATAGCTGTGCTCTGCCAGGGAAACGTTGAGATGGTTTGCTACGTTGAAGGCCCGCATAAATGTCAGTTGTTTTTAAATGTATCTAAATTTGCTAAAGCTTTGCTAAGTACAGGTAGTAGTAAATGATGAGAGGATTGTATAAGTGCAGCAAGCTTTGAGCCTATGCAAAAACGGTGGTACAAATTCTGCATTGATGCATGCGATTCAATCAGTAAAATGTACCTTTGACGAAGAGAAGGAAAACATCCAAATATCATCTAACCTTTATGTAAGTGTGGCTTAAACGGTTGCATTAAGAACTACAACTTAGCAATTTCAAACATTAATTTAAAATTTCCTTTTCAAATAAAAGTATCCCATGTCCCAACATAACCCCATTGGTATCAATGGATGACCTTTGAACAACAGTAGCTAAAGGCACTGCAAAATCTTATTTGTTGATCTTTGAGTTAATCATGGAACATAAATGAAATTAGAACAAAAATACAATCCGACTACCTTTGCAAACAAGAACTAAACTGTGTTGATTAAATACCAGCTATAAAATTAATTGGATATGCATTTGAACTCAATCCTTGTGACTGTAAAAAATCAATTCCTAACAGAAATACTTCCATGCACTTTTTTTTTGGAACAAATATTAAATGACTATTTTCACCTCCTTGACAGTTTAAAGCATCTGAATTTATAATTTGTTTCAAATTACTAAGTTAACAAGGAAGGTAGACAAAAATGCTGTAGAAACTCAGCCGGTGAGGCAACATCTATGGAGTGAAGGAATAGGTGACGTTTTCGGCTCGAGACCCTTCTTCAGACTGATTGGGGGAGGGGGCGCGGGAAGAAGAAAGGAACAGGTGGAGACAGTGGGCTGTGTGAGAGCTGGGAAGGGGAGGGGAAAGAGGGAGAATGCAAAGACTACCTGAAATTGGAGAAATCAATGTTCATACCGCTGGGGTGTAAACTACCCAAGTGAAATATGAGGTGCTGCTCCTCCAATTTACAGTGGGACTCACTCTGGCCATGGTGGAGGCCCAGGACAGAAAGGTCGGATTCAGAATGGGAGGGGGAGTTGAAGTGCTAAGCCACGGGGAGATCAGGTTGGCTATTAGGAACTGAGCGGAGGTGTTGGGCGAAGCGATCGCCAAGTCTACGCTTGGTCTCACTGATGTAGAGCAGCTGACACCTAGAGCAGCGGATGCAATAGATGAGGTTGGAGGAAGTGCAGGTGAATCACTGACGCACCTGGAAAGACTGTTTAGGTCCTTGGATGAAAGGGCCAAGTGTAGCATTTCCTGCGGTTGCAAGGGAAAGTGGGAGGGGTGATTTGGGTGGGAAGGGACAAATTGACCAGGGAGTTACGGAGGGAGCGGTCTCTGCGGAAAGCCGAAAGGGGAGAGGATGGGAAGATGTGGCCAGTGGTGGCATCCCGTTGGAGGTGGCGAAAATGTCAAATTTAAGTTAACAAGATAGACCATGATAATATCAAGCCGTAAGGAAAATAAATGTATGTCTGGAAGAACCTAATGGGTCAGGCAGCATCTGTGGAGGAAATGTACAGATGATGTGTTGGGTAAAAATCCTTTTTAGACTAGCTCCAGACCTGCTCCAGTCTGAAGAATGGTCCCAAATAGAAACGTCCTTTGTCCATCCCTCAACAGATACTGCCTGACCCACAGAGTTCTTTGAGCACTTAGTGCTTTGCACAAGACTCCAGCATCATAAGATCATAAGGGATAGGAGCAGATTTAGGCCATCATCTATTCCGCCATTCAATCATGGCCGATCTATTTCTCCTAACCCCATTCTCAAGCCTTCTCCCATAACCTCTGACGCCCATACTAATCAAGAATTATCTATCTCTACCTTAAATATATCCACTGACTTGGCCTCCATAACCTTCTTTGGCAAAGAATTCCACAGGTTCACAACCGATTCACTGCATCTGCAGTTTCTCGTGTCTCCAGAAATGTGTATGATGTATCTGGTTTGTGATACATTGATAACTTTCACATGACATAACAGATGATCTTGCAATGGGTAATATTTGAATGCCCCAACAAGATTTAAAGATTTCAATGGTCAAAGCAAAACTCTATGTGACAAGGCTTTCACAATGGAGAAGTTTTGAAACCCTGAGGAGAGGACATAGGGATTCCCAGTTTAAGAGAGATGCACTGTGGCACTTCTCCAGGAAGGCAGGCAGTTGGAAAATGGATCACTTGGACAGAATTGATGTAGGAGCTGAGGAAACCAATAAAGTGCAGAAATGCACAAGTATAACCACCATGCCATACACAAGTTGTGTGTGTCATGTAGTGCATAGACTATCTTTCCCCAATCTAGGAAGTCAAGGTAGATGGATGCCTGTAAGGCAGCAACTCTACCACCGTGCTGCCCCTGTGATATCATGATTCTGTCTGTGATTCTGGCACATGGAGTGATTCCTAACTGCCCTCCAAAATAGCCCAGTAAGCTACCCTGCTCAAGGTATAATTAGAGATGTATAATATTGCTGGAGGCACCGAGGTTCTTTGTATGGACATAATAAAGAAACGAGTTACAGCAAACACACGGGAACACAGGAACCTGTAGAGAGGGGTCACTCGACCCAGTCCACCATGGGCACTATCGAAAGCATCAAGGCACTGCCTGGAGAAGGTGATGTCATCCATGCCCACTTCTCGTTGCTGCCATTGGGCAAGAGATACAGAAGCCTGAAGTCCTACACCACATTCAGGAACAACTACTTTCTTAGAATTGGTGCTATGTTTTTTGTTGCACAGAAAAGTAAAAAAAAACTAGCTTTTCAAATTTTTGAATTTTTAATATATCAAGAAGATTACTAAAGTTTTTTTTTTTAAAAAGCTCCTTCAAGAGCTTAAGCAGTTTGTAGAGTGACTATCTGTCCTAGATAGCAACAGCAAGGACTGCACAAAAACCACTGTCTACAACCATCAGATTCCTGAACAGACCTGAACAATCCTAATCCTACCGCAGCAACAGAGAAGTAAGGACCACCTCTTGTTCTACCATGGACTTGTTTTCTAATTGTATTTTGCACAAATATTGTTCTTTTGCACGGACTATTTTCACTGATTTGTAGGATTTATGTGCAATTTATATACATTTTTATGTTGGCGGCGGGGGTGTGTGTGTGGGGGGGGGGGGGGGTGTGTGTGGGTGGGGGGGGGGTGTGTGGTGTGTGTGTGTGTGTGGGGGGGGTGTGTGTGTGTGTGTGTGTGTGTGTGTGGGGGGGTGTGGGGTGGGGTGTGTGTGTGTGTGTGGGGGGGGTGGTGTGGGTGTGTGGGTATGTGTGTGGTGGGGGGGGTGTGTGGGGGGGGGGGGGTGTGTGTGTGTGTGTGTGTGGGAGGGTGTGGGGGGTGTGTGGTGGTGGGTGTGTGTGGCGTGTGTGTCGGTGGTTGGTGTGTGTGTGTTGGTGTGTGGGTGTGTGTGTGTGTGGGGGGGGGGGGGGGGTGGGGGAGTGGGGTGTGTGGGTGGAGGGGGAAGGGTGGGGTGAGAGGGTGGGGGGGGGGGGGGGGGGGAGTGTGCTCGGAGAAAAGACAGGGAAGAGCCATGGGGAGAGTGGGGCATCACGGGGGAGGGGGGGAGGGGGTTGGGCTGCTTCGGGATCCGGTTGGAAACCTAGGTCAGCCATCCTCAGCTCCAGTAAAGACACAATGGTGCAGGAAGGGGTGAACCATCCTGGGGAGTGACAGGGGAAGAGATTAATCCACATGGCGCTGACTGGCAGACGAGATTGATCTGTGCACGTGCTGTTTTTAAGATTTTTAAACATCGCTAACTTTTACGACATTCAACCGATCAGAATGAAACTCGCAGCATAGGAGAACAGTGAGTGAAGACAACTAGATTAGAGTTTTAGTTATGTATAGATAGAAAGAATAGAATAGAATAGAATAGGTGGGATTCAGATTTAATCTGAAGCAACAGCAGAAGCCCAGTCCTCTCATGCAAGTAGAGATAACATGCTGAGGTACAACGTTTCACAGGATATTGTAAATTTACCAGTTATATAAAGACATAACAAGGCCTGTGACACAGACAGCAGCAAAATGTCATCAGGCTTGGCCAAGCGTTTTTCTGCGATGGCTTATTTCCTCTGTTTATATTGGGTTAAAAGCACTGCTCAGATAGATAAAATAGTTCAAGTTATTTTGATGAACATTGACCTAGATTTATTTTTGCTGTCAGACATATTGCAGAAAGTGGATCAGGTTGGGACTTCCAATTTCCTTCAGACTACAGACTTCGTTCTGTAACAATTTCCAGAGATAAAACATTTATTTTGAGGGAAATGTCCTCGGGCAGGTCAACCAATGGGAATATAAAACTTGAACATCCTCCCTTAGTGAAGCAAAAAATTATGATGTTGGTGGAGGAGAAAAAAAAAAGCAGCATTTTTTTGAACTCCTCAAATGTCACAATGTTTGGCTTACACTGTCAAGAACCTGGGAATAATTCTTCAGTTCTAGAATCTCTTCCAAAAGCAAGCAATTGAGAAGCATACTTTTGTATAAAAGTAACTATGACAGCAGCTTCCTTGAAGCATTTCCCTGCATTCTCTGCTATGTTAGTACCT
Organism: Leucoraja erinaceus; assembly: GCF_028641065.1. Classification (NCBI taxonomy): domain Eukaryota; kingdom Metazoa; phylum Chordata; class Chondrichthyes; order Rajiformes; family Rajidae; genus Leucoraja; species Leucoraja erinaceus. Next base: position 78,249,483 of record NC_073378.1, on the reverse strand, counting down.
GAAAATGGGCACCAAGAGCTGGAGTAAATAGGCGGAGTAACTCAGAAAAAACGAGTTCCTCCAGGGATGCTGCCTAACCCATTGAATTACTCCAGCACTTCATGGTTTATTTTTGTAAACCAACATCTGCAGTCCTTAGAGTCTACCTGAAAATCCGATTCGCTCTGGGTGAAACCATAGCATTATATCTGCTTTGGTGCATAAAGGAATTGTCACCTCATTTGATTCAAATATTAGCATTTCATAGGTCCTGTTTATGAATATTCATGATTGACAATTTTTTTCAGTTAACTGGCAAATGTTGCAATTCCCTTATTCTGATGGTTATTTTAAATTCTTGGCTGGGTTCTTGGAAGGTGATCTGAGCCTGTGGACTAGAAATTACTTGCTGGTTTCTAAAGCTGCCTGGAATGTTACACCGTGTACAATACATAGGCTGCTCTTGGTGTTTCTCTCCGATTGTGCAGATTTCTGATTCCAGGCTATTTTACATTTACGTAGGAAGGAACTGTAGATGCCGATTTACACCGAAGATAGACACAAAATGCTGGAGTAACTCAGCAAGTTACAAAATGCTGGAGTAATCCAGCCAACATCTCTGGAGAGAAGGAATGGGTGGCTCTCCAGAGATGCTGACTGTCCCGTTGAGTTACTGACACATTTTGTGTCAATTCTACATTTACTGCATGCATTGAAGTCATCACCTTGAGCAGGCTGATTTGCCGTGGCAAGCATCCCAGAAATCTGATCATGTCTTTTTTTTCTGACTTTCACCCATCTACCTCATGCATCTCTTCGATAGATGAGAAGCGGGACAGAAATCAAAGCAGTTTAATTTTTTTTTTCCCAGAGAGAAATTACAGCAGCCAATTCGAGGTCACTGCAAAGATAAACTAATTCAATACAAACCAGGAACTGAATCTGGCACAAACAGTCTGTCTGATTTAGACCTGGAGCACGCGTTGCCTTTATTGACTGGGATATCAAGGGACCATTGAGCAGAAAAAAATAATAGTAGGTTACAAAAAAATTAATCCTTCTTATGTGGTGTTGTCAAAAAAGGCTTAAAAATTGCATTTTGTAAAAGAAAACCAAAGCCTCATGTGACACTAAATCTAAATCAATTTTATTATATAACATTGCTCAAATGAGGACCACTTTAGTGGTAGTATAGTAGCAGTAGTAGTATATTTTATTTCGAATATGTAAAACAAGAATAAAGTTAAAAATAAAGCAAAATAACATTAAAATGAAATGAACAATAAACCTATGCACAACTCATTGTATAATTCCCTGTAAACATCACAAATTAAATATTACATGTTCAAAATGGAGTAGGAGGAAGTATATACTTATTTATTCCTGTGTTTTGTTGTTTAATATCACACCTAGAAATTTATTTTTATATACTCTTTCTATATCAACACCATCTATCCTCACTTGTACCTGAGTGTTTATTTTTCACTTTCCAAACAACATAATCTTTGTTTTGTTCAAATTTAATGATAATTTGTTTATGCCAAACCACCTTTTACTTTTCTAATTTTCTAATTTTTGATGTGATCTCCTCCAAAAGCTGCTGTAAATTCTCCCCCAAACAAAAGATATTAGTATCGTCCGCAAATAAAACACATTTCAATAGTTTTGATACCCTACATATATCATTTATATACAGAATGAACAATTTCAGTCCTAATACTGACCCATGAGGTACTCCACAAGTAATATCCAAGCATGTTGATTTATGCTCACCTATCTTCACAAACTGTTGCCTGTTACTTAAATAGCTTATCAACCAATTGAACACCATACCTTTCCAATTTATCAAGTAATATATTGTGATCAATGGTATCAAAAACTTTTTTTAGATTTATAAATACTTCCACTGCATACATTTTTTGTCTATACAATTAGTAATTTCTTCTTTTATTTTGATTAATGCCATACATGTTGATCTGTTTGATCTGAATCCATACTGACTGTCAGTCAGCAATGTGCGTTTCTCAATGAATTTGTTTAGTCTTTCAGTAAAGAGTTTTTTCAGTATCTTGGAGAATTGTGAAAGTAAGGAAACTCAAGACCTATAATCTGTGAAGTGATGTCTATCCCCAGTTTTATATAAAGGTATAACTTTTGCAATTTTCATTTTGCTTGGGAATTTACCAGTCAGAAACGACAAGTCACAGATGTGCGTTAGTGGTTTTGCAATACCATCAATGGCTTTCTTGACTATTGTCATGTCAATTTCATTCCAGTCAGTAGAAGTTTTATTCATACATCTGTTTACAATATTCATGATTTTGCTTTCTTCTACTGTTCTAAAAAAAAGTGAGCTTGGATTTCTTTCTCCATAATCATCATCAGTCCCACCTTTGGGTGTCTCTGGATCATTGATATTTTTCTGCCAATTTTGGTCCCACACTTATAAATAAATTGTTGAAACCACTAACCACATCATCCATATTATTTATGGTCTTATCGTTATCGATGAAATTCTGAGGGTAAACTCAAGTTTCTAGATCTATTTCTAATACTACTGTTTAACACACTCCATATATCTTCAATATTGTTATATTTTATCTATTTCATTATAGTATTCTTTCTTACATATCCTCATAACATTAATTAACTTATTTTTATATGTTTTATATTTTATTTCTGCCTTTTTAGTTCTATTCTTTAAGAATTCTCTAGATAAAGTATGTTTTTCTTTTTGCAGGCACTTTGCAATCCCTTTGTAATCCATGGAATATCAATATATTTGTTGTATTGTTTTATTGGACAGTGTTTGTCATACAATCTTGTGAATATTTTTAAGAATGTTTCATATGCTTTGTCAATGTCTTCTTCCTCATATATTATTCTCCAATCTTGTGATAGTAATTCATTTCTAAATGCATTCATAGATTCTTCTGTCCTCACTCATTTGTATTTCAGGTTATCGACATTCTTATCCTTCTTATTTTTACTGTCATAGATTGCAAAAACAGGCAAATGGTCACTATGTCATTTATTAATAACCCGCTCACTGTATTACCTTCAATAACACTTGTGAATACATTATCTATTAACGTGGAATGCACAGTGAGATGTAATTCTACTAGGTCTAGTGATCTTTGGATATAAGCACATGCTATACATTGCATTAATAAACTCTTCTGTCATTTTATGCTTATTTGGACTTTTTCTGTCACAATTACACAAAAGCAAAATAAGTTTGGCGTTTCTTTTAAATAGATCTCACAGCGGGAAAAAAAAGGATGAGGTTAAAAGGGCATCAAGTACAACTATTTTAATGAAATACTCTGGCTGTCATCAGCCTACACAGTGCTACTTTTCCCTCTATGCGACGATTACCTTAATGTGTAAGAACAAAAGATCAATTATAGCGATGCTTCTCTTTGAAAAGCGCTCTGCTGTAAAAAACGTTTGCCCATCCGTGGGGTTCTGTTCTGCTGATCTGACCATGCCCGGCATTTCCTGCTGAAATTTCATGACTGATGACAGAGTGGAATCCCCTTCCCTGGAAAGTGCAGACATTAATTTGCAAGCAATGAAGTTAATGTTTTGTAGGATTTACAACTTAATATTAACGGTGCTTCCCTTCTTTTTTACCTTCAACCCCCTTTCATTTTCGCTCCCTGCTTTTCACTAATCTGTAGACAAAGGGACCAGGGACAATATTTAATGGAGCATTAAACTTGCTTTGTTTTGATTTCTACAACCCCTCTGGTTTGTATCTCTTGTTTGCTCTCACTGAGAGGTTGAAAGAGAACTGAGGTGCTAGTGTTTTTCCATAATAAATCCTGGTTCATGTGAGGGTGAAAACAGCAGCCTCCAACACACAGACGACAAACTACAAAATACATCCTATTCAATATCCGTACAGCTTGTTAAATACCCAAGCGGTTTTATTGCCCCACATGATTACCAATTACACAGCTGAGAACAATACAAATGCCACTTAAATGAGTGCACTGAAAAATTAGCTTGCAGTTGCCAATGTGTTACATAGCAACACTTTAAAGAGGAGAGGGGGAGCCTAATTACAGGAATGAAGATGGATCAGCTTTGAAAAAGACCCTCATCTCCAGAACAATATGCTAACCCAACTACACCCCCTGCACTCCTACTACATTGTCCTGACCCTGAGCTGCCCTCCTAATACTCTGACTGACCTTGTGCTGCTGAAAGGAAGTTGGAAAATGCTCCCACTATCTCCAGTGTCACTGCAGACTTCAGCATGATGTCAATTAAAGGTTTTGGCAGGGGGAATCCAAGACAAATAAACTCTGTGACACCAAATGAACACAATGAGAACCTGTGTCAAATTCATCTGTGTCTTCCTGTTATAGCACACAGTGCTGCCAGTGGCGTACGGACTGTCGAGGTTAATTTTCTCTGCCATCTAATAAAATACAGTTCGGAATGTTATTGTTTCACTTCAAGAATGGAATTGAAAAATGACTTGTAAAATCATTCAAAAAGCTCCAAAATCCAGCCCCATTGCAATTCATCAATAATTACTGCTCAAAAGCCTATCATCATTCAAAACCACAGAACAAACTTTGTATGACTAACCTAGTCTAGAGTCTTGGATCTGCTTTTTCCAGTGTAGCAGAGAGAGTGGAAACAACAGCAACCTTTGGTCCTACTGGGTGGAGGTGGGGAAAGAGAGGAAGGGATTAAGATGCCAAGATGTGAGTGGGTGCTGGATTCGGTGTCACAATCGATCACGTGGGGGGTACAGTTTGCCATCACATTCAGACATATTTGGGGAGCTGGGGGAGGAACGTGGTTAGTGCAGAGTCACAGAGGGGTTTGGGACATGAAGTTAAAAAAGTCTCAACCAGAAAATGGTTTTGTTAACTTAAAGCATGTCCCTAATTCCCTACTAAATTCTATGATCTGTATATTAAAGTGTAGAGATACAGCATGGAAAGAGGCCGTTGGCACATCGAGTCCACACCAACCATCAATCACCCACACACGGAATCTATGTTATCCCACCTCCGTATCCTACACACTATTTGTTCAGATAGGTCCCCTTAAGTTTCACTCAAGCATCACATTCTTTGTATAGGCCTGCATCTGTATGAGTGGTCTGTCCTTCCTCTGGGTATACGTTTAAATAAACTTCACATAAAGTGTGTACTGTATATCTTTGGGCACAGTTATTCATGTCCAAATGTCTGTGTGAATTAGTACAAGGATTTTGAACCAAAATCAAAAACTTTGAGATTTATATTTTAAGTCTTATCCAATCATGTTCTGTAATCAGTGTCTGCAACAGTCCATTCCCTTGCACAGTAAACAATATACTATGTAATATGATTTCTAGGTCAATGGATTTTCAGTTTTTTTGACTTTTGTTTAAAGAGGCAGAGAATCAACAAACATTCTCAATGAAATTTGTCTCAGTTTCCTCCCTTGCCTCCTCCAAGTAAAGGTTCAGTGATAAGCATTATGAAAAATGTGAATAAAATATCACCACACAGAGAGCATTAAATTCTCCTAACCATATTAATTAACTAATCTGCAGGATGACAATTTGTCATGCTAATTTCCTGAAACGATACTTTGGGAAACATAATTTCATTAAACTGTTCTTAACAGGGAATGAGATATATTTCTCACAGTGTCTTCCATTACCAGCTGTGGAGTTTTGCCAAATGAAGTGCACTGGAAACGAAGTTCAAATGCAATTACTGGCAATGGATGTCGTTGCACAGGGAGTATCTGAAACACCTATTACCAATCACTTCAAGTCTAAGTAACTGCTTTGGAACATTTACTATGTGATTGTAAGTAATTTCCCATTTGGAAATGGAGAATTATGACTACAATTTAAGCTTTCAAATTCTTTCAAAATATTAATCAGTTAATGTCTTTTGAACTGATTTGATGCGTTCAAATGTTACTTTAACGTGATGTAAAATTTGCAAAGACTAGGAATCTTCAATATTTAATGGATGTGAAGACCGACTTCAATGATATTGCCTGAATGGAAATGTTCATGTGCGAGTCTCGGCAGTTAAACCTGCATTTTCCACGTTTGGCCACATTGAAGCATGCAAAAAATGAGCCTGGGACATATTGCAATAGATATTTATCCTTCGTGATACGACACTGGATATTAAATGAAGAATACAATTCTAAAATAATGCTGCAGTTTGTTCACAGGCTCTGTTCACTATGGCAGGTAACAAAGATAGAACCAAAAACAAAGCATCCTTTATTGAAGGTAGTCAACACCAAACCAACAACAGTGACTGGTGCAACAATGTAACAAAATCATGTTGCGACCAGTTCAGAAAACCACGGCACGTGTGGCACGGTGGCGCAGCAGTAGAGTTGACTTTGGTGATCCTGACTATACGGACGTTGCTGTCTGTAGGGAGCCTGTGCGTTCTCCCTGTGACCTGCGTGGGGTTTCTCCGAGACCTTCGGTTTCCTCCCACAATCCCAAGGCATACAGATTTGTAGGTTAATTGACTTGGTATAAATGTAAATTGTCCCTAGTGTGTGTAGGATAGTGTTTATGTGCGAGGATCACTGGGTTGGTGTGGTCTCGGTGGGCCGAAGGGCCTGTTTCTATGCTGTATCTCAAAACTGAACAAAACTAGAAGGAAGCCACTTGGCCGATCAAGAGTTTCCCTGAAAGACATAAATAAGACCGTGATTAATAAGCCTAATTCTCTTGTTTCATGATCTCCAATACTGATACAACCAGTTCTAATTCCACTAATAATTTGAACTAAAATGCACTTAGTAGCTTTGGTAGGACCTGAACACATCTCAAGATCAATATCCCCATTTCCTGCATGCCAAGAGTGTTTATCAGTCAACATGCACCAGATAGGAACTGGAAAAATTGAGTTTTTTTTATTTTTACCTTGGGTTTCTTGCATCTATAGTTTTTGGACCTATGGTATTAAAGTTGTAGAGTTGTACCGCAAAAGAGTGCGATTTTCAGTCCAGCATGTCCATGCCACCTTTTCTCCACTTACATTAACCTCGTTTGGCCACATTAAGATGTATTCTATTTCCTTATTCTCACGAGAAAACCTCCTTGATACTATTCGTCAAAGTACACTACCCTTGGATACCAAGTCTGTATGACAATGCTCCTCCAGCAGCATCTGTGATAGAACGGCACATTGACATCAAAATGCATGTTGTCCGGAAAATGCCCAAGGGTTTAATCTACCTTTGATTGTTCACATCATGTGTACTTTTCAGAAATGTGGCCTCCATCATCAGTAACATCTGCCAGAATCACCTGTGTATCAAGGAGTTGAAAGGCTTTCTATTGAGCTATGGGTCGAACAACCTTGGGGTAGTCAGTCATACAACAGGGAAATAGGCCCTTCGGCCCAACTTGTCCATGCGACCAAAATGCCCCATCTGCACTAATCGCACCTGCACTCAATAGCACCTGAGATGCAGCAACACTGGCAAATCCCACTGTCTGAGACGACAACAACTTCTCACTGAATCTGAAGTTGATGAATATCACGTCCATATGAATACAGTGCCTGGGTGACCTCTTGGATCAGGTTGGGATTTGCAGGTACTATCGCAACGTTTAAGAAGCATTTGAATATTTGAACACTGATGGGACTAGTGTAGAAGGGGCTAGTTGATCGGTATAGGCAAGTTGGGCCAAAGGGCTTGTTTCCACCCTGTGTGACTATGACTATGGGTTGAGAACCAAGATAGAGATCTGCAAAAGGACTAGTAAAACCTGCGTGAAGAGCGAGTTGAAATCCAAGTCCCTCTAATCTTCAAGGAGAGAACAGTTCATAGAGTATGGATCTCTCCCTTGAGATAAACATTGATGGCAGTCTTGGGAAATATGTATTCATATTCATCTGTAATTAGAGGTCCAGTTAAGATGTGATGTAGGTGGAGACTCTCTGTGAGTATGCTCCCAGGTGATAGATTGCTGCCTGGTTCCTAAGTTCCAGTGATGGCCATAACCAAACCTTTAGTTTTTTTTAGAGATACTGTGTGGAAACAGTCCCTTAGGCTCACCAGATCTGTGCAGACCAATGATCGCCCGTACACTGGTTCTATCATACACACTGGGAACAATTTACAATAGCCAATTAACCCACCATCCCGCACACCTTTGGAATGTGGGAAGACAATAGACAATAGGTGCAGGAGAGGCCATTCGGCCCTTCGAGCCAGCACCACCATTCAATGTGATCATGGCTGATCATCCCCAATCAGTATCCCGTTCCTGCCTTCTCCCCATATCCCCTGACTCCGCTATTTTTAAGAGCACCATCTAGGTCTCTCTTGAAAGCATCCAGAGAACCTGCCTCCACCACCCTCTGAGGCAGACAATTCCACAGACTCCCCACTGTGCAAAAAAGTGTTTCCTCGTCACCGTTCTAAATGGCTTACTCCTTAATCTTAAACTGTGGCCACTGGTTCTGGACTCCCCCAACATCGGGAACATGTTTCCTGCCTCTCACATGTCCAAACCCTTAACAATCTTATATGTTTCAATGAGATCCCCTCGCATCCTTCTATACTCCAGAGTGTACAAGCCCAGCTGCTCCATTCTCACCAATTCCTACCGAAATAATCACTAATGCACCCATGATTTCTAGAGCCACTTCCTTAAGTACCCTGGGATGCATATCACCAGGCCCTGGGAATTTATCAGCCTACGGTCCCATCTGTCCACCCAACAGCATTGAAAGATCAGTCCATCCAACACCATTGAAGAAGCCAGAGCACCCGGAAAAAACCCCACACAGTCACAGGGAGAACGTACAAACTCCACACAAACAACACCCATAGTCAGGAATGAACCTGGGTCTCTGGCATTGTGAGGCAGCAACTAAGTACTATGAGCAGTGTCACCACCACTGGATGAGTATCTCAGCAGTTGAATGTTTGAGAAAGCATTCCTTGGTAATTGTAACAAGTTCCGTGACATTTGGAAGGCATTTGCACAAACAGCAGTCAGTTCTGAAGTTGCTGGTCAGGTCTCTCTTGTTAACAGCCCATCCTTTTAAATAACAAAAGAACAACAAACTAGTATGTCATGCTCCTGGCTGTACTGTTGTTGATCATAGATAGCAATCTAAATGTCTAATTTATGTTGGCATGAATAGGAATGGGCATTGTACAAATCGTAGTTTTATGCTAACACAAGCAGTCCAATTTCTTGATGCGTGATACTTCAGCTGAAAATGAGCACTAGATGATTTAACCTGTGCTAAATCACTTGTTGCCTGGTTCCTAAATTCCAGATGGCCATAACCAGACCTTGTTTTTTTTCAGAGATACTGCATGGAAACGCCCTTAGGCTCATTAAATACCACTGAATCTGCCCTGTTGTAAGCCATTCCCTAACGTTGCTCTCACTGGCAGCCTTCTTAAGGGCTGTCAGTTAAAGAAAAGAGCAAGTGAAAGATATCTCAGCATAAGCGGAACTAATTAATAATTTCTTCCTAAATAAATGCCTATAAGGGAAATACTTTGCATAAGAAAAAAATTACCCCATATCAATATTTCAATCACATGTTAATGCGGTGCTCGATTTCAGTCCAAGTAATAAAAAATATACAGGCGTCTTTCATACCTTTTGTGTTTTAACCTTCCCTATCTGTTGACTTTGTGTAGCCTATTCATGAAGCATTAGTCAGTAGGACTTTTCCACCATTTTAAGAGGGCAATAAGAGGGGAAAAAATATGCAGTTCAATTCAATTTAATTCACATATTAGAGATACATTGAACACCAAGCTTGGGTGGGTTGATGTCCATGTGGGAAATGATAGGACGCTGGGAGGTCCCGAACCAGAGCTAGATTCGTTGGAAAGTTCATGCAAATTTCCATTTAAATAACCATTTAAAAAAATGTTAGGCAGATTATCTTTGGCCATGGTCCTTTACAGTGTCTGAAGAAGGATTTCGATTCTAACCGTCAGTTATCCATGTTCTCCAGAGATGATGTTTGACCTGCTGAGTTATTCCAGTGCGTTGTGTCCTTTTAGCGTCATAGAGTGATACAGCATGGAAACAGGTCCTTCGGCCCAACCTGCCCACACCAACCAACATGTCCCAGCTACATTGGTCCCACCTGCCCGTGTTTGGTCCATATCCCTCCAAATCTGTCCTATCTATGTACCTGTCTAACTGTTTCTCAAATGTTGGGATTGTCACAGCCTCAACTACCTCCTCTGGCAGCTTGTTGCATACACCAACCACCCATTGTGTAAAAAAGTTTTCCTATTAAATCTTTTCCCCTTCACCTTAAACTATGTCCTCTGTTTCTCAATTCACCTACTCTGAGCAAGAGACTTTGAACAACTGATCTATTGTACAACTTTGTACAACTAATCTATTCCTCTCATGATTTTATACACATCTATAAGATCACCCCTCATCCTCCTGCACTCCAAGGAAGTCCCAGCCTACTCAAGCCCCCTAGTCCTGGAAACATCCTTACAAACTTTCTCTGTACCCTTTCCAGCTTGACATCATGTTTCCTTTTATCATGGTGCCAGGAACTGAACACAATACTCTAAATGCAGTCTCACCAACGCCTTATACAACTACAACATGACCTCCCAACTTCAATACTATGACTGATGAAGGCCAATGTGCCAAAAGCCTTTTTGACCACCCTATCTACCTGCAACTCCAGCTTCAAGGAACCATGCATCTGTACCCCTAGATTCCTCTGCTTTACAACATTTGCCAGAGCCCTACCATTCACTGTGTGGGCCCTGCCCTATTTCGACATCCCAAAAAGCAACACCTCACATTTCTCTGTCGTAAATTCCATCAACAATTCCAAAGCACACCTGGCCAATCGATTAAGATCCTGCTGCAATTTTTTCGCAACCATCTTCACTATCTGCAAAAACACCCACTTTTGTATCATCAGCAACCTTGCTAATCTTGCCCTGTATGTTCTCATCCAAATAATTTATATATATGGCAAACAGCAATGTTCTCATCCAAATCATTGATAAAGATGACAAACAGTCAAACCCTGAGGCACACCACTAGTCACAGGCCTCCAGTCTGAAAACAATCTTCCACCATCACCCTCTGCTTTCTTCTATGAAGCCAACTTTCTGTCTATTCAGCTAGCTCTCCTTGGATCCCTTGCGATCTAACCTTACAGAGCAGCCTACCATGCAGAACCTTGTCAAATGTAATGAGCTACAAAGATGTGGAGGTAGAAGAAGATCTGGGAATAAAATGTCCGGTGAGAAATTCTAAGGCAGATATTAAAGAGATAAAAGAAGTAGAAATGTTTAGGTTTAGGTTTATTATAGTCACATGTACCGTGGTACGGTGAGAAGCACGGTGGAGTACATGCATCAACATCAATGGAGCCTGTTGAAATGGTTCAGAGCAGTGGTGGGGAACTTTATCATGTTGGAATGCCCCATTAAGTTTGCTGTAATCTAATAAGGCCGCATCCAAGATACTTCAATTAGATACATTTCAAAATGTACATTATTTTGTAGAAATCTAACTACTATGTACTAACCTCAAGAAAAATGAAAAAAAAAATTGGAGGTACTCAGTTTCAGCTGATCTTCTAGATGGGTATCCATCATGTGTGACCTTAAGGGCGTCTTGATTTGGGTTAGATAGGAGAATGTACATTTGCAGCAATAAGTGGTTGAAAAGCAAGAAAGCATTTTTCGTGCATTTTGCCGAAGACGTGGGTATTCTAATGTATGTTTCCATATTTGAATCGGATCTTTCTTAGCATCAAATAAGGACTTTAAAATGTAATCTTCTGAGAGATCAATCAATTCCATCTGTAGTTCTTTTGGGGCCTTGGAGACATCAACTAGGTGAGGTTGAAATGCTAATTTGAGTGTGATGTCATGATTATCAAAGTCAGTGAACCTTTCATTGTATTCTTTAATTAATAAGTCTATAAAAGCTGTGTATTCTCAAATGGTTCGCATGAATCCTCTTGCTCATCAATGACCTTCGCTAACTGGGGAAAATGTTCATCCGAAATTCAATTTTGAAGAATAATAGTTTTGAAAAAATATAACATTTTCGAAATGCTTGGATTTTTTTGCCACATATCATATATAGACTTAGTTTTATCGTGCAAAGAAACATTCAAGTCATTTTGCTTTGACATGATATCGCACAGAAATGCAGTATTTCTATAGAAATCTTCTTTCAATAATTCACGTTGTTGATTCTGTTCTTCATGAAATTTAACTATCTGTTCTCGCAAAGATATAAATTTAGCTAACACCTGTCCCTGCGATAGCCAACGCACTTTACAATAATATGGCAAATCCACACTGAATGCCTCATCGTCCAACTTTAGCATATTACGAAACTGACGATGCCGTGTTGCATTTGCACGAATATAGTTAACAATAATAACTTGTTGCAAAGTGTCACTTAAAATAGTAGATTTAGCAAAAGATTTTGCTGATGCAAGATACACTGAAAATAAATTCAGATTCAGATTCAGATTCAATTTTAATTGTCATTGTCAGTGTACAGTACAGATACAACGAAATGCATTTAGCATCTCCCTTGAAGAGCGACATAGCAAACGATTTGAATAAAAAATAAATAATAAGTGTCGGGGGGGGGGTGATTGGCAGTCACCGAGGTACGTTGTTTAGTAGAGTGACAGCCGCCGGAAAGAAGCTGTTCCTCGACCTGCTGGTTCGGCAACGGAGAGACCTGTAGCGCCTCCCGGATGGTAGGAGGTTAAACAGTCCATGGTTGGGGTGAGAGCAGTCCTTGGCGATGCTGAGCGCCCTCCGCAGACAGCGCTTGCTTTGGACAGACTCAATGGAGGGGAGCGTGGAACCGGTGATGCGTTGGGCAATTTTCACCACCCTCTGCAGTGCCTTCGGTCGGAGACAGAGCAGTTGCCATACATACTGTGATGCAGTTGGTAAGGATGCTCTCGATGGTGCAGCGGTAGAAGTTCACCAGGATCTGAGGAGACAGATGGACCTTCTTCAGTCTCCTCAGGAAGAAGAGACGCTGATGAGCCTTCTTGATCAGAGTAGAGGTATTGTGGGTCCAAGGGAGGTCATCGGAGATGTTGACTCCCAGGAACCTGAAGCTAGAAACACGTTCCACCTCCGTCCCGTTAATGTGGATGGGGGTGTGCGTGCCACCTCTGGACTTCCTGAAGTCTACAATGAGCTCCTTGGTTCTTGGAGTTAAGGGCCAGGTTGTTGTCAGCGCACCATGCTGCTAAGTGCTGGACCTCCTCCCTGTAGGCCAGCTCATCGTTGTTGCTGATGAGGCCAATCACCGTTGTATCATCTGCATACTTGATGATGGTGTTAGTACCATGTACAGGTGTGCAGTCATAGGTGAAGAGGGAGTAGAGGAGGGGGCTCAGCACACAGCCCTGAGGAACGCCGGTGTTCAGGGTGAGGGTTGAAGAGGTGTGCTTGTCTAACCTCACAGACTGGGGTCTTGGTTAGAAAGTCCAGTATCCAGTTGCAGAGGGAGGGGTCGATGCCCAGGTTACCGAGTTTGGTGATCAGTTTTGATGGAATAATGGTGTTGAATGCTGAGCTGTAATCGATGAACAGCATTCTTACATAAGTGTCTCTGTTGTCAAGGTGGGAGAGGGCGGAGTGAAGTGCCGTTGAGATGGCATCCTCCGTACTCCTGTTCTTGCGGTAGGCAAACTGATAGGGATCCAGTGTGGGGGGTAGGCAGCTTTTGAGGTGTGCCAGGACCAGCCTCTCGAAGCACTTGGTGATGATGGGGGTAAGTGCAACTGGGCGGAAGTCGTTGAGGCTTGCCGCAGTGGAGTGTTTTGGCACTGGCACGATGGAGGTGGCTTTAAGGCAAGTGGGGACAACTGCTTGGGCAAGTGACAGGTTGAAGATGTCAGTCCAGACTTCTGTCAGCTGCGCAGCACAGGCACTGAGCACACGCCCGGGGATGCCGTCAGGGCCAGCAGCCTTACGTGCATTAGTCCTACTCAGTGCCACGTACACGTCGTAGGGGGTGAGTGTGAGGGGTTGGTGATCGGCAGGTAGCACAGCCTTGATGGCTGTCTCTAGATTGTCCCTGTCGAAGCGGCCATAGAAGTGGTTAAGCTCCTCAAGGAAGGAGGCGTCGCTGGATGTGGGGGTGATGTTGGAGGGTCTGTAGTCCGTGATGGCCTGGATGCCTTGCCACATGCGTCGGGGGTCGGAGTTGTTGTTGAATGAGAGCATCTGAATCTGATACTTTTATTATCTGTGCAATAAACCCTCACGTTTTCCTGTCATGGAAGGTGCACTGTCTGTACATACACTTACTAAATTAACCAAATCCAGTCCAACTCACGACATTTATCTTGAAAGTTGTTGAAGAAATCTATTCCTCCTATTCTACCCGTATGAGTGCCCAAAGCAAGTAACTCTTCGTAGCAAAGAAAATCTTCTGTTATGGCCCGAATGAAGTATAAAACATGCTCCGAGTCAGTAGTATCAGTTGATTCATCCAAAGCGATTGAATAATATATATTTTCCTTTTGGAGTATTGCGTGAAGTTGTTCTGTTATGTTGAGGGCTAATTCATGCTGCTGATCAGTTATAGTTCTCCTTGAAAGAGGCAGTTGTTTGTACTTTGAAACCTTATCTGGGTCTAAGCATCCTACAACTTCGACAATGCATTCTTTTACGATTTCTACATCGCTAAATGGCTTCCCTCCCCCCACCCACCCACCCCTCCCCCCCCCCCCCCCCCCCCAATATTTCCGGGTCTTACTGCTTTTTCAAATAACTGCCTTTGCCTTTGCTTTTCATACAGTTCCCAATCCTCATTAAAAACTACTTTTTCTTCCCTCAGCGTTCTCTTAGTTTTCTTTGACATGATGGGCTTTTAAGCAGACAGAATTTAAAAAAAAACAGTCAAACAAATACGCTGTTTAACTATTCTCAAACTCAACTTCAAACAGGAAGCCACGTGCACCGCTATCAATAGTTGATACTGAAGACTGGATTGCCAGCGGACTCTCACCGACATTTTCCCTCTCGTCAACCAGTCTCTGGGGGTGGTGGCAGGGAGGTTAATGTACATTCTAGAGTCACATTAGAACTAAATCATGAGCATAACAGGTGTTAAAATAGCCATCATGACTTACTAATGTTTTAATGGTGGCCGTCAGTAGGGGAGGATTATTTTGTTGAATCTTCTTGTCTCTTTGTTATTTTAAATACGTTCATTTTAAGATTAAAATAAAAATAATAAGGGGGGGGGGGTTGGGGGGGGGAGGAGGATGTCCCCCTCCCATTGGTACTGAACATTTGCATTTTTCAGCTTGAAATTGTGCAATATGGTGCATACTGTAGCAAGTCTTTTAACCTACACTTGAATGCAATATATTTTTAAAATTGGATTGGAGTGTTTTTGAAAGGGGGGAGGCTGTGCGATCACTGATCACTGGTCTTGGGGGTACTCGGTGAGGGAGTGGAGAAACCGAGTGGGGAGAGGGTGTGGCAGAAAGGTGTCCACCCTCCCAGGGTAGGAACTTTTTGAAATTTGATGTATTAAAATCAAGTTTTAGTGCACTGTAGAAGTATGATTTCAATGTTTTTTGAATGAAGTATTTTTAAGAGGTAACTTTTTAAGGGGTAACTTTATTCACACAAAGGGTTCACACGTGTCAATTGGCCTGCACTGCTTTCTGTGGCAGAGAATTCCACAGATTCCCAACTCTCTGCGTGAAGAAAGTTTGTTCTCATCTCAGTCCTAACTGCCCCCCCCCCCCCCTTTATTCTTAAACTGTGACCCATGGTTCTGAATGCCCACAACATCAGGAACATTTTTCCTGGAGTTACAGTAAGTGAAAATCTAGCAGGCAAGCAGGATGCTTTCACCAACCACCCCGATTTGAAGTACACTATCTTCTACCGTATCTAACCAGTGCTTGGTACTTACTTCCAGCAGCCACTGGTTGTCCTCCAGGATGCACCGAGCTGCAGCCTGATCCATGCCGGTCACCTGGGTGAAAAAAGTAACCAAAAAAAAAATAAAAAAAATAAAAATAAATAAATAAATAATCGGGGGAAAATAAATCGTGAAAAAAAAAAATCAACGTTTCCACTTTGGAAATGGCCAGTTCTCCGTTCACACGTCGCCAGGCGGGAGTGGCTGAATCTGAATCCAATGGCTGTAACCCCAACACCAGACACCGCTGCGGTGGGGCCCGCTCCCCTGCCTCCCCCCATTGCCGGGGCACAAGCCATCTTCAGCCCACGCTACCCCCATTGACTCCCACTGGGCCCACGCCATCCCCGCAGACTCTCGCTGGGCCCACGCCAACCCCGCTGACGCCCACTGGGGCCTCGCCACCCCCGCTGGGCCCACGCCACCCCTGCTGGGCCCACGCCACCCCCGCTGAATCCCGCTTGGCCCACGACACCCCTGCTGGACCCCCGCTGGGCCCACGCCACCCCCCACTTGGTCCACGCCACCCCCCCGCTGGCCCACGCCTCCCCCGCTGGGACTACGCCACCCCCGCTGTGCCCACGCCATCCTTGCTGAACCCTGCTGGGCCCACGCCACCCCCGCTGGGTGCACACCACCCCCGCTGGGCCCATGCCACCTCCACTAACACCCGCTGAGCCCCCGCCACCCCATCTGGCCCCACACCATTTTCATCAAAAAATTTATAGCTATTATATTTTCTCCGCCATAAGAACAATATTAAACAATATCAAATAATATCAAACAATTGGAACTGCTTTCTTTTCCTTGATAACAATGCTGAAAATTATGAATTCCATAGTTTGTGACATAAATGCACATTTTAATGGGATCATTATATGCAGATGTAACATTTCAATTTTGAGATCGGGGCGAGGGCTGGGGGAAAATATGCGTCAAGCCGATAGCCTAATCGTTAAAGAGTAAAAAGATAGCCTAATTGATAAAGAGCTGAGAAGAGGAATCAGAGCTGCCAAGGAAAGATACTCTGAGAAGTTGAGGAGCAAGTTCTCAGCTAGTGATTCTTCTTCAGTTTGGAAGGGCATGCAAGAAATCACCAGCAATAAGAGGAAATCCCCCCACTCTTTGGACAATCGTCAGCTGACGAACGATCGGTGGGCGGCGCGACTCTGGTCAGCAGCGGCCTCTGCAGTCTGTCCGCGTTTTATTATTTTCTGTCTGTGTTTTTATGTAGTTTTTGTTATTTTTTGTTAGGGTGTGTGTGTGGGGGGGTATTAAAACTTTTTAAATCTCTCCCCTGCACGGGAGACCCGACTTTTTCTCGTCGGGTTTCCGTTGTCGTGGGGGCCGCAATGAGGAGCGGCCTCCAACAGGATGAGACCGGGGGACTCTGGTGCTACGACTTTCCTTGATAACGGGGCTGAAAATTATGAGGATTCCTGCTAGCTTTGTGACCGGAGATAAATGCACATTTTACATGGGATCATTATATGCGGGATGGAAGACCGCATTTCAGGGCTTTTGCAAGATCGGGCGAGTTGCTGGAGAAGAATATGCGGGGCCTACATCACCAGCGGCGAATGGCCCGGGACTCTGCGAGCGACGCCGGGGGCTAAACACCAATAGCCGGTGTGCGACCTTGCATCAAGGCGTGGCTTTAATGGCCGAGGACAATCGCCAGCCAGCCGGGGGGGGGGGGGCTCTGGGGGGGGGTGGGGGGGGAGGAGCAAGTGCTGGAGAGATAAGTTTATTTCTTCCATTCAGCGATTTTGGAAGGGCATGTAAATTAGAAATCACCAGTTTATAATGTAGCAGAAACCCCCCCGCTCTTTGGACAATCGTCAGCCGACGAACGACCTGAATGAGTTTTACTGCAGGTTTGAAAATCAGAAGCGTTACCCTGGTACCCCTTCCCCAACAAACACAGCCAGACCCTAGTCTGCAAATAATGTATCCTGCACCCTCTCCTTCCCATTCACCACTTCACACCTACTTAAGGCAAGACTCCAGTATGAAAAGAGTGGACCCTTTCCAACCCCAACCAACACTTCACACCCACTCACAGCCTGACCTCAGTCTGCAAAGACTGGGCCCTTCTACACCCACCCCACTCCAATCACCACTCCACTCCAATCACCACTTCACACCCAATGACTGCACCTCCACAGACACCTCTGTCAAGCTTCTCAAGTTTGCGGATGACACAACCCTGATTGGACTGATCCAGGATGGGGATCTCTGTATCCTTTTCAGTTTGACATCTTTCCTATAACATGGTGCCCAGAACTGAACACAATATTCTAAATGCGGTCTCACCAACGTCTTATACAACTGCAACATGACCTCCCAATTTCTATGCTCAATACTCTGACTGATGAAGGCCAAAGTGCCAAAATACTTTTTGACCACCTGATATACCTGCGGCACGACCTTCAAGGAACCATGCAACCATCAACCATTCCTCTGCCCACCTGGCTAATTGATCCAGATCCTGCTGCAATCTTTCACAACCATCTTCACTATCTGCAAAACCATTCACTTCTGTATCATCAGCAAACTTGCTAATCTTGCCCTGTTCTGTGACGTTTCACAGAGTGCTGGAGTAACTCAGCGGGCCAGGCTGAGTATAGAAGTTGGGAGGTCATGTTTGAGTTGCATAAGAAGTTGGTGAGGCCGCATTCAGAGTATTGTGTTCAGTTCTGGGCACCATGTTATAGGAAAGATGTCATCAAACTGGAAAGGGTACTGTGAAGATTTATGAGGATGTTGCCAGGACTAGAGGGCCAGAGCTATAGGGAGAGGTTGAGTAGGCTGGGACTCTATTTCATGGAGCACAGGAGGATGAGGGATGATCTAATAGAGGTGTATAAAATCATGATTTGATTAGATATGGTTGAGTCTTTTGCCCAGAGTAAGTGAATTGAGGAGCAGAGGAGATAAGTTTAAGGTGAAGGGCAAAAGATTTAATAGGAATCTATGGGGTATCTTTTTCACACAAAGGGTGGTAGGTGTATGGAACAAGCTGCCAGAGGAGGCAGGGACTATCGCAACATTTAAGAAACAGTTAGACAGGTACATGGATAGGACAGGTTCGGAGAGATATGGATCAAACGTGGGCAGGGGGGACTAGTGCAGATGGGGCATGCTGGGCCGAAGGGCCTGTTTCCACACTGTATCACTCTATGACCCTCTTTCCCTCTCAAACCCATTCTCCTGCCTTCTCCCAATTACCTCTGACACCCGTATCAATCAAGAATCTATCAATCTCCTCCTGAAAAATGTCCATTGACCTCCACTGCTGTCTGTGGCAATGAATTCCACAGTTCACCACCCTCTGACTTAAGAAATTCCTGCTCATCTTCTCAAAGGAATATCTTTTAATTTTGAGGCTGTGGCCACTGGTCCAGACTCTCCCACTAGTGGAAACATCTTCTCCAAATCCACTCCATCCAGGTTTTTACCATGCTGGGACAGACGACAACAGCTTCACACTGTGTCCCAAAGCTTGTGTCCTGTCCTGCATCACCCAAGGCAGCAGAGTTGTTATAGGGGAGGGCAAGCACCGTAACAAAGTAGCTCACGATGTTTTGGGTAACATTCAGGAATGTCTATGCATGCCACATCATGAATATTACTGAAGAACGGTCTTGACCTGAAATATAATCTATACCTTTTCTCCAGAGATGCTGCCTGACCCACTGAGTTACTCCAGCACTCTGTGACATGTCACCTATCCATGTTCTCCACAGATGATGCCTGACCCGCTGAGTTACTCCAGCACTCTGTGAAACGTCGCCTATTCATATTCTCCGCAGATGCTGCCTGACCCACTGAGTTACTCCAGCACTCTGTGAAACGTCACCTATTCATATTCTCCGCAGTTGCTGCCTGACTCGCTGAGTTACTCCAGCACTTTGTAACTATTTCCCCTTCACCCATCTGCCCAAGCCCACTCTCCCCCCTCCTTTCCTATGTTCCTTTCCACCCATAAACCTCTCTCTGCCTTTACATTTCATTCCTCTGTTAAATCTGCTCTACTTATCCAAATGCATTTTTCTTCCTCACTTTTTAGTCATAGAATGATGCAGTGTGGAAACAGGCCCTTCAGCCCAACTTGCCCACACGGATCGACATGTCCCATCTAAACTAGTCCCACTCACGCGTGTTTGGCCCATATCCATCAAAATCTGTCATATCCATGTACGTGTCCAAATGTCTCTTAAACATTAGGATGGTCCCAGCCTTAACTACCTCCGCTGGTAGCTTGTTACATACACCCAGCACCCTTTGTGTGAAAAAGCTACCTCAGATTCCTGTTAATTTCTGAAATATTGGTCATAATATGCCTGGACCCCGGCATTGAGGGACTTCGCGCTTCGCGCTCGTGATGTGCGCTGCGCGCACATTATTTCACATTAAGTTTTTTTGTAATCCGGTCATGCCACCCCCCTTTTTGAAAAGCTTCGTACGGGCCTGTAGTAGGTCGTAGTAGGTAATCGAGGGTAGTCAAAGGTAATCGAAGGTATTCGGGGATAGTCTTCATCATAGTCGAAGGGAGATTGAAGGAGATCGAAGGAGGTCGTCTTCACTCTCCACTATTCGGTGTCCAATTTTCCCGAAGTTAGTCGTAGCTAGTTGAAGCTGGTCTTCAATATAGTCGAAGGAGGTCGAAGGAGGTCTTTGACATGACATTTTTTCAAACTCTCCTAAACTCTTCTAAACTCGCCAATTAGGTCGCCCAAGTGGGACAGCCCATTTAGGTATCGTATTGGGAAGTTTGTTCGTGTTTGGGAAGAATAAAGAATTAGTTGATCCAGTGCTTGGCTCAGTGTTTTACTGAACTAAGGAGTAAGCTGGAGGAGCATAATTACATTTACAATGAGTAAAATTGGATTTTAATCCTAAACAGGACTAACGTTGGTATCTGGCAGGATTAAGTTTAGATGAAAGGAAGAGGTTGGGATAAGAAGTTATTTGGACACTGAGCTTGGGTGAAGTAATGTTCATGTAGGAGGTGAGGGGATGCTGAAAGGTCCTGACCCATTGGTTAAATCCAGATTCCTTTTATTTGGTGAATTTTGGATTAAATTTATTTTAAACATCAATTTTCAGTATCCCATCTCAGACATTCCTTCTTCTCTCTGGCAGAAGGTACGGAAGTTTGAAAGCATGTACCACCAGACACAAGAACAGATTCTTTCTCGCCATTATCAAGCATCTGAACAAAATTTATTTAATAATGTGGGGTATTGTTTGATTCACCTCTATCTCATTCGGGACATTGGACTTTGTCTATGGAACTGATGTGCTACAATGCAGAGAACTATATTCTGCACTTTGTATCTTCCCCTTTAGTCTACCTAATGTATCCTTAGGTTTGAACTGATTGTATCTTTGTATGGTAACATCTAATATGTTTGGATAGCATGCAAAACAAAGCCTTTCACTGAACCTCAGTGCATGTGATAATCATAACCTTTGAACCTAAAGCGCAACAGCAAAATAAATTTAACTATTTAGTATATTGACGGATACCAATGGTAGCAATTATACCACATCAGTCTAATAATTTAAAGAAAAATCTACTTTTCTCTTGCAATTCTTGTCCTAAACTATTTTGAGCTATAAAGTTATTAATAAATGTATATCATCTGAAATGGCATTCTTGTGGAAGGTGGGGGAAAAATCTGTTTTTCAGCTTCCATTTTAATAAACTCTGGTATTTTCGTGAGCAGTAAATATTGAACAAAGCAAAGTGTCAGGTGAAGTAACAAGATAATTACAGTGCAATGAAATAATGAACACACCCAGTTCATACAGCAAACCAGCAATTATAAACCTTGTAATTAGCTGTCATACAGGACTTTAAAATGATTGGAGTAATAGCTGACTTTAGCAGCCTGACAATAGACCACTGAACAGCCTTGCAGTTTATAGGATCCACAAATGGCCACTGGCTGCAACTTCATTTTAATTGACTAACCTTTTTTCTCGCTAACCGTTCTCAGCAAGTCAAAACAAGTAACCATTGTCTACTACATAAGACAAAAATAATCCTTCTCAATGTGTGGCAATCTTATGTAAAATCAAACACCTATATATGGATTTGAGTATATTATACAAGATTGACACTGCAGAACTACACCAAACAAGTGCTGGATTCTAGCTTGTGATATCTAGCTACAGCAATATTAAACTCAGGGTCTATCTGTTGATTCGGGAGACCACAAGCACCATAAATAGGTTCAGGGAAGTTTCAGAGTGGAAGGAGGTCAACAAAGAAACACTTGTGGTAGTACATTAACCAATCTTGCCTCTTGACCCTCCAGTATCCATCCTTGATTCGCATGAAGTCTTGATTAACATTCTTTCTCATACTCACATTAATAAGTGGTGTGAAAACTCATTCATCTAAAACATTAACTTTGTTTAGTGTAGAAACAAGGAACTGCAGATGTTGGTTTGTACAAAAGCTGCAGTGCCGGAGTAACTTAGCAGGTTAGGCAGCATCTCTGGAGGACATGGATAGGTGATGTTTGAGGTGAAGAAGGGTTCTGACTTGAAACCTTTTATATTTCTCCCCCAGTGATGCTGACTGACAGGGGGAGGATGATAAATGG
This sequence comes from Leucoraja erinaceus, assembly GCF_028641065.1. Lineage (NCBI taxonomy): Eukaryota > Metazoa > Chordata > Chondrichthyes > Rajiformes > Rajidae > Leucoraja > Leucoraja erinaceus. The sequence goes on along the minus strand of NC_073378.1, from coordinate 78,226,932 downwards.
AGGTGTGGAGGGGGGAAGGGGAAGGGGAGGGGTGTTGTTGCATGGGTTAACTGAAATTTGATAATTCAATGTGTAGAAAGGAACTGCAGATGCTTGTTTAAACCAATGATGGATACAGAAAGCTGGAGTAACTCAGCGAGATAGGCAATTCAATGTTCATTAAGTTTGTTTCTTTTTTCAGAATTGTTTCCAGAATATTTTGTGGCCATGCATGTTTTCCAACACTTAGAAAACATAGAAAACATAAAAAATAAATGCAGAAGCAGGCCATTTGGCCCTGTGAGCCTGCCCCACCATTCATTGTGATCATGGCTGATCATCCATAATCAGTAACCCGTGCCTGCCTTCTCCCCTTATCACTTGATTTCATGAGCCCCTAGAGCTCTATCTAACTATATTTTAAATTCATCCATTGAATTGGCCTCTACTGCCTTCTGTGGCAGAGAATTACACAAATTCAAAACTGTCTGGGTGAAAAAGTTTGGCCTCATCTCAGTTTTAAATGAACTCCCCTTGATCCCCTCAGTCTGAAGAAGGGTTTCGGCCCGAAACATCTCCTATTTCCTTCGCTCCATAGATGCTGCTGCACCCGCTGAGTTTCTCCAGCATTTTTTTGTGTACCTCCCCTTTATTATTAGAGTGTGACCCCTGGTTCTGGACTCCCCCAACATTAGGAACATTTTTCCTGCATCTAGCTTGTCCAGTCCTTTTATAATTGTTTACATTTTTATAAGATATCCTCTCATCCTTCTAAATTCGAGTGAATATGAGCCCAGTCTTTCCAATCTTTCCTCATATGGCAGTCCCACCATCTCGGGGGGTTAGCCTCGTTAACCTACACTGCACTTCCTCAAATAGCAAGGATGTCCTTTCTCAAATTAGGAGACCAAAACTGCACACAATACTGCAGATGTGGTCTCACGAGGGCCCTGTACAACTGCAGAAGGACCTCTTGACTCCTATACTCAAATCCTCAAATATTCAAATCCTCATTTGTGGAAATGTACTTTACCAAATAAATATTACCAAATAAAGATAGATTAACAGGTCTTCAAACCATTGTAATCTGTCAGATCAAATTGCTGCAATTTGGCAGTCAGCAAAATTAGTGCTTCATGCAAGTTACAATTCAGATAGTACATCAGCCATAGGTGGAGGATTCAAATCTTTCTAACTCAGAGACTAGATTATTTGAAAGTAAAATAAATTGGTTGGCAGGACAGGAATAGCTGTGTACAGTTTTAATATGGTCATTGTTTCAAAATCATGCAGCAGGCTACCCAATTATTTTGTATAATTCCTAAATTAGTTAACACAGTAAATGCTGAATCACCACACCCCAATAAATAATATATAATCCACAATCCAATATATATATTCAACCAATATAATATATCATATTTAAATATATATAGAATAAATTATATGTATAATAAAAATATTAATTGATTCGGAGAGACAGCTAAAGAAAAAAAGAGAGGAGTACTTTCACTGCACAGAGTGTTGCATTTTAGGAAGAAATCTCAATGCCTTTTTTTTTGACAATTATGAATTTGGCACTTAGATTTCTCTGAGATATTGTTTGAACATTAAATACTCAACACTATGACATCATATGTGACAGAATAACCTTCATGGCTTGTTGCCTATCTGTGCCATGGCTGCTCACCCCTCGATAAACTAAGATCTGCTCTGAATAGGGCCCTTAGTTTCCATATGTAGAGATTGCAGTGTCTGCACCTCTTTGGGCACTGCAGTATGTATGACAAAGAGAGGATCTAGGATCATCACCTGCTGCATGCTCCAAAACCTTACTATTGTAAGGGCTCAGCCTATTGTAATGGTTCAGCCCTGGTCAAAACGTTTCTGTCATGAGAAAGGGGTGGTGAAAAAAGGAGGATATCAGCAGATGGCAATAAAGGGAATCTTCTCTAGGTTTCCTGCTAAAGCATACATTATTGATCTAACCTACTCTCTCTGTGCCCAGGCAAGATGTAATAACTGAAGCACTAAGTGGCCATATTGACACTCCCAGGCTTTTGGACTTCATGTTGTAATGTTGCAGGTGAAGAATCTTATACAGGAAGAAAGCACACATGATGTGCAGCAGACCTCACACCTAACTGCTTCTCCAAACAACAATCAATGTCTATTGTGGATTGGAGCTAGCTTTGATTGTTCTATACCTTTTCATACCACTAGTTTCCATCTCCCCTGACTCTCAGACTGAAGGGCCTTGGCCCGAAATGTCACTGTTTCCTTTTTTCTCCAGAGATGCTGCATTACTCCAGCATGTTATGAGTCTGAGGGAGGGTCTCTATCCGTAACTGTGATACTCCAACATTTTGTGTCCAATTTTGGTTTAAACCAGCATCCTCAGGTCCTTCCTACACATTTTGTGAGTATTTTCTATTGTAGATAATGCTGGAAGCTTGCAGATAGCTGACAATAAAAAACAAACATGTATCAATCAACATCTACTGATTCTTGTATGGTTTGGAACAGTGTAAATTCAGTTGTGAGGGCATCTCTCTTTTTTTTGCTGATAAAGATTTGCTACAATAAATAGCCCAGCAAAGCAATGGGAATGAGTGGCTGGAAGTCAATTAAGAGACAGAATTATCACCAGCATCCAGCCATGCTGCATTTCAGAGCACAAGCCTACTACTTCATCCAGACTGACACCAAGTGATATATGCTAAAAGGCCAGCAATTTGGTTTCTACAATACCACTGTCTGTAGATCTTTGCACTGGTCCAAAGCTCTAGAAAGCAGCAAATACTTCTGCAATAACAACTGTAACTTATAGAAATCAATTAGTAACTCTCCTGCCAATAGCTAATGATTTCCATAAACAATGTCAGTGGGAATATAATCCTGCTATGTGATTAAAAACTAACATTTACTGGAGAGGTTGATCTTTAAAATGGCATTGCTGCTGTTTGTTTGCTAATTGATGTTGTGATCTACCCACTTTCATTTTCTTGATGGACTTTGGCAATGGGACACTCTCACTTGAACTTGAACTCAGCAGTAGGCTTACACAGTAACTCAGGCCACAAATGTGTTCACACATTCAAAAATTACTATTTAAATCAAAGTAGCATTGACAATGTCAAGCAGCATTTACTATTGCAACCAAATGGTGTGATGGCTTTTGTTTCCAGTGCCGAAGAATAGCAAGATTTCATGCCTTAACGACTATTGTCCAGTGGCCCAGACATCAACCATATTGAAGGCTGGTTATGGAACGCATTAAATCCAGTCTACCACGCAAACGTGATCCATTGCAGTTCACACAGTGCCACAACAGGTCCAAGGCCGAAGCTATCTCCCTGGCCCTAAACACATCCCTGGACCTTGAAGCCTTGGATAAGAGAGATACCCGTGTCAGGCATACTCACAGGCTACAGCTCTGCTTTAAATACCATTATCCCATCCAGCTCAAATCTAAATTCATGGAATTTGGAGTCAGCACTGCAACTGGATCCTCGAATTCCTGACCAACAGACCACATTCAGTGAGCTTAGGGGCCAAATCATCCTCTGCGATAAACCTCAACACTGGTCTCCCAAACGGATGCATTCTCTGCCCCTTTCTATATTTCTTATGACTGTGCAGCCAAATACAATTCCAACTGAATTTATAAATTCGCAGACGACACCACAACAATGGGCCAAATACCAAATAATGGCATGACAAAGTACAGGAAACAGATTGAGAAGTTTGTAACTTGGTACCAAGACAATCTTTCCCTCAATGTCATCATAACAAAGGAGATAACTTCAGGAGGGTACACATACCCATACATTGACGTTGACAAAGTAGAGATGGTTAAAAGCTTAAAGTTCCTAGGAGTAAATATCACCAGCAACTTGTCCTGGATCAGCTATGTCGCCAAGAAAGCACACCAACACCTCTACTTCCTTAGAAGGCTTAGAATACGCATTTCATCGGGATGCATCACAGCATGTTTTGGAAACAGTTCCATCCAAGACTGCAAGAGATTGCAGAGAATTGTGGATACATCCCTGCCCATCATGCAAACCAACGTCCCTTTCATTGACTCCACCTACACTTCATGTTGCCTCGGGAAGGCCAGTAGCATAATCAGGGACGAGTTTCACCTCGGTCACTCTCTCTTCTTCCTTCTCCCATCAGGCAAGAGGCACAGAAGTCTGAAAACACATATCACCAGATTTAGGGACATTTTCTTCCTAGCTGCTAACAGGGAACTGAACCATCCTATCACCAACTTGTCAGCGGCTCTGACCTACCATTTACCTCACTGGAGACCCCTAAACTATCTTTAATCGGACTTTAGCTTGCACTAAGCATTATTCTCTGTATCCTGTACCTATACAATGCGGACAGCTTGATTGTATTTGTATATATTTTCTCTGCTGATTGGAAAAAGGTTTTCTCTGTACCTCAGTACACAGGACAATAATAAACTAAACAAAAACTAAACTAACACAATAAAAAACATTTTAATTCCTTTTGCCTTTTCTATACTGCATCAGTATTGCTGGACTATCTTGATTTTAACATTCCATCAAGGTGTAAGCAGTGTGTATACAGGGTTAAAAACCTTATTGGTCTTCTCCTTCAACATGTGCATGCCTGGTAGCCAGTGAGACTCTTGTGTCTGGTAGTTGAAGCCTCTCTGAAATCTATGAGTTGCCATTCTGATCCCAACTATTTATTCTCGGATTGCACCCTCCTATTGAGCTCATCCAACACCCAACTACGGACACCACGTTACCGATGCAGAGCTTGTGGGATTTGACTGAATATAGTTAAATGCTGACTGGGAATTTATATCAGCTGGGGCCTCCACTGGGCAAATCTGCCTTCTAAACCCACTGTCTTCCCGACTACTTTTATGAGTATGGATCTCCATATAATGGTAAAACCTAATTCTTCCCTCTTTTTGTAACATGGATACTAACATGAACAGCATGCACTTAAAAAAAACTCCATTAATTTATTAAATTGTACTATTATCAAAGTTTTATTGAAAACAATCCTTCAGTGTGTCATCAATGGAAAAAGCCCTAAGGCCTGAGAAAAGGTATGGTGTTTTCTAAGTGCAATTGGAAAGACACCTGCATCCTGACAGCACTTGATTAATGTGGTTTTGTTCCTTCATTAGATCACAATATATAGTTTTAAATCACTGTTGCGTGAGCTAGTCTATCTTCCCACCATTACCTTATTGCACTGCCTAAGGTAAAATTGTTGAAATGCAACTCTGACATTCTGTCTGGAGTAATTATACTATGCAGTGAAAGAGGACAAAGCACCTGAGTTTGAAGCACAATTGTTTTAAAAGTAAAATAACAATTACAAAATCTGGTGAAACATAGCAGAGTTATGTAAATGCCACACATACACCTCAAATTGAATAGCAAATTCGGACTGGTATTATATTACACATAACCTGCATTAATATACCCTGATTGACAATTTATGTGCAGGACCATTCCCATTCAATTCCATAGAAACATAGAAACATAGAAATAGGTGCAGGAGGAGGCCATTTGGCCCTTCGAGCCAGCACCGCCATTCATTGTGATCATGGCTGACCGTCCCCTATCAATAACCCGTGCCTGCCTTCTCCCCATATCCCTTGATCCCACTAGCCCCTAGAGCTCTATCTAACTCTCTCTTAAATCCATCCAGTGACTTGGCCTCCACTGCCCTCTGTGGCAGCGAATTCCATAAATTCACAACTTTTTTTCTCACCTCAGTCTTAAATGACCTCCCCTTTATTGTAAGACTGTGGCCCCTGGTTCTGGACTTGCCCAACATTGGGAATATTTTTCCTGCATCTAGTTTGTTCAGTCCTTTTATCTATATTACTAAATCTCTGATCTTGACCGCTTTTGGCCCACTGTGCTGCAATTTCCGACAGAAGGCCGCCACCTACGGCCGTCAGTTTTGGTCACCTCGCTCAGAGCCCCCCTCCGCCTTACGGGTGTAGAGGATTTTTCCCAGTGATGACAAATCGGAGAGATATCAATGTTTTTAAAAAATTCACCATTTTCTCTGCAGCCCCTGCTGGAGGGAGGGGGAGGGACTAGAAAACCTGGAAGTGGTGTGCCTCCCTCACTCACTCTCTGTAAGATAGATGAAGCCAAGGGTCACGTCTCTCTGAGCTCTGAATAACACTGAACAAATGTCTAAACAACTGTGAGTACCCTTAATGTGGTTTGAAAATTAAAATATGGTTTGTTTGAAGTAAAAAGGCTCTGCCTGCAAATGGTGGCTTGGGAGCTTTGGCTTGAAGTTGAAAAGCACTACTTACTGCAAATGGTGGCTTGGGAACTTTGGCTTGAAGTTGAAATGCACTACTTACTGCAAATGGTGGCTTGGGAGCTTTGGTTTAAAGTTGAAAGGCACTACTTACTGCAAATGGTGGCTTGGGTGCTTTGGCTTGAAGTTGAAAGGCACTACTTACTGCAAATGGTGGCTTGGGTGCTTTTGCTTGAAGTTGAAAGGCACTACTTACTTTAAATGGCGGCTTGTGTGCTTTGGCTTGAAGTTAAAAGGCACTACTGCAAATGCACTTACTTCCTGTTTGCACTGTATATTGATTTTAGATTAAGCGCTACACTTACGGCTGTGATTTTTGGCCATCTTACTCAGTCTTCCGTCCGCTGAGCAGGTGCAGAGATTTCTTCCCATCAATGAAAAATAAAGGTGTTATTGGGGTTTAAAAAATGTTGTGAATCTCTCTCCTGTCAATCATGCCCTGAAAGCCACACTTTTTCTGGTGGGAGGGGGAGGGGTTATAAAACCCGGAAGTGTGGGTGTGGCTCAGTCTCTGCATGATGGGGAAGGGAGAGGTCATGACTCTGTCTGAGCTGTGAATCAACTGAACACACTGAATGTCACCTGAACTGTGAGTTTGGTGTTTTGTGTGGTTTTATGGAGGTTTCACCCTGCATGAAATGGTATGAAGCTGCATTTGAATTTGGTAGCTTTGGACCCTGCTTGAAGTGGAATAAAACTGCACTGCACTGGCTTGCACCCTGCTGAAAGTGGTATGGACGGCACTTGAATTCAGTGGCTTTGCACCCTGCTTGAAGTGGTTGGAAACTGCACTTGAAAGGCGGTGGCCTTGCACCTGCAAATGGTAAGAAACTGCACTTGAATTTGGTGGCCTTGCACCCTGCTGTATATTGAATTTGAGATTAAGCTGCAGCTACACTTACGGCTGTGATTTTTGGTTTTGATGCAGCAGTGGTTTTGAAAAAATCACCTCACTCAGCAAGGTAACCGACACGGACAGTCCCCCCTCCAGCCCCTCCTGAGACAAAATGGCACGGAGAATCCTGTCTAAGGTCAACCCGTGGAAATCGGAATGACAACATCCCAGGACGTGTGCTAAAGGAATGTGCTGAGGAGTTAGCAGATGTTTAAAAAGACATCTTTAACATCTCCCTTAGTCAGGCCATTGTCCCCCATGCCTCAAAACTTCCACGATGACCCCCACAGCGAAGAATCCAGTGGTTGCCTGCCTACATGACTACCGCCCTGTCGCCCTTGACCCCAATAATAATGAAGTGTTTTGTACGCCTGGTGAAACCCCACATTACTGCCAGCCTCCCCTCATCGTTAGACCCCCTACAGTTTGCCTATCGCCCCAACCGCTCTACCGAGGATGCCATCTCCACCACGCTGCACACAGTAATCGCGGGGAACACAAGAACACATACGCCAGAATCCTGTACATTGACTCTCAGCTCTGTTTAATACCATCATGAGAGACTTGTGGAGAAACTAACCCTGCTGGGCCTCACACCACCCTGTGTCACTGGATCTTGGACTTTCTCACAGAGAGACCGCAGTCAGTCCGTGTTGGCAAGAACACTTCAGGCTCGATCACGCTGCTCCCCTCAAGGCTGTGTGCTCAGTGTGTTCACACTGCTCACACATGACTGTGCTGCCAGATTCAGGGACAATAAAATCATAAAGTTCGCGGACGACACTACAGTGGTGGGACTCATCATGATGAAACAAGGTACAGGGAGGAAGTAGAACAACTGGTGGACTGGTGAAGTCGACTTCAGGAGGGCGCAGAGAGCATACACCGCTGAATTTGAAGTAGCTCCTTGGACCCTGCTTGAAGTGGAGGAAAAAACTGCACTGAATTCCGTTGTGATGGGTGGCCTTGCACCCTGCTGAAAGTGGTATGAGACTGCATTTGAATTCAGTGGCCTTGCACCCACTGGGCTTGGAAGTGGTTGGAAACTGCACTTGAATTCGGTGGCCTTGCACCGTGCTCATAGTGGTAAGAAACTGCACTTGAATTTGGTGGCCTTGCACCCTGCTTGAAATGGAATTTCAAGGAATAGTGATGAGTCATTATTGCGTCTCCCACCCTCGGTACAAGAACTGTTCCAGAGCCGCTGTCTGAAGAAAGCACAGAGAATTGCCAAGGACAAACTGCACCCCCTCCACACACACTGGATCTCTGCCATCAGGCAAGAGATATCGAAGCATCAAAGCCCGGACTACGAGGCTGCTAAACAGCTTCCTACCCCCCTAAACAGTCACTCTGCACTCACAGTCCTTGACTCTGCGGCTGGCACGGACACTTTAATAACTGGCACTGGCCACTCAAATCAGCCCCGGACATTTTTTTATGATTGGTTTACTGTTTTTAACGTTGTGTTTTTTACCTGATTTTAACTATTTATTCTGTTCCATCAGGGACTGGATTGTTTTTTTTAGTGTTATTATGTGAGAAGTGTTTTAAATTTCATGTGCGAGGCTCCGCTATTCACTGGGAAACGTCTTTTCATTTTGCACTGTACTTGTTGCTTGCAAGATGACAATAAAGGTTGATTGATTGATTGATTGATTGATTGAGGGACCCCGGGAACCCATACCAGCACTCCAGAAAGCCCCCACACTGGCCATCAATATTGGAATTGGTGGAGAGGTGGAATATTGCGTGGGGGGACCAGCCCTCCCGTGTGATGCTGGGACCCAACGGGTCCCACTTAGTCTAGTAATTTTATATGTTTCTATAAGATCCCCCTCATCCTTCTAAACTCCAGTGAATACAAGCCTAGTTTTTTCAATCTTTCCTCATGACAGTCCCGCATCCCAGAGATCAATCTCGTGAACCTATGCTGCACTGCCTCAATCACACGGATGCCCTTCCTCAAATTAGGAGACCAAAACTGTACACAATATTCCAGATGTGGTCTCACCAGAGCCCCATACAACTGCAGAAGAACCTCTTTACTCCTATACTGAAATCCTCTTGTTATGAAGGCCAACATTCCATTAGCTTTCTTCACTGCCTGCTGTACCTGCACGCCAAGTTTCAGTGACCGGTGAACAAGGACACCCAGGTCTTGCTGCACCTCCCCCTTACCTAACCTAACCCCATTGAGATAATAATCTGCCCCCTTGTTTTTGCCGCCAAAGTGGGTATACTGCATCTGCCACGCATCTGCCCACTCACTCAACCTGTCCAGGTCACCCTGCAACCTCCTAACATACTCTTCACAGTTCACATTGCCACCCAGCTTTGTGTCATCCGCAAACTTGCTAGTGTTGCTCCTAATTCCCTCTTCCAAATTATTAATATATATATGGTAAACAGTTGCGGCCCCAACACCGAGCCTTGCAGCACTCCACTCGCCACTGCCTGCCATTCTGAAAAGGACCCGTTCACTCCTACTGTTTGCTTCCGGTCTGCCAACCAATTTTCTATCAATGTCAACACCCTACCCCCAATACCATGTGCTCTAATTTTAGTCACCAGTCTCCCGTACGGGAGAAAATGCCAGTCTACACTTTTAAGAGGAGCAATAAACAAACAGCGGTTAGGACTCAGTGGGTCAAGTAGCATCTGTGCAGAGAAATGGACAAAGGTTTGGGTTGGGATCCTTCTTCAGATGAAATGGGTGGTTAGACTCACTTCCTTTGCAGTGATGTGGGATTTCTGTTATTTTCTCTTGCAATTTTCATAACCTTGATCAAATTTCCAGGTTTATTACAAATATTTATTTGAGTGAAGGGACTTGATTGCTTCATTCAGACAAGAAGGAGACAGACATGCCAAAAAATAAAATCACAATCATTAATGCTACCCTTGAAAAAACACCTAAGATGTGAAGGTGGTGGTAAGAGTTTGAGTGAAGTTGGAAGACCTCTTCCCGAAGCCAGAACAGACATTATGTTATAGCTTGGCTTTAACTTGCACAAGTAGCAGGTACATAGCCAAACTATAAGATGATGCCTGTAAAAATATTTAAATATCACCATTTCAAAACCACCAATCTTCATGAGGGATCAGCACAATAATAGCTGAAAGAAAGAAAGGTGGCTTGAAAGAAAATCCGCCTGCCAACTTTTTGTAATCTCATGCAGGCCTACAGAACCATAAAAAGTCAATTCCATCTTGGTCTCGGTCTGAGGGAATCTCCTGACAAAAATGCTGCCTGACCCACTCAATTATTCCATTGCTTTGTTGTTACTCATGATTTCAGAATCTGCAGTTTTTTTGGGGGCTCCATATGGGTTTGTTTTCCTTTCCCTTCCAAAGGCTTCCAACTGCACAATTTGGACTGAACTTCTGGAGAGAGCATCTCAAGGTGTCACTTAAATTACTTGGGATTGTTCCTTTGGGTTGGGGATTACTGAAGACCCGACCACAGATACCCTTAATAAAATTCAAAGGTCCATATTAAATGTTCCAGAGCTCTTATGTTTGTAAAGTCCTGATTCAAATACCTGGCTTCATAGACTCCATTGTTGTGTTCACCAGATGTCAGAAAATTCACGACCTGTATATCAGAAGGTTGCCTGACCCTGGTAACATTCATCATTTGGGAATTCCTCAACATCCATGTAATGAGTCGACTCGAACACACATCAAGATGCATGTTTATTAAATCTACTAACAGCAAGGATCTGCAGACATTACATCTCCGAAGCCCATATTCTTATCTATACTATTACTAAAACTCTCATCTTGACCACTTCTGGTCTGTGTTGTAATTAAATTTGCGCAAAAACGCTACCCTATATCTCAAGGATTTTCACCATTCTCCTCTGCACCAAGCCACCAAGTTTTGTTCCGATCGGTGAAATATGAGAAAATTTATGAAGGTTTAAAAAATCGTGAGATCAATAGATCGGTCTTCTCGCCAGTCAATTCACCATTAAGGTAACGCCCCTTCCGGCACCCGCTGGAGAATTAATCCCCGAAGGCGGGGCTGAGTAAACAAGTCGTGCTGATTGAGTCCGCAAGAGTGGAGTCGGGAAAAGCCGCTGTGTGGAGTCAGGAGGTGCTGTGTGGTATCGCTGCCAGTGCCCACTGAGTGGAGTCCCTCCCCCCACACACTCCCCCCCCCCAACACCCCCACTTCCCCTCTCCCTCCCTCAGCCTCCTCCCCACACAGCCCTTTCCTCCTCCACCGCCCCTTCCCCATTTCCCCCTCTCCCCCTCCCCCCCCTCCCCCAACACACCCATTCCCCCCTTTACCCCTCCCAATTTCCTCCCCCTTCCACCACACCACCGGTCCCGCCACACACCCTCCCCACTCCCCCCTACCCCAACCGCCCCCCCACCACCCAACCCACCCCCCCACACCACCCCCCCACCACCCCCCACCCCTCCCCACCCACACCCTTTCCCCCCCACCGCACCCCTCCACACCACCCCACCACACCCACCCCCCACCACACCACCCCACCCCCCCCCACCCCTCCCCACACACCCCCCCCCCCCCCCCACACACACCACACCCTTCCCTCCACACCCCTCCTCCCCAAAAACGCCCCCACTACACCATGGTGGAATATTACATTGGGGAATGGGTTGCATTGGGGGACCTCCTCCCTGACTGGGTCCCCACACCTTAGTCTAGTCCCTCCACTCACTTTTGATCACAGTTTACCACCCTGGAAAAGGCCCCATTGTCCACCACCACCCGCCCTCCCCCGAAACGTTGCCTATTTCCTTCGCTCCATAGATGCTGCTGCACCCGCTGAGTTTCTCCAGCATTTTTGTGTACCTAGTTCTATGTTATCCCACTTTCGCATCTTACACACTAGGGCCAATTTACAGAGGCCGGTTAACCTACAAACTTGCATATCCTTAGGATATGAGAAGAAATAGGAGCTACCAGAGGAAACCCATTCGGTCACAGGGAGAATGTGCAAACTCTGCACAGATAGCACTCATTGTCAGGATCAAACCCGGGTCTCTGGTGCTGTAAGCCAGCCCTCAACTTTAACAATACCCATACCAATAGTTCTTCTGACATACGTGAGTGAACCAGTGTGTTCCAACCGTAAGCACATGTCATTTGGAATGAGTGCAGTATTAAAGATTTGCATGTCAGCAGGAATTTTAGGCTAATAAACCAACAAATCATATTTGAAAATAATTATTGATTACATTACTCAAGCTCCTGAAAAGAAAAACAGCTTAATAATATTAAAGCTGGCTGAGAACAGACTGAATCTATTTTAGCATCATTTGTAAACTAAGCGTTTCTTGCTTTTGTTCAAAATCAATTTAAATTGGACCAATCTGCTGTATGAAAAATGGAAAATCATGAATTTTGTAAATATTTACTTCTGACTTGCAAACCAATGATTTCCAATGATATCATGGCTTTAATTCCAGATTGGAATGGTTGGCATAATGGGATGGAAAGGGAATTCTGGGGATTTTCACCGATTGAAGTAGTGAAAGCACTTTAATCAACATCTTCCATTTCCGTGGAAGTAAACATAAATATATCAGCAATAAAAGAGCCAATTGACTTAAAAAGAGGACAATTTAATAAATACAGTTTAGCAAGATTAAAAACTGTGTTCAAACTAAAAGGCTTCACGGGTCAAAGGCTTTGATTTTTAGCTTGTAACGCAATCATTTTATTTAAAATGACACTGAATAGTGAAATATTACCCAAAAAAATCACACAGATAATTGTTAGATACGGTAAGTGTAATTATTGTAGAATTGACTTACCGTATCTAAGTTTGTGGATGAATTACCTTCAAAAATTACAAAATTATTTAACAAAATATGAACATTTCATGCTGTTTAATACTATTACTATATTTAATATTTTTCTGTATTAAACGTGCACAAAATGGATCGGTGGAGGTGCTTTTGATACCTTGCTAGTTACAGCCATTTAAAGAATAATATGTATAGACTGCCGTTGTGTTCATTTTTCTTCTACATTTTTAAAGATTTACAAATCTTCTTCCTTGTCAAACAGAGGAATGCAAGTAATTTTTTGCTATAACCAAATAAAAATTAAATAGTTCCTTTTTTTCACTGTTGTGTTAAAGATGTGGCAAGAGTGCAAGAGTGAAACATAGTGTGATGTTGAGGGTCAAGTACAAGGATGGGCCCATGATCAACTTTACAGCTGTGCCTTTCAATAATACTGTACGTGAAGGGTGAAAATCTAGAACTCACTACCCTGAAAGGCTGTGGATTCTATATTTTATGATTAAGGTAGATAGGCTTCAAGATTAAGATCAATATTGTTTGGTTGAATAAGCAATATCAAGCAAAGGATGCAGTACAACACTATCGTTATAGCACACGTCCGAGGGGCCGAATGGTTTACTCCAATTAACTGGATTTGTTAAAGTCAATATTGATTACATCACAATCTTTTTCAGTTGTACAATTGAAAACAAAAGTCAATACTTTATTTAAAAAGCAGGGCAAAACCAATCTGGTTAAGTACTTCCCAATAAATGTACCCACAATCGTCAGCAAAGTGACAGAAGGTAAAATTGATAATGGTATCAAGCAGCATTTTCTCTTTAATTATCTGGTCACCAATGTCCAGTGGGTTCCTTGATAGGATTATATGACCCATCACAGCCTTGATCCAAACAAAAGTCAAAGAGCTGTACTCCAAAGCTGAGGTGATGGTCACTGCCTTTGACATCAAAACAATAGTTGACTGAGTGTGGAATCATGGAGCCTTGGTGTAACTTAAGTAATTGATCAGCGAGAGAAAAAAAAAAACCTCAAATGGCTTGTGCACTTCAGGTCAAATTAAATTTGACAGCAAATGGCAGGACATTTGATCAAATGGCAGGAGCTTTGATGTCCAGATTGATGTTGGTGTGCAAGTCCATAACTCCCTAAAAATGGCAACATAATAAATAAGGTGGTGAAAAAGACATATGCCAGGCTTATCTTCATCAGTTGATATTGATGAGCAACATCAATGCTGAGTATTAAAATAGGTAATATGGTGTATTGTATGCAAGTTCTGGTCAACACCTTATAGAAAGGACATGGTTGCTTTGTAGAGGATGCAGCAGAGGTTTAACAAGATGTCGCCTGGATTAGTGGCTAATTGTTTTAAGGAGAAGCTGGACAAATTGGATTATTTCTCTGGAGCATAGCAGGCTGAGGGGTTAGCTGATAGAAATGTATTACATTTTGAGTGCATTGGTCAGGTAGAGACAGTCTATTTTTCTCAGGACGAATGTCAAATATGGAGTGGGGAGCTTTAAAGTGTGAGGATAAATTTAAAAGGAGATTCATGTGCCAATTTTTTTACACAGCAAGTGGTAGTGCCTAGAACACATTGCCTGGGGAAATGATTGAAGCAGATATATTAACAATATTTAAGAGACATTTAGACAGACACATTGTTTAAATTGGCATCATGTTTGGCACAGGCATTGGGAGTTGGGATGCTTATTTCTATGGTGTACTGTTGTACACACCATGTCCATACCTTGCACAAATGACGATGGTTGTGTTTGCTGATATACAATTCATCCAAATCCTAAGAGATCACAGTAGTAGATCTTCAGCAAGGGCTCAACTATATTAATTTGCTTCCTTAATGGCCTTCCTTCCATGACGAGATCAGACGTGAAGACGTTTATTGATGCACTCCAACATTGTAACTTGTCAGTTGATAAAATTGCTCAGACCTGCATGCAGCAAAATTAGACAGCGGGTAGACATGTACAGTATTGCTAAATATCAAATAATATTCATACCACAAAAATATCAAGAATTTACCGCTTTCAACCAGAGAGAATCTGGCCACCTACTCTTCACATTCAAAGGGATAACCATCCCTCATTTCCCCTCCAGGAATATCCAGTGGTATTGCAAATGACATGAATCTCAGATGGGACAAGACTGATGCAGGGTCTTCATCAAGACTGGTGATTATCTCTCTGCGTCTTCAGATTCTGCCTCTACAGTCCCAGTTCCCATACAATCTCCGTCTGACCCTCATCCATAATCAACTAGTCACTTAGTGCCCCCACCGCATACCTTTTCCCGCTCATTTCCTAATGACCTGCTGTGTTTCTCCTGCAGTTTGATTTTGCTTTAGACTGCAGCACATCCAGTCTGATATATCTCAATTAGGCTAGGTAAATAAATGCTGCGTCTACAACAATTGGTCAGAGTCTGGACATCCTGCAGAGGGTGATCATCTCCTGACATCCAAAAGTTATTCTACTAACTATGAGGCAAAAGTCAGGAGCATGACCACTCTCCACTTGCCTGGAACTTCATCTGCAAATTCACTACCATCCAGGATAAAGCTGTTGGTTAATCTGGACCATCCTGGATATTCATTCCCTCCATCATCAGCATACCATAGGTGTGGTGCACCTTCTATAAAATACAATGCGGTTATTTTCCTGGGTTCCTCTAACAATGCATCCAAACATGCAATGTCTACCATCAAGTAAGATAAGACCAAAAGACACATGACAAAACCACCACGTCATTTATTCCCAGAGAACGTGGGTAGGTGATGATTTGGGTCAGCCGTCCTGACACGAATATCGTCTATCCATGTGACAAGGTTGCTCCCTGACCCGCTGAGTTACTACAACAGTTTGTGTCTTTCCTTCGTAAACCCACATCTGCAGTTCCATGTTTCTTTTCTGTTTCTGTTTTCTTTTCTGCTTTCCAGGTTAAAAATTATCCTGACTTGGATATATATAATTGTTCCTTGTTTATTGCTGACTCTAAATCTTGGATTTCGCTATGCAATAAAACATGGAATTACCTTCACAAGAAGAACTGCAGAGATTCAAGATGGTGGCTCGCGACCACCTTCACCAGAGATTTAAGGAATGTACAATAACTGGGGACACAATGAACTGCAGCTATGGAATCATGAACAATACACAAAGTGCTGGACTATCTCAGTGGATCAGGCAGCATCTGTGGAGCGAATGGACAGGAACATTTCAGCTCAGATCCCTTCGTCAGATCCTGTACCATGAATCCTTGCCTTTCCCCTGATGTTCACATCTGAATAAAATGAATGAATTATTTAAAAAATGTAATGCCATCCACTTTGGACATAAAAAGTGCTGAATGGAGAGCTTTGTGGAAGGTTTACTTTATAAAAATAATCGAGATCCAAAATGTCTTATGTATCAATGTGTAAACTTAAAATGAGCCCTGAAGCAGTAATTAATTAAATACAAAGATGTTGATGTTTATTTTTAATCAATTTTAATGATTCCATCTTTTCAATGGGTTCTTAATTTTACATGTGTGACGTTTTATTATAAAGCAACATTTGAGTACAATCACAAAGCCACACTACAGGTAATTTGGATGGCAGTTTGAAGCATTTGCCATGGAATATCAGTTTATCAGCTTATCAGTAAATTTATGGATACTGCTTATCAGTAAATTTATGGATTTCTGCCACTTTTCTTCACAGTCTGTGATTTTCAGCATCCAAATTGAACTCAATCGTTCCTGCAGAATTCTTAAGATTAATAATGGAAAAGTGTGTTTATTTTGAAAACTGCAGAAGGGCATGAAGTACTCACAGAGTTAAAACAAATGAATTAATAATTCTTTGAATTCAAGCAATCACACAGCTAATCATCTGACAGATGGCAGTCCAGTACATTTTACAGAAATGGAAGGCATTTATTTATTCAGATTTGACATTTACAATCGGATAGTACATTCCTGCCTCCAACCCACGTTAATGGGATTTTCAAGCAGCCCCAGCAAAGCAAAATTTCTCCACCTAACGATACCTAAAAATGCTATCTAAAAACAATTAGGATTTCATGATTAAAAGATAAAGCTGGTGGAAGTCAAAGTGAGGACAACCCTCTTTCAGCAATCAAGCTGAAAATATGCTGAATAAAAGATTTGTTTACCTGATCTTTACAGTTGGGAAATTCTGCATAGTATGATTTACTCGGCCACAGTTTATTAAGAGCTCTATTTATCAATGCACTCCAAAAGAGGAATTCAGTATATATAGAGAACATTGTTTTTAACAGCCTCAGTTGTTTTCAAATATTTATACTGAGATATAGAAGGCAGTTCTCCTTATTATTGTATCCTTTTCTCAGTATTAAGGACTTTGTTGTCATAAACCTTAAGCTAATCCTTCATAATTTGGGCCTGGCATTCATGATATATTGATGCATAATTTATTTGATGCCCAATATCAAACTCATCTCTGCCTGAGGCTCCCGAATGAGGACTGGGAAATCTGTTTGTTTTCTACACTTTAATCAACTTTGGGTCTTCTGCTAACTTCCTGGTCAAGAGTAATTAACTCATTAAATACTTTATTCAAAATTTGGCTTTTCTATGAGCAAAGCTCAAATTGCTGGAGGAACTCAATGGGTTGGCAGCAGCTGTGGAGGAACAGGTATCCTTTTGGGTCGGGATCCTTCTTCAGACTGAAGAAAGATCCAGAAGTAAAATGTCACCAATATGTTGCCCGTCCATTCCCTTCACTGATGCTGCCTGATCTGCTGAGTTTCTTCAGCACTTTATGTTTTGCTCAAGGTTCAAGCATCTACCGTTTCTTGTGTCCCCATTAGCTTTTCTATGTCTCTTTGTTTCAGCAATTCATTGTAACATCAAACTAATAAATTAATTCTAATCCATCTTATGTCTTTGGTTTATTTGTCAATGAATACAATGGCGCCAATTTTGACTTAGTGTGATATTACAAAACGAGGGAGAGGAAACGAAGGTTATTTTTTTACAGCACCTCCAATTTGTACTTTGATTCACATGAAAATAAACATAAGTTCTGCAGCAACATCAAATGATATTTCTCCTATTTTACACCATAGGCCAAAGTTAAAACATGTTGATTCCGAAGTGGTGGAGAACAGATCATTCTTCAAAGTCTTGCCTCTGTATTGTCCCTCACCCTCACAAATTCATCACTATCCATGCATCATAACATTATTTTATTTATATTCCAAAGGAGAAAATACATTGGAAAAATTGGCATCGCTCATGCTTATATTTAAAAATGCTGGGCTGGGCACATTAATTTATTGAACTATCATGAGCTAATCAAAAATCAGCTGTGATTGTGATTTAAAAATTATCACATTCATATGCCTGCATATGTGCAGGTCCAAAGCTTTAGCTCCCTTGAGCTCATTCCAAAATAAAACTCTTAACTGATAATTCATAGATAACAGTAGATCGTCAATGATTTAAATGGTACCAGGTTTCCACCAAGAACCTAGCATTTCTTATTTTGTGTTCATTGGCTGCAGGGTTAAGTTGCAGCCATTTGGGATTTTGTACCTAAGATTTTATTTATTTTTATAAGATTTATGTTATTGCCTGAACTTTGTTTTTGTAACATTTCAACTCCAAGTCTTTACCTTCAAAATCCTTCCTGAAAAGTTGTTTCAGGAGCAAGGAATGACAAATCCTTGATGTAACAATGGCATTTCTGTACTGAAAGGTCTGCCTGTGCTCCACAAGTTGATATTATACAGAGCTTTATGCGACTGCTCTAAGCACATATACTGCCAACTTAATCTCTCTAAATAGACAAAGTGCAAATGCTTAGCTATTTTCTGTCTGTCCTGGGTGACGGATTCACATTTTCAGCTTTGGTTACCTTTAAATTGTTATTTTTAAGCTGATTGGTAAAACATTTATTTTCCAAGAGGCATTTAGCCTAAACAGTGTAAAATTGTTTTATGCATGTGCATTTTCATGTATTAGTGTCAGATAGTAAAGATTATTTATGAACCAGAGCATAATACTACTCCCATATTAACATTGAGCAACATAATGCTGTGGTTTCAGCAACGGAGGATAAACATATGTAATCATGTAAATATGTTATTCTCTTAAAATTATTTTAATATTTTTAACTTAGATCGCCTTAGAGTTATGAAACTCTGCATTAGATTCATTTTGGTCTGTCAAACTTTACACTATTTTTAACCAGGGTAAAAGCTCACACAGATCATAGAAAATAGGTGCAGGAGGAGGCCATTCGGCCCTTCGAGCCAGCACAGATCAAAAAATTAACCAAAATTGGTTACTTGTTACAAACTCTTGATCAAATCCTAATTTTATATTCTATTAATATTCAAACACATGTTGGACTGGTTCAGTACCTGTAGACCCATTGGCAGGGTAGGAAATCCAGTCTTGATTATTAATTAGAGGGTTTTTTGTTACATCTGTTGATGGAGCAGAAGACTGGAACACAAACAATCCAAGTGAATGACAACAACTAATCCCATGTGATGGTAATGTAAATTTATGGCCATTTTAAAACAATCCCTCCCAAGGCATGTGGCAAGAAGTTTAATAATCTAACATGGTTGGCTAACGATGTGTAGACCAAAGCCACACTCCCATAATATCATTAAATTTGAAAGTCTGATGCATGTGCAAACATTTGTTCCCACAAACAGCAGAACTAGTTTCGACTTTCTTTCCACTTATGTTAATTGTTCTTCTTAATCAGAGTTATGTGCTTTTGATGCAATTCACTACCAAACTGTCGATATGTGGTTACCATATTGGATGATTTTTTGTGTATTTTCTGCCTTTCGGAAAAAATTGAATTACGTACATCTGTAAAAATAAAAGTTGTTTGTTACCCAGGGAGTGCCTGTGATGGTTGTGTTTTATTCTGATATATGATGGAAAATGTTATCAGGAGAGACACTTTATTTTCATGTTGATAAAGAGACTGGTAAACTGCAGAGGATTGTTAACTTACAAAAGATAAAATGTCATGGACCCTCCTACACACCTCACATTACAATCACAGACCCATTTTTATTTTCCTGAAGTAGTAGAGAGATGCATTGAAGCATTAGTCAATTACCTATTCTTGCCTCAGGATCCTGAATGATTGCCAATATATAATTTAAGGTTTCACAGCATACCATCAATGGGTGCGCCAGAGTTTGATGGCACTGTACTGTTAATTTTGCATGGCAAATATCCAATGAGTGGAAAAGGCTAAATGAGAAAATATGCATCACTGTGCTCTCGTGACTCTCTAGCTATGAGTACCATGATAGCAGGTGCAAATATTTTTATCCTTTCAGGATATGGTGCGTAGGTTGTATAAAAGTATGCGTCACATGTGTCCATATATGAATTATTATGTCCAACTAGTCTCTGGAATGTTTTTCTCAGTTTGAGCACCCTCATTCCTTCCATGTCCATGCAGGGATTTGAGCTGCAAGTCAATCGTTCCCACCGTGGCAACTCAGACAATAGATAGGATGGTCTTCTTCTTGCGTATGGAGTGCACAGCCTAAAGTTGTAAGACAACTTGTTCTGTTTGATCTTCTGTGTGCACGCCAGGTTGATTGCATTCATTGAAACAGGGTGGACCACGTGAAGGTTGCAATCTCCCACCACAGATAGGATGGTAGAGAAGGTATACTGCATGCTTGCCTTCATAGGTCATTGAGTACAAATGTTGGTTGGTCATGTTGCAGCCATAGGAATCTTTTGTTGTGCCACATTTGGAGTATTGTATGCAGTTGTGATGACCACATTACAGGAAGGGTGTGGAGACTTTGGGGGGGGGGTTGCAGAAGCAGTTTACCAGGAAGTTGTCTGGATTGGGAGTATTAGCTATACGAAGATGGACAACATGTTCTGCTACCTCTGAAGTGTCAGAGGCTGAAAGGCGACCTGATAGAAGTATATACAATTGTAATGGGCATAGATAGAGTAAGCAATCAGAGTCTTTTTCCTGAAAAATTGGGTTAAATACTAGAGGTAGATTTGAGGTGAGCAGGTGAAAGCTTAAAGGAGAATCGAAGACAAGTTTTTAAACATAATGTGGTAGCTGCATGGATTCTGCTGCCTTTGTAAGGAGTGGAAACAGTTAATATAGCAATGTTCATGATGCATTTAAACAGGCAGATGAACAGGCAGGAAATGAAGAGATCAGGAGCAAATGTAGGCAGATGACATTAGTTTAAATTGACATCCTGGTCATCACAGATATCATGGCCTAATGGGCCTGTTGTGTGTTCCTTTTTCAACAGATATTATCACCAATGACTCGTAGAACAATCTCACTTAAACTAGGGTAACCAAATTAAAGCAGGAATGGAGATACACAGGGCAAAACAAGACTCAGGGAAGTGTTCTAGATCAGATCGAGAGACACAAGTACAAAGTTCTATGAAAGTGGCGACACAGGTAGACAAAGTAATTAAAAAACTATGTGGAGTGCTTGCCTTCATTGACAGGGCACTGAGCACAAGAGTTGGGATGTTGTGTTACAACTGCAAAAGATGTTGCTGAGACCGTAATTAAGAGTCATGGAGCATGGAAACAGACCCTTCATCACAACTTGTCCATGCTGACAAAGATGTCCCATCTAAGCAAGTCCCATTTGCCTGTGTTTGGCCCATATTCCTCTGAATCATGTCTATCCATGTACCTGTACAAGTGTCTTTTAAATGTTATAGTGACTGCCTCAAATATCCCCCCTGACAGCCCATTCCATATATCCACCACCATCTGTGTGAAAACATTGTGCCTCCGCTTCCTTTTAAATTTTCCCCCCCTCATCATAAAGTAATGCCCTCTGGTTCTTGAACCCCTACTCTGGGTAACAGACTCTGTGCATTTGCCCTATTTATTCCCCTCATGATTTAAGACAGGACCATAAGATCTCCCTCAGCCTTCTGAGCTCCAAGGAATAAAGTATACCTAATCTCTGCCTCTAGCTGAGGCCCTCAAGTCCTGCTAACATCTTTGTAAATCTTCTCTGCACTCTTTCCAGTTTTAAAACATTCTTCGTTAAACAAGGTGACCAAAGCTGAACACAATACTCCAAACACACCCTCACTATCATCTTGTAAAACTGTAGCATACATCCCAACTTCTATACTCGGTACCCTGACATAAAGGCCAATGTACCAAAAGCCTTCTTTACCATCCTATCTACCTGTGATGCCACTTTCAGAGAACTATGTGCCTGTACTCCTAGGTCCCGTTGCACTACACCACTCCCCAGGGCCTTACCTTACCTGGTTTAATTTCACAAAATGCAACATCTTGCACTTATCAGCATTAAATTAAATTAACCATTCTTCAACCCAACTGCTCAGCTAATCGCGATCCAGCAGTATCTTTTGATAACCATCTTCAGTATAGAGAATATCACCTACTTTAGTGTCATCTGCAAAGTTACTAATCATGCCTTGTACATTCTCATCCAAATCATTAATATAAACCACAAAGAGCAATGGTCCCAGCACTGATCCCTGAAGCACACCACCAGTCACAGGCCTATGGTTTGAAAAACAACTTTCCAGCACCATCCACTGTTTCCTTCCATGAAACTAATTATGTAGCCAAGTAGCTGGATCCCCATGTAATCCAACCTTCCAGAGCCACCTACCATGTGGAATCTTATCAAAGGCCTTGCTGAAGTCCATATAGACAATGACCATGGCCTTGTCCTCGTCAATCCTCATAGTTACTTCTTCAACAAACTCAATCAAATTCGTATACATGATTTTCTGTGTACAAAACTATGTCAACTATCCCTAATCAGCCTATGTCTGCCCAAATGCATATATATCTTATTCCTCAGAATCCTTTCCAGTAACTTTCCTACCAAATGTGTTTAGTTTATTCTTCTCTGGTTTCCAAGTCACGTCGGCTCCTTCATTTACCAATGAGTCTATGCTGGAATTAATTTGCCAATTATACTTGTACATTTGTTAAATGAATCTGATTAGTTGCTCCATTCTGCAGTGCTTACTATCTTTTCTAATTTGGTTATCAATAAATTTGAAAATTGTGCGAATGTTTTGTTTGGATATCAAAAATGGCACCATGAATGAAGAAGCAACAATCCAGTTAATATCATTGGTAATAGATTCCTGAAACCCACAGTTGAACATATCATCTAACAGCCTAGCAGACGTGGTAATATCGGATTCTTCACTTTTATTTTAATGAAGGAATTAATTGATTTCCTGAATAAACAAGTTAACAAAACTATTAAAATAACACAGGAGATTTTTTTTTTGGAATTGTTAAACAGTTGTATGATAACATCCCTCATAATTGATTTTCTCTCATTGCTTTCCTATAGGACTCCTCGAGCTGAATAAATTGTTTTATCCACAGAGAACAAAGACACATGCCACCAGTGGAATGTGACTGTATTGGATTGGGGTTAATACAGGAGTGCAACAAGAAACCATATACGGTCTGTAGCCCTTTGCAACCATGATTAACTTTTATTCCTGAGAATCTATGAACATCTGCAGATGATTAAACACATTAACATTAAGGGTTTTTTTCTTGTCATGAGGTGAATGAGAGGACTGAGGAAACAAGACAAAGCTTAAGAGACAGTTGTAATTGAAATTGTCACACATCATGCACATCACCAAATGGAAAGTAGTTTTCAACCTATAACGGTGGGGGTGAAAATTTCATTGTCATTCTAATATCTCATTTTATGTGCCTAGAAAAGCCCATGCTAGTCTGCAGTGCAGCCTACACAAGTGGAATGCTTTATAATGTTGTCATATAGAAAGGATTTCTTGTTCCTTATGATGAAAAGAATGACAATGATGATGGGCACAGCTATCTATCAATATAAGATGATGTTAAGCAGGTGTGAGAGGAGGTGGACTAAATATAACAAGCAGAGAAAGGCAACTTAACATATTCACAATTGTTTTCTGAATGCACCAAACTGAATGTGTGAAAATGCCTTCAATTTCTGCCCCACTTTACCAATTGCCTCACTAAAACCTGAATTAATAAAGGCATCATTACATCTCAGTGATTTCATCCTTATACTATTAAAACAACACAGAAGGAACACAGATATTGGAATCTGGAACAAAAAGCAAACTGTTGGAAGACTTTGGTGGGTCAAGCAACATCCGTGGAGGTGAATGGATAGATGACATTTCGGGATGATACACCACAGTAGGACTGTATTAGCAATGAGGCAGTTTAACGAGGGTGGGGTGAGGCAGGGGCTGATAGGTGTCACAAGAAATCGCAAATATTGGAATCTTGAATCTTGACCCAAAATCCAGGGCTAAAGAAGGGTCCCGGCCCTTGAGCAAAAATGCTGTCCATTCAGTCCCTCCACGTTCTTGCCTGATCTGCTGAGTTCCTCAAGCATTTTGTGTTTTTTTGGGAATGTGTTAGGTCAAACCAGATTAGTGATAGGGTGCAGGGAGATGGGGGGTGAGCACATGGAGCCAGGAAGGGGAGGTGAACTGGGTTATTAGAGGCAGAGGCTGGAAGGTAATGTGGAATTAGATGAGGAAAGGATGATGAGCAGATGGAACCAGATGAGGGAAGGGAATGAAGTAGGCCAGGGGGATAGAGAGATGGGTGCAACTGGGTGAAGGGGGACAAATTTGTTAAGATAGGGGAATGGGAGAGAGAGGGGAATGGTGGTGATGGTGGGGAGGGTGTAGGGTAACAATTTGAAAAGGTGAAGAGGCGGAGAGAGAACCTAGATCGGCTAGTAAGATTGGGAGAGGAACACAAGAAGTGGGGATTACCTGAAACTGGACTCAGGTATTAACAGTTAAATGGAAAATAGCATTCATGCTGTTCAATCACTCAAAATGTTTACCACTGACATTAATTGGTATTATCTCTGTGAGTCCTTTATCATCACCACCAACTAAAAACTTAATTGAATCAGCCAAATAGATGCCCTGACTGCAAGAACAAGCCAAAGGCAGCTATCTTTTGACAAGTGACAAGTAAAATGTGTGATTGGCTTTCTCTCCTCCACCCCGCACCATTGGCAAGGATGTGTGCCATGTATAAAATATTCTGTAGCTACACCCTGGCTAATTTGGTAACATCTTTCAGAACCATAGGTTATATAGGCGACAGATAGCACAATGGGCTAAGAGTTCGGCTGGCGACCGGAAGGTAGCCGGTTCAAATCCCGCTTGGAGTGCATACTGTCGTTGTGTCCTTGGGCAAGACACTTCACCCACCTTTGCCTGTAATGGAATGTACGGCGGCAGGCGCGGGCACACCGCGACGCCCTGTGTCTCCCTTTCAAGGGAGATGCTAAAAATGCATTTCGTTGTCTCTGTACTGTACACTGACAATGACAATAAATTGAATCATTTTTTTTCATTTATGACCAAGAAGCAGAGGCCAGCAGAAAATAAAGAGGCCATCACCTGCAGATACTCCTCTAAAGTTGTGTACCATCCTATATTGGCAATTGTTTCCCTTGTTAATGAATATGAATTAATTTATATTTGCTGTTTGCTATCTGTGTAATCTATTCCAGATATGCAACCTCCAATAATAACTTCACTCCTCCATTTCCAACTTACATGTCCCACATCACTGTTGTGGCTGTGCCTTCCAATGACATGGACCTGGGTTTTGGTCCCTCCTAGTTCGTTGCCTCTTCACACCTTTAACATTACCCTTAATGCTTATAAATCTCTTCATATGCCATGCTGTTAACTTTTGTTTGAAGACCATTGCTATTTCTTGTTATATTTGGAAGCTACATAAATGCAAGTCATAATTATTGATCATTCTTTTATAATCTTTTTTTCTTTGTATTATAACTTTTACATTATTAGTTCATTTTCTACCTGTCCTGAACATCCCCGCATATATTTATTATAATAATATATTTCATGATTCATTTTGGATTTGATATGCACAAAGGTCTAGATGACAATTTTCAACTCAATCATGGGTCAATTGTCAAAAGATTGATCTGGCTCCATCGCTGATATGCCAAAGGCAACCATTGATGTGATCTTCTGCGACTTTCATTGATGCTACTGCAAGGTTTAATGCAAAATACACATCATTATGATCCATAATATTAATAATTATCAGAATGTCCAGATATTTATCTGTTGTTTCTGACTCACTGTAATTTTTATGGATCATATCTTTCTCTGTAATATATTAAGAACATTACATCTTACAACCAATTCCTGTCGGTGCCACTTGACTTCCTGATAGTACATTGTTGCCTCACTTGCTATGTCAACTTTTTCCATTATAATTTCCTATGTAGACCTTTGTAATGGAAAACATCCGTGTTATCCTGTCACACTGTAATTACACAGCTGGGCCACCAGATAGTACACGGAACAAAATCACATTTATTTTCTCTGAAAACTTCATTCTTAACTTGATTTGTTTTTTTTTTTAAAATTCTGTTCTTGCCCAAATCCTTCTATCATGGCGACTTTCCAGTCTGCTCTAATTAGAACAAACTAGTTTACGCTTTGACATGTGTTATCCAAGCTTCTCCTCCTTTTACTTGCTTATTTCAGTAAACAGAAGGCCCATGATCAACATTCCACCCTGACCATCCCTTCTTCTCCCTGGTCTCATCGGACAGAAGATACAGAAGCTTGAAAATGCTCACTACAGGATTCTGGAACAGTTTCTTCCCTTTTGTTATCAGGCTTCTGGATGGTCCTTGTACAAGTTCACATCTACACCATTGTGTACAGTTGGGTTTGTCTCTGGAACTGGTGTGCTACGAAGCTAAGAACTATATTTTGCACTCTATATCTTTCCTGTTGTTCTACCTATCGTACTTGAGTTCAGTTTGATTATATTTTCGTACAGTATTATCTGGTTTGATTGGATAGCATGCGAAACAAAGCATTTCTGTACATGTGCCTATAATAAACATAAACCAAAATGTGATATCTGATGCAGTTATTGGTGACTGCAAGATATATAAGTTCCTGTCAGTCTGCAAACTATTGTTGATCTCTGAAGATTTACAACCACTTTTCATGGAGTAAACCAATTGTGACCAGAAGAAACATGAGACACAGCTCTTTCAATTGGAGTACAAAAAGCTGTGAAGAAATGTAAGTATTTTAAAAATATTATTGATTTGGTAGAATGCACAAGGAAAGACCATTTCCGCTGGATGGTGAATTAACACCATGGTATCATCAATTTAGCAAATGCAACAAAAGGGTGAACAATGAAATTAGGAGAAATGCTTTTCTTGGAGCCATCAAATGTCTGCACAAAACAGATGAAGCAGAGGCTAGTTATAAAAGCCACAGAGAGAAACTGCATAGCAGATTTAGTTAGCTCTGCAATATGTATTGTGAAGCCTAATTAAAGAATTCTAAATAGTGCACTGGCACTGGTTATACTTTTTAAGTTGTTATTCAGCAAAATCAATATACGTGAAAAGTGCATCACTCACTAATGGCCTACTTTTTAAGTCATCACAGTTGACAACATTGTAAACATTGTTGGCAAAACCAGTTTTATTGCTTATTTCTAATTGCCCCTGAACTGAATAGGCCATTGGAGTCATATGAATAGGCCATTGGAGTCCATTCCAGAAGTGGCGGCGCTGTCGAACAGCTGCGGCTCGCCTGCAGTCCGTCTGTTTTTACTTTTTTTGTTGTTTTTTTTTGTCTTGTTTTAGTTAAATTTTAGTTTATTAAGTTGTGTTATGTGTGGGGGCAGGGGGGTGAAACATGTTGTTTTTGTCTCTTCTTTCGGGGGAATGCGATTCTTTTTGTCGTATCCCCCTTCTCTGCCTCCATCTGCGCTGAGGCCTAATGGCGGAGCTGGCGGCCTCCAACTGTGACCGATCTCGAGGCTCCGGGAGCAGAGCCAGCCAGGACTTACCAACGCGAGGCTGGCCGAATTCGGAGCTGTGGCGGCGTTCTGGAATTCCGGTGGCGGAGACCCGACTCGGGGCTGAGACGGTGCTCCGGTGGCTGCGGCCCGACTCGGGGCTGTGGCGGGGTTCTGGTGGCTGAGGCGGCGTTCCGGCGGCGGCGACCTGAATCCGGGGCTCAGCCGTGGGCCAGTGGACGACATCGTCGGGCACTCGCAGGTCACAGGTTGATGACCTGTTTTTACGGATCTCTCGCGGCAACAGCTGCGACCGCTGGACTGGAGGGCGGCATCTTCGGCAGCTTCGACCACCCCGTTGAGCCGCGGGACTGACTTACCATCGCCCGGTGGGGTAACAACATCAAAGGCCTGGATCGCCTCAGCGCAGAGGGAGAAGGAGGGAAGAAACAGAGACTTTAAGACTTTTGCCTCCAACACAGTGAGGAGGTGCCTGGTGAACTCTTTTAAATCTTCCCCCTCTCAACTTATACCAATGCCCTCTAGGTTTGGACACTCCTACACTGGGGAAAAAGACTATGGCTATTCAACATATCTATGTCTAGGGCGGCACACTGGTGCAGCAGTAGGGTTATTACCTTAAAGCGCCAGAGATCCGGGTTTGATCCTGACTACGGGTGCTGTCCATAAAAAGTTTGAACGTTCTCCCTGTTTTTTCTGGGTGCTCTGGTTACCTCCAACATTCCAAAGATGTGCATGTTTGTACTGCAGGAAAATTTGTTTCTGGAAATTGTCTCTCATGTGTAGGATGAGTAAGGGTGATCGATGGTTGGCGCGGACTTGGTGGGCCGACTTGCCAATTTCCACGCTGTATCTTTAAACTAAAATAAATGTCCCTCATGGCTTTATATATCTCCATAAGGTCACTCCACAACCTCCTGTGTTGCATGACATAGCATTGTCGAGTCTAGATATTTGTAGTGTTATCCAGTTGATGCATTCTACGTGCACTCATGTGGCCTCTTTGAACAATAAAGCTCCTCTCCCACTTGGGTGTCATTTGCGCGCATCACGCAGGTGGCGTGCGAGGAATTTGAGAATCCTGAAATCCTGGGGCGCCGCCCACTACCGTGCGTCACTGCCTACACCACCACGTCTCACCACGCGCCATGTGCGTGTAATGCAAGCCATGCGCACAAATATCGCCCAAGTGGGACAGGCCCTTAAACCTTTCAAGTTTTTAATGAGCAGTTAGACAGGACACAGCCCCCCCCCCCTCAGTGCCCAGTGGTGACAGGTCCTTCCCCTTTCTTGCAGTGATGCTGTAGTGAAGTGCAACAGAGGAGATAAGAGGAACTGCAGATGTTGGTTTACAAAAAAAGACACAGAGTTCTGGAGTAGCACAGCAATTCAGGCAGCATCTCTGGATAATATGGATAGGTAAGAATTTCATTGTCCTATCTGGGACACATGAAAATAAAACTCTCTTGACTCTTGACTCTTGTTACCGTTTTGGGTCAGGACCCTTCTTCAGACTCTTAATTGAAGACATGGATCTGGCAGAGAATAGAATTGAGATCCATTGCAGGTTTGGGCGAGTAAAGCCCAAAGCTGTGGGAGAGACAGAGCAAGGGTTTGCTGGTGCTGCCGCATGTCATAGAGTATAGAACGCGGGGTATGGAGGGAGACCTGCTGTGGGAAATGGTGGATTGAATCTGAAGAAGAGTCCTAACACCAAAATCGCCTATCTGGTGTTCTCCAGAGACGTTACCTGACTCGCAGAGTTACTCCAGTGCATTGTGTCTTGAAGTGTAACCGGGCCTGTCAGACAACATTCCAGGGTGAGCACTCCATTTTGCTACACTACCACTGAACAAAGCAAGTCATTATTTTGTTAGGTGTTCATTGATAGTACAAGAGAAGAATTGCAGTAAATTTAGATTGTATAATTAAATCATTTTTTAAAGGTTACTAATAAGTAATAAGCTATTTGCAATCTTGCCAGGAATTCAAATTACATTCACTCAGCCACTGAGAAAGAAAATAATGTTTTTTTTTAATATAACTTCAGTCACAAGTAAGTAATTAAAGCTCCATCATTTGACATGCTAGTTGAATGAACCATTAAGCCAGTCATGATTGACTTGTTTGTGATGTGTTCTCATAATATGCTCTTTTTTTGCAATGTGCTCATTCTTTCCTCTGTTTTCCTGAAACCAATGTATTTTGCCGTTTGTTGGTACGAGCGTATATTCTGCCTCAACTGTGCCCTCAGATGGAGAGACCAAATGGAGAGTCTTTAGCCAGTCTAGCTAAGATCTCGTGAAAGGGCATGTCCATCGGACAGCTAACCAGGAGTGAATGGTTCACGGCTGAAACCTGAATCTAATTTTCCAATGTGTCCACCTCTAAGTTGTTCTAAACAAATCTATTGATGCATTTATTTTCCTGTGATCTGTTCTCGGTCGCTGGAATGTAAACACAAAGGAACATATGAACTTGAGGAACAACACTAGGTCTCCATTCCACCTTTTCTGGTTGTTGTACATATAATTCAGTTTATGGACACAGCAGGGAAACAGGCCCTTTGGCTCACCAAATCCACACTGGCCATCAAACACCCATTCACTCACGTTCCATGTTATCCCACTTTCTCACCTACTCTCTCCAAACTGAGGAAAATTTACAGAGTACCCTACAAACCCGCACATCTACGGGATGTGGGTGGAAACTGGAATACTGAGAGGAAACCCATGCGGTCACAGGGAGAATGTGCAAACTCCACACACAGACAGCACCCGAGGGCAGGATCAAACCTGGGTCCCAGGGGCTGTAATGGCCCTGTCCCATGGTACAAGTTTATTCCAAGAGCTCGTCCAAGTTTGCCCTGATTCGAACTCGGAGATTTACAGTAATGGCCGCTCGTCGGTACTCGGGGCTCTTGTGGACATTTTTCAACATGTTTAAAAATCTTCAGAAGTCTTCCCGAGCTTACCTGCCGTTAGCGAGTCTTCCCGAGTGTCTGCCGTTAGCGTTACGAGCCGCTAAGGGACATCCCCGAGCTCCGACGTACCCGCTACGTTCATTCTCTGTGCTTACCACAAGTTTGATTTTTTTGTAAACTCGGGACAGCTCTTGGAATGAACTCGTACTGTGGGACAGAACCATAAGCCAGCAGGTCTACCAGCTGTGCCACGGTGTCACCCTCATAGAGATGAGGCAATGTTGAATGCTGTTAGGAAATAAAATAGTAGATTGTGGATATTCAATAATGATGCTGAGCCTGGTTTTGCAGGGGCCCATCTCTCAGTTAAATACTAATATTGCCTTCCTAACTAGTTTACTAAGGCTCAGTTTGTTGCACTCTTACTTATGAAGGAGCATGTTGCAGGTTTATGCCTTAGTCTGGAGAGTTGAGTGCTAAAATATGCCAGTACTGTACAGCGATTTTCAACGCATATTTGCTGGGCATGATTCTGAGAGACAAATAGTGAACTCCAAAGAATGTAGATTAAATATCTTCAGCAGCTTGTGATAGGAATACATCCTAATTAAGATAATCATTAGTTTACTTATTTGTTTAAGTAAGCAGAACAGAAATAAACCTACAGGCACCACACTGGCTCCTTCACCCATGTTATTCAAATTCAAAATGACCGAAATTGATAATTTGTTAAAAGATTAATTGCAGTTGTGCTGGAACATTTTTTACATTATAACAGCTGCATTTCAAAGTTATATAAGTGTTTGTGAAGAGAATTCTGGGTGGGGAGGATGGCCGGGAGGAGATGGAATAATGAAAAGTCTTCGTGCTATGCACATTTTTCATTCTTTTTTCTGCCTCCACACTGAACACAAAGGCCTGGATACTATGACTATGGTTGAGCTGTAATGGCATACCAGAGACTTCATGAAAGGCTACTGGGCATGAGAGAAGCATAGTTCAAAAATTCCAGGTGCTCTCTGGGCATCCAGTTCTAAGAAACAAGGTAGTTTATCAAAATTTCAGTTGCCTTGTAATTACATGCCAATGTTATATGTGAGATTTGCACTCAGAGACCTGTGACCTGTTAAATCAGTCAAGAGTTTTGACCGAAGATTTCCAAGAGAACACTGCACAGTCACCTTTAAGCCAGCATGACAAGCACTTGGTGTACAAAGCATGAGATTTACTGTATATGCAGCAATTTTGTTTGTAGGATAGCCAAGGGCACTGACATTGGGACAGTCTATCCTCCATAAGCTTATTGGGTAACTAACATGTTTCAAACAATACTGAGCCATGTTAACATAAAGCCTCAGAAAACAGGATTGAATGAGAAGTCAGTGTCAAGCAATACAGACACATTTTCGCTTGGAAATTGTATTTTTAGTAAACATTACTTACCAGTTGAGTTACTCTCAAGTTGATACACAGCCAGATCCATACATAGTATACATTCACCCTCTTTCCCCATCTCCCCCCTGCTTCTTCCCACAGATATGTGCAGAGAGAAGATTTGTCCAATCAAAACACCTTGTTCAGTTAAAGAGAGCACAATTTATCAATGTGCATTGTAAGTTTTTCATTTTTTCTGTGAGGTTTTGTAAACCTGTGAACATTTCCAGAAAATAAATATGTACAGAGTTGTATACATAACTAGACCAAGTGCAGACCCGTTGGATCTGTTCCCCCAACATGCGGTTGTGGGGGGGGGGGAGGCGGCATGCAGCATCACACACACTAACTATCACCCCCACCCCGCACTCACGCTAATTACCCCCCTTGATATTATATCAATATTATTAATTTGCTCCTTTTACCCCATAACCACCGTATCTACTTACGCATAGCCCCCAACTTGCAGTCACATCTAGAGGGGGGGGGGGGGGGGGGGTAGAGAGTGAGGGCAGAGAGAGAAGGGGCAGAGACAGAGAGAGAGACAGAGTCACGGAGAGAGTGGAATGAGGGAGGGGGTGATGGCGAGGAGGTGAAGGAGAGGAGGAGAGGAAAGGTCAGGGAGATGGGGCGGAGACGAGAGTGAGAGTGAGGGGGAGAGAGGGAGGGGAGGAGAGGTGAGGAGAGGGGGAGAGGTGGGGAAGGGAGAGGGAGGGTGGAGAGTGGGGGGTAGGGGGGTGTGGAGGGGAGGGGTAGGGGGGTTTAGGGGAGGGGATGGGGGGAGGAGGGGGAGAAAAAGTGGGGGGAGAAAGAATGAGGAGAGGGGGAGAGACAGAGGGGGGAGAGAGAGAGAGGGGGAGAGGAGAGGGGGGGGGAAGAGGGAGAGGGGGGGGGGGGGGGAGGGAGAGGAGAGAGGGGGGAGAGAGGTGAGGGGGGGTGTGTCCTTGAGAGGGGGAGGTGAGGGGGGGGGGGGAGAGGTGGGGAGCAGGGGGGGGGGGGGGGGAGGGAGGGGGGGGTAGGGGGTGTGTGAAGGGGAGGGGGGTTTAGAGGAGGGACAGTGGGGGAGGGGATGGAGGGGAGGAGGGGGAGGAGGGGGAGAGAGAGGGGGGAGAGGAGAGAGGGGAGAGGGAGAGGGGAGAGAGGAGAGGGGGGAGAGGAGAGGGAGGGGGGAGGGGGGAGAGGAGAGGGGGGGAGAGGAGGGGGGGGGGAGGAGGGGGGGGGGGATGGGGGTAGGGGAGGGGGGGGAGAGGGGGGGCGGGAGAGGGGGGGGGGAGAGGAGAGGGGGGGGGGGGGAGGGAGAGGGGGGGGAGAGGAGGGGGGGGAGAGAGAGTAGGGGGGGGAGAGATTTGTCCCTTTTTATTTCAACCCAAACAAACCATTTTCAGGCAGTGCTTTTTTACTTTAACTCTATTTTCACTTTCAAACCACATTAAGGGTACTTACTCACAGTTGTGTGGACATTTGTTCAGTGTTATTCACAGCTCAGAGAAATGTGACCCTCTGCCTTCCTCCAGCTTACAGACTAATTGAGGCACACCTGGTTTTATAGTCCATCCCCCTGCCGCCAGCGGGGGCAGCAGAGAGAATGGGGAATTTTGTAAAAATCATTAATATCTCTGTCATTTTTCATCGACTGGAAAAAATCCTCGGCACACATGCGGCGGAGGGGGGCTCTGAGCGAGGTGGCCAAAAATAACGGCCGTAGGTGGCGGCGTTCTCTCGGAAATCGCAGCACAGATCGCCAAAACCGGTCAAGAACAGACTTTTAGTAATATATAGATAAAGAAATGCAGCAATGTTTCCTTCAAATAAAGTTTCCGACCAAAATGTTGCATATCCATTTCCTTCACAGATGCTGTAGGATGGAACTACAGATGCTGGTTTAAACAGAAGATGGACAGAAAAAGCTGGAGTAACTCAGCGGGTCAGATAGCATCTCTGGATTGAAGGAATAGGTGACATTTTGGGTTGAGACTCTTCTTCGTCTGAGAGTCAGGGGAAAGGGAAACAAGAAATATAGACAGTGATATAGGGAGATATAGAACAAATTAATGAAAGATATGCAAAGCAGTAGTAATGATAAATTAAACAGGCCATTGTTAACTAGGGTCTAAGTAAAAACGAGTTACAGACAATGAGACTCAACAAGCCGACTTTGAACACATCAGCATTAGTGGGAAATTGCATTAACAAAACGTTAGTGTCCTTGCACCTTATTAAGAAAGTAGAAAATTGAAATTGTACAAACCTTCTTGTCTGAGAGTGCTTACTGATATGTAGATGCTTAAGGCTATTGATGGAACATTCACCATGGAAAAGTGTATATGTCCAATGATCCCTAGGAGAGCACCAGAAATGCCAAGACTTAGAAGGCTATGAGTCAAGTGTGGAGAAATTGGATTAGTCTACTTAGATACTTGATGGTCAACATGGATATATGGGTCTATAACTCTATGACCCATTGAGAATGTCATTTGTGCATTTTCTCTATCCTCTTGGAAATCTCTTACCAGTGCAGGCTTTGATTACAGTACCTGTTTCAGAGTCCCATGTACTGACCCTATGGTCTGAGCCCCAGTGCAGATGATGCTTGGCTGGAAGTGAACACTGCTTCACGTATCTTGACTTAGAGGGCTTAGAGGGTAGATGGATGTTAGAGACAATATTGGTGACATTGCTCCAATGAGTGAAGTTGATTTTGCAGGCTATTCAGCCACAGGAGCATACATAGAAACATAGAAACATAGAAAATAGGTGCAGGAGTAGGCCATTCGGACCTTCGAGCCTGCACCGCCATTCAATATGATCATGGCTGATCATCCAACTCAATATCCTGTACCTGCCTTCTCTCCATACCCCCTGATCCCTTTAGTCACAAGGGCCACATCTAACTCCCTCTTAAATATAGCCAATGAACTGGCCTTAACTACCCTCTGTGGCAGAGAATTCCAGAGATTCACCACTCTCTGTGTGAAAAATGTTGCCCTCATCTCGGTCCTAAAAGATTTCCCCCTTATCCTTAAAATGTGACCCCTTGTTCTGGATTTTCCCCAACATCGGGAACAATCTTCCTGCATCTAGCCTGTCCAACCCCTTAAGAATTTTGTAAGTTTCTATAAGATCCCCCCTCAATCTTCTAAATTCTAGCGAGTACAAAACGAGTCTATCCAGTCTTTCTTCATATGAAAGTCCTGACATCCCAGGAATCAGTCTGGTGAACCTTCTCTGTACTCCCTCTACGGCAAGAATGTCTTTCCTCAGATTAGGAGACCAAAACTGTACGCAATACTCCAGGTGTGGTGATACAGGGAGATGAGACCACTAGTTTTCAATAGATCTTGAACTTGGTGGTGATTTTGAGGTATTTTCCCCAGTTGCCAAAGGCTGTTCGGCCGCTTCGATTAACTTCACTTTTTATGTGAAGAATGCTGTCAATGGGTAAGAGGGCTTAGATCATTTATAGATATGGACAGAAGAATGTTAAATGGGCACTGTGAGATGTTGTAATTTGGGAGGTCGAAAATAAGTGAAAGTATACTGTTAATGGGAAAACCCTTTACAGCTTTTGGAGACAAAAGACATAACTCGCTGAAAGTATGTAAGAAAGAACTGCAGATGCTGGTTTAAATCGAAGGTAGACACAAAATGCTGGAGTAACTTGCTGAGTTATTCCCTGAAAGTAGCCACACAAGTAAAGTCATAGAGTCATAAAGAAAGCATATGGCATGCTTGCTTTCATTGGTTGGGGCATTAAGTGTAAGAGTTGAGGACGTCATGTTGCAGTTTTACAAAACTTTGGTTAGACTGCATTTGGAGTAACATCATCCCATTGCAGGACGGATGTGGTGGCTTTAGATTGGGTGAGGAGAGGCACAAGAGAATGCAGATACTGGAATCTTCAGCAAAAAACAAACCACTGGAGAAAATCAGTGGGGCATGCAGCATCTCTGGAGGGCAATGGAAGTGCTGGAGAAACTCAATGGGTCAGGCAGCAGCTCTAGTAAACATTTTCAGGTCGGGCCACCTCTTCAGAATGGAGAGGTTGGACAAACTTGGATTGTTTTTTATAGAGTTTTGGGGGCTGAGGAGTGACCTGATAGAAGTTTATAGAATTACAAGAGACATAGATAAAGTAGACAACCTGAACATTTTTTTCCAAGATGGGAATATAATATGCTTGAGAGCATATTGGTGCATTAATGTGCAAATGGATGCTGGGATAGATCGGTAATGAGTCAGGATATTTCTTGGGCACTGTCAACTGGATGCTTTGACAGAAAGCATCATCATATTGAAAACTGACTGGTTAGGTTTTATGTAAGTTAAAATACATAAATACAACTGGCAGTGAATTAAACTGCCCATCATTGTGGAAAACTATGAAAAGTGGAGAAAAGCTTTTTAGCATTAAGATAAAAAGAGGGAAGTTTAATGGAGATGTGTGGGGAATTTTTTTTTGTAGGTCCCTGGAATGTGCTGCCAGGGTTGGTGGTGGAAACAAACATTATAGTAATGTTTAAGCGACTTTTAGATAGGCACATATATATGTTGGGAATGGAGGGATATGGATCACATGCATGCAGAATGGATTAGTTTAATATGGCATCATGTTCGACACAGACATCATGGACTGAAGGGCCTGTTCCTGTGCTGTATGGTTCTATGAAATAAATAACTGGTTGCTATGTCCAGCTTTGCTGAATTAATCTGAAATGAAATGGGAAATGATCCATATTTTCCACAACAACACTTTGAATCTTGATTGCTGGGAGGTGCCATTGTACCCTGAGGCAGGTTGGTAGAGAATTTCTGCCTTCTGATTGTTCAGTGTATAGCTCATTTTCTTGTGTGCCTCTGTAGAGAAGTTAGTGTGTCAAGGCATGACTTTGAAGCATCAGTGCTTCCAATCTAGCTTGATTGTCACAGCCATTCCTTCTCATTAAAGTTGATCTATTTTCATGGTTTTCCACAATGATAGGCAGTTTCATTCACTGCCAGTTGTATTTTTACGAGGCAAATGTACTTCATTTGCCTTAACTTACATAAAACCTAACCAGTCAGTTTTCAATATTATGATGCTTTTTGTCAATAGCATCCAGTTGACATTGCCCAAGTAAATATCCCGACTCATTACCGATCTATCCCAGCAACCATTTGCACATTAATGCACCAATTTAATAATAAGTCTGTAGTAAGTCTGTTATTACTGCTTTACCATAGATTATGTATAAATCTCAGTTCCGCATTATCTGAATGAATTTCCAAATACAAAGGCTTCCTTTCCGTTGTAATTCTGAATTGCCAACTAAACTGTTTTATCTGCTTATACACTAGCTTTGGATTTATAGGTTGTTAAAATGTGATCTCTCTTTGGACAACTGAATTATTGGTCGGCCAGGATGCAGTGGACTCAATGGGCTGGTTCCATACTGTATAACACTATAACTTGACTATTCTAAAATTAATAATAACCAATTTAATCATGGCAACTAACTAAACATTGCATTGAATATCACTGCTGCTCTTTGATTATGGGCCTCAGCTACTTACAATCGAGCCATTCACTGTGTACAGATACATGATAAGGGAATAACGTTTTGTTCAGATTCAGATTCAGATTCAGATTCAATTTTAATTGTCATTGTCAGTGTACAGTACAGAGACAACGAAATGCATTTAGCATCTCCTTTGAAGAGCGACATAGCAAACGATTTTGAATAAAAAAAAAAAAAAAGGGTCAGTGGGGGGGGGGGGGGGGGGGGGGGGGGGGGGTGATTGGCAGTCACCGAGGTACGTTGTTTAGTAGAGTGACAGCGGCCGGAAAGAAGCTGTTCCTCGACCTGCTGATTCGACAACGGAGAGAGCTGTAGCGCCTCCCGGATGGTAGGAGGGTAAACAGTCCATGGTTGGGGTGAGAGCAGTCCTTGGCGATGCTGAGCGCCCTCCGCAGACAGCGCTTGCTTTGGACAGACTCAATGGAGGGGAGCGTGGAACCGGTGATGCGTTGGGCAATTTTCACCACCCTCTGCAATGCCTGCAGTGCAAGATAAGGACAATAAAGTCCCATTAAAGATAGTTCAAGGGTCACTAATGAGATAGATAGTAGTTCAGGACTGCTCTCTAGTTGTGGTAGGAAGTTCAGTTACTTGATATCAGCTGGAAAGAAACTGTTCTTGAACCTGGAGTAGTGCTTTTTCATATTTCAATACCTTTTGCCAGATGGAAGAGGGGAGAAGAGTTAGTGGCCAGGGTGCAACTCCTTGATTATGCTTCTGTCCTAGTCGAGCCAACGTGAGTTATAAATGGAGTCAATAGAAGGGAGGTTGGTTTGTGTGATGGTCTGGGCTACATCCACAATTCACTACAATTTCTTACAGTCTTGGATGGGGCTGTTCCCAAACCAAGCAGTTATGCTTCCCGATAAAATGTGTTCTATGCCGCATCTGCAGAAGTTGGTGAGGGTTGTTGGGGACATGTCAAACATCCTTATCCTTCTAAGGAAGTAGAGGCATTTGTGTGTTTTTTTTAAATTATTGCTTCAATATGGTTGGTCCAGGAAAAGTTGTTGGTGATATTTACTCCAAGGAATTTGTTGTTTGTGTTGGATATCGCTCTCCCGCATTCTCAATGCCATTTCCATTTTCATCAATACAGTGAGTTTGAATGCCAAATTTTGCACGTTCAACAGCCTCAACTGAATTTCTGCATTTACCAGTTCCTGCAGAATATAATCAGGCACAATCAAAAAAAGGCGGCAAAATTGTAATGAAGCCTGAGTTTTAAAGAAATAAAACAATATGCTTCTAGCCCCTTCTCCTAAAGTTACAGGTTTCAGCTGTTTCTTACAACTTTGGATTAAGTACTCTTTCAATTGCAGCACAAGATATATTTCACCATGCACAGAGTGGGATGTTTTGCCAGTATCCATATGCTTCAGGCCCAATGTCAGTCACGTTTTGCTTTATTACACATGGATATCATTTTGTTTTATGCCATCATCATCTTGGGTTCTCCTTTAACTCCCACAATATTGATTGCTATAAAGTGCATGTCTGTTCATTTAATATACAAGCTGAATTGCTCTCCAACTCAGTCATACTTGCTGACCTTCATAATCTATCTAATGAGGGGGGCCACGGTGTCTCATGCTGATCCAGCTGTGATACGGCCAAATATAGTGATAGGCCAGCACCGTAATTTGATGTACTGTGGGGCATAGATCCACACTATCCCAAGAGGCGCTGAAAAATCCGTTTTGATATCACAAGCTCTACCTCAAGCTTGCCGAGTGGCATTTTGTTACAACGGCTGAAAGGCTAAAGGCGAAGGATTCGATTAACTGGGAATCTGTGGCTGTGGTCCACCTGGTTTTATCTCTGCATTACTACAATTAAAACCAGCGATTCTGTTTATGATGTACACCAAATAATACAATTCTTTTCCTGGAAATTTTCAATGTTTGGAAGACTTCAAATTGCCTTTTTTTTTAAGAATACTGCACCGTGATACTGTTATGTGATGCCATTTACTATCTCTAGAATCCCCAAGCTAACACCAGCAATATTAAAGTAGGTAACGATTAATGCTTCGTCTCACGGTTTAATTACTTTGTTCTATTTATCTATTTATTTTCTGTTGGCTTAATTTATAGTGGAAGTTAAATTTCTTGCAAACAATGGAGCTTTTCATTGCAGTATAAGAATGCTGCCAGATATGTAATAGATACCCAGTAATA
Source organism: Leucoraja erinaceus (assembly GCF_028641065.1). Lineage (NCBI taxonomy): Eukaryota > Metazoa > Chordata > Chondrichthyes > Rajiformes > Rajidae > Leucoraja > Leucoraja erinaceus. The sequence goes on along the minus strand of NC_073378.1, from coordinate 78,186,933 downwards.
TTCCAGGGCAATTTAGTCCATAGCTGAGCCTAATGGATGATAAATTATCTGTCACTCTATTTTAGTTTACTGCAATCATCACTTGCCTTATTTCCATAAATTTCTCTGTTCCTCTTATCTAATTCCTATTGAGTTATATGGAAAATCAGAAAATATCAAAATAGCTTTTCCAGACAAGGCAATTTTATTTAAATAAACCCATGAACAACAACTGCTTGGATATTATTTTCACAGCAGAAAGCCTTCAATACCGACAACCAAACATCTGACCACCTTGTTGGCTCTTCTATTGTGTACTGTTTCTGTGTCTTTTTTCTTTTTCTCTTTTTTCTCTTTTTTTGATTTGTATGGATTTATTGCATTGATCTGTTCAATTAATTTAATCAATCTCTGTAAAGCACTTTGGTTCAAATACTGGTTTTGTTGAAAAGTGCTATATAAATAAATATTATTATTATTATTATTATTTTACAATGATAAAATCTAATGTTTAAGAGCAGATTTCACGGAATTAAAATCCCGAAAGTTTCACAATTTGGGTGTCTATATTTCTTTAAATGACACAAAACAATACGTAGTTTGCAATTTTTGTCTCTTACCAAAACCTTGTTCATTCTTGAAACTAGTCAAATTCTCAATGCATAAGTCATAGGAGCCATAGGCCATTTGGCCCATCGATGTTACTCCACTATTCAATCATAGAATATCTATCTTTCCCTCTCAACAACATTCTTCTGCATTCTCCCCATAACCCTTGGCATCCATACTAATCAAGTGTCTAGCAATTTCTGCTTTAAAATACCCAACGGCCTCGGCAGCCAACCGTGGCAGTTAATTCCACAGATTCACCATCCTCTGACTAAAGAAATACTTCCTCACCTTTCTAAAATTACATCCTTTTATTCTGAGGCTGCGCCCTCTGGTCCTAGTGTCACAAGTGTAGACATCCACTTCACATCCATTCTATCTAGGCCTTTCACTATTCGGTAAGTTTCAATGAAGTACCCCTTCATCCTTCTAAACTAAATTATCCATCTCTTCTGACCAATGCATTTTCTCTGGAAAGACACCTGTTAAGCAGTTGCTATTTTAACGTGCTATATCTCTGCTGGATCTCTCAATGAACGTGTGCAAAATATTTGGGGGAAGATCCAAATTCTAGATGGGAAGTTTATAAAAAATTATCATGATGCCATTCTTTGCAAAACCAACACTTGGACAACATAATTGTTTCATTAATGCAAGCCATCTGATACGATTGACTAATTGGTGTCCTGTACAACATATCAATCAATTAAATTTCCCCCTGGGCTCCACGATTGAACCACCTATCTAACCGGACCAGCTATCAGCCTTTTAAATTGTCAATTCTCATCTTCATAACTGAGTTAAACCATTGTTAACACTTTTCAAGTACTGAGAGAATCTGACATTGATGTGGAGAACCATAGGTTTGGAAGAAGAGGTGTGTGTTTGACTACTCTGGTCCATGCTGTAAGTGGGAGAGTGAAGTTTAATCCAGCGGTGAAAAGGGGAGCAGTCTTGGTACAGGTCTTTCATGCTGGGAACACCACAAAGTTATTGCCTGCAAATGGGAAGATTTTTGGGCCAGAGGAAGCAGTCAATTATACAAACTTTATACCATTCTTTTAAGAATACTCTGTACTGGCCCTTTTTTTTAAAAAAATGATTAGACAGTATTAGTGCTCATTTCAGAGAAACTAAATCAATTTCTTCATTCAGTATTTGGAATGTTAGAATTCATTTTCAATTTAAGCATATGGGTAATAGACATTCCCTGACCAAAACAAGTGTGCTCCAAAATTATTATTTTAATCTTATGAATTCCCAGTGTCTTACACGAATAACACCTTATCATTATGGCTGATTAAATGATCTTTCTCAACCATGTTATATTTTAGTCATTTATTTGTAGGTTGCAATGAAAATAATTAAAGTAAATTGAGCGATGTAGCTCCCACAGATAGCTGAGATTTATTTTTACTGCTTGTAAATGATTAAACAATCACAGCAAAAGCAAAATTCCCAGTATGTTTTTGTTATGGTTATATATTTGTCATAGATCTAACAGTAACCATCAAAAACACAGAATGTCACCTTTTGCAATACCATGTCTTTTATTAATATATACAGTAAGTCTGCAGAAAAGTATGCCCACTCATACCTTGAAGCTCAGACTTAAACTTGCTCTATAGTTTCCTTTGACCTCTCCCCAAGGTTATCACCATCAGTGATATCATCAGAGGAACTTGCCGAGGCATAACATCTAATAATGTCTGCACCCATCTAAAATGTTCACAATGTCATGAAACATCGTTTAAAGTATTGGTCATATAAAATAATATTGAAATAAAAGATCTATCATAAAATGATCTTGTACTTTGAATGAATAATTGCTCCCTTAATGGGCCAAATATCTATTCAATTCCATTGTATTCATATAATTTTCAGAAAATCTAATATATAGTGAAGCATCTCAGTTTATTTATTTTGCTCTGCATGATGAAGGGTTTATCATTTAAATCATTCATAACATTTTTGTCCACTCCAGAAATATATGCATATGTGAAATGGTCAACATAAATATCCCTTCCCAGGGTATCTTTTGTTGACCAGTAGACTTCAGATGATATTGCATGGTTGTTCAAGTTTTGTTGTCAGTTAAAGAGTCAAATTCACAATCCATATTGAAGCCCATACTGACTACTTACTAAAAGTGGAGGGTCAGGGAAATATGCTAAAAGTCTCTGAACATATAGTTTGTGAAATTTAAAACATGCCTTTATTAGGACTTTATTATACATAACCTCATGCTGCCTTACAAAGAGGCCAAACATCATCCTTTTTTTAGATTTTTTTGGTCCAGTTTCTAGCTTGTTATGAGCATACAGTTGTATAAAGAAATGTAAGATGCACTATTAGAAGCTTGAGGTGCTGGAATAGGTTTAAGAAAGACCCAAATTTCTGCACTCATGAATTAGAATATGTTTTATTGTATTAAGGTGAAAAGTTCACAGTGGGACCTTTCGTAAAGGATATGAGAAATATTTTTGCTTCAATCTGTCTGTGCCTCACTTGCCCTTTGGTAAGCATGCAAACAAGAAAAAATATATATTTTTAGAAAGGTGAATTAGCTGCACATTATTGGGTGGCCTTCACTGTCGCTACATGTCTATTTGAGCTGGAATTCATATTGCTTTAACCTCTTTCTTCTGTGAACTTTGGTCGGCTTTAAATCCACTGTTTTAAGCTGTGTCCAAATCTAATTTCTCTGAACAAAATTACCTGGATTATGGGATATTATTCTACTATAAGGTACCTCGTCATCCCTCTCCTGTTATTTAGGTTTTTGGAAGAGGTGCTTGAATATAAATAAACAAATTTATGTTTATACCAAAGCAATGAGATTTTAAACTGACCTGGCTAACTGTGTGCTTGGCCCTTACTACGCCACTTGTGTCTCGAAGTGCTGAGTCGCGTTGTCAATTGTGGGCATCCACAGAAATGCTTTAATCTATTATAATACTTAATGCATGAAGTCAAAGTGCAGACTGCAGGGGTGATTATCATCTTTTGTATTCTAATCAGGTCCATAAAATATAGCATCTGGGAAGTCACACTCTAGATGTGCTGCAAACAAGTTAATATAGGCTATCAGAACCCAATGTTAAATAGATTTGGAATTAGATTGTGATGAGCATATTTTTCATCTATATCCCTAAATAGCTGAGCATTTCTTCACCTTACTAACCTTAAAGGCATTATGGGTTAATGGCTTATATATGTAGCTTAATCCTCTCCTGCATGCATAATACCAACCTCTTTGCATAAATAATAGCAAATAATGATGTGTGATAAATAATTGATTGCATATTAATGCAAGCAAAAATAGATTCCAAAGCCACCATCTTCATCAACATGGTAAGGAGGAGAGGCAGCCAGGAATTGAACAGCTTAGGAGGTGGCTCAAACATCTACAGTATATCTAGCTGGCTGTAAAGGTAATATCAAGTATGGTCCTCTCTCCCCGCTATTTTGAATTAAAATTTATGTAAGTCTAATTGAACCAACAACATCAGATGTGCAGATCCATCTGACACAATTCATCAACTGTGGGGTCAAAGATCGTTTTAACAAAAAGAAGGCCTTAATCTAGAGGGACACAAGAGATTGCAGATATTGGAATACTGAGGCAAATTCAAAGTGCTATAGGAAGTCTGCGGGACAGGCTGGGAGGATGGAAACAACCAGATTCCAGTCTGAAGAAAGGTTTCTATCCAAAAAGTAATCTACTCCTTTTTCTCCAGAGATGTTGCCTGACCTTCGGAGATACCCCAGCTTTTTGTATCTTTTTGTGATGACACTGGGTCAGGGCCCTTCTTCAGGGACTGAGGCCTTAATCTAAATCATGCTGAACATCTCAGCAGGCCCTCGGTGTCCCAGCCAAGAAATAGAGCAAAACATGAAGTGAGAAATAGACCAGATATACCTTTCAAAAAAACTATTTATTACTCAGAGGTTCTGGCATTTTACTGGTGAAATTAAATTAATAGATGTATCAGCTTGCTCAATAAGTGGATCTATGTCTCAGGACATGAGATAGAAGTTCATACTTTTCACAACTTCAACAATAAAAGGGTCAAAATCAAACGTGGCACTTCCCCAAATTTTGATGACACAGATAAGAGATCTGCTTTCATCAGTTTACAAAATCAGCTCAGTTGAGTTCAGTTTAGTTTATTGTCACGTGTACCAAGGTACAGTGAAAAGCTTTTGTTGTGTGCTATCCAGTCAATGGAAAGACAATACATGATTACAATCAACTCATTTACAGTGTATAGATACATGATAAGGCAATAATGTTTAGTGCAAGGTAAAGCCAGCCAAAGTCTGAGCAAGGATAGTCTGAGGGCCACCTGAACTACTATCTTCCTCATTACCTTGCACTAAACGTTCTTCCCTTATCATGTATCTATACATGATAATGTGTATGAAGATATTATATAGTCTGTATGAAGATACTCCCAAAATGCACTTTATGAGTTTTAAACCATTGTGGTTATCGCTAGCACAATCTTGATGTGAGTAGTTTCCTTATATTTCTTCTTATGATTAAAATTTAGGCTTCATAATGTGCATTGTTGACATGATCTTCAGTAGAAATACTTGTACCATGCAGGGACAAATATTTGAAAAAATATTTTTGCCAGTGTCTAAATCAATGCATTTCTGCTAATTTTACCCTATCCAGAAAGTTGATATTACCCAAGTCAAGTGTTTTGTTGTCATATGTCCCAGACAGGACAATGAAATTCTTACTTACTGCAACACAACAGAATATGTAAACATAGTACATAACGGGAGAAAAAAACTGTTCAGAGTGTGTATATACACATGCACACGTCTACCTATACATGATTAAAACTCCGATCTTGTTATTTTCTGGTTTGTGCGGTCTTTCTTTTTGTGGAAAAACGGTTTGCGATAGCGCTACAATTTTTTGCCAGTTCACTAACGGTTCTCCTATGCTGCGATTGCACCAAGTTTTGTTCCGATTGGTTGAATCTTGTAAACATTAGAGGGGTTTATAAAATCTTAAAAAATCTTAAAAAACCGCGCATGCGCTGATCGATTTCTTCTTCTGTTGTTCAGCTCAGCCTGAATTAGTCTCGTCCCCTGTCACTTACCAGGACGGTCCGGCCCTTCCTGTGCCATTGTGTCTTTACTGGAGCTGCGGATGGCCGACTGAGGTTTCCAACTGAACACATTTTTCGGAAGGGCCCGAAGCAGCCCAGCGCCAAGCAGCCCAGCATCAAGCAGCCCAGTGCCAAGCAGCCCAGCATCAAGACCCAGTGACGGAGACCAAGCGACGGAGACCAAGCCCAGCATCGGAGACCCGACCCAGCCCAGAGTCGGAGACTCTGCCCAGCACAGCCCAGCATGGGAGACCCAGCCCAGAGAAGTCCCAGCCCAGCCCAGTCGGAGACCCAGCCCAGCATCGAAGTCCCAGCCCAGCCCAGTCGGAGACCCAGCCCAGCCCGGACTCGGAGATGTCGCCAAACAGAAAATGGAGACCCAGCCCAGCCCGGACTCGGAGATGTCGCCAAACAGAAAATGGAGACTCTGATCCCGGTGGAATAGAACGACCAGCGACCAATGCCGCTGTGAGCCCCCATCGCACCACCATTTCCAGCCACTACCCCTCTGTTCCGCCTCGCTGGCTCCTCCCCCCTACCCCATGATATCCCCCTCTAACCAATGACTCTTCCCCTGTCTTTTCTCCATGCTCATTTCCCCCTCCCACCTCCCCCCTCCCCCAACCCCCCCCCCCCCCCCATGCCCACGCACCCCTCTCCTCCCAAAACTCCCCCCCCCCCCCCGCTCACAATTCCCCCTCTCTCTTCAACTCCCAACATGACAGACCAATTGAATAACTACTTTGGTTCTGTCTTCACTAAGGAAGACATAAATAATCTGCCGGAAATAGCAGGGGACTGGGGGTCAAATGAGATGGAGGAACTGAGTGAAATCCAGGTCAGCCGGGAAGTGGTGTTAGGTAAATTGAATGGATTAAAGGCCGATAAATCCCCAGGGCCAGATAGGCTGCATCCCAGAGTACTTAAGGAAGTAGCCGCAGAAATAGTGGATCCATTAGTGATAATTTTTCAAAACTTTAGATTCTGGAGTAGTTCCTGAGGATTGGAGGGTAGCTAATGTAACCCCACTTTTTAAAAAGGGAGGGAGAGAGAAAACTGGGAATTACAGACCAGTTAGTCTAACATCGGTATTGGAGAAACTGCTAGGTTCAGTTATTAAAGATTGGATAGCAGCACATTTGGAAAGTGGTGAAATCATTGGACAAAGTCAGCATGGATTTATGAAAGGTAAATCATGTCTGACGAATCTTATAGAATTTTTCGAGGATGTAACTAGTAGAGTGGATAAGGGAGAACCAGTGAATGTGTTATATCTGGACTTTCAGAAGGCTTTTGACGAGGTCCCACATAAGAGATTAGTATACAAACTTAAAGCAGATGGTATTGGGGTTCAGTATTGATGTGGATAGAGAACTGGTTGGCAGACAGGAAGCAAAGAGTAGGAGTAAACGGGTCCTTTTCACAATGGCAGGCAGTGACTAGTGGGGTACCGCAAGGCTCAGTGCTAGGAACCCAGCTATTTACAATATATATGAATGATTTAGATGAGGGAATTGAATGCAACATCTCCAAGTTTGCAGATGACACCGAGCTGGGGGGCAGTGTTAGCTGTGAGGAGGATGCTAGGAGGCTGCAAGGTGACTTGGATAGGCTCGGTGAGTGGGCAAATGCAGTATAATGTGGATAAATGTGAGGTTATCCACTTTGGTGGCAAAAACAGCAAAGTAGACTATTATCTGAATGGTGGCCGATTAGGAAAAGGGGAGATGCAACGAGACCTGGGTGTCATGGTACATCAGTCATTAAAAGTAGGCATGCAGGTGCAGCAGGCAGTGAAGAAAGCAAATGGTATGTTAGCATTCATAGCAAAAGGATTTGAGTATAGGAGCAGGGAGGTACTACTGCAGTTGTACAGGGTCTTGGTGAGACCACACCTGGAGTATTGCGTACAGTTTTGGTCTCCTAATCTGAGGAAATACATTCTTGCCATAGAGGGAGTACAGAGAAGGTTCACCAGACTGATTCCTGGGATATCAGGACTTTCACATGAAAAAGACTGGATAGACTCGGCTTGTACTCGCTAGAATTTAGAAGATTGAGGGGGGATCTTATAGAAACTTACAAAATTATTAAGGGTTTGGACAGGCTAGATGCAGGAAGATTGTTCCCGATGTTGGGGAAGTCCAGAACAAGGGGTCACAGTTTAAGGATAAGGAGGAAGTCTTTTCGGACCGAAATGAGGAAAATGTTTTTCACAGAGAGTGGTGAATCTCTGGAATTCTCTGCCGCAGAAGATAGTTGAGGCCAGTTCATTGGCTATATTTAAGAGGGAGTTAGATGTGGCCCTTGTGGCTAAAGGGATCAGGGGGTATGGAGAGAAGGCAGGTACAGGATACTGAGTTGGATGATCAGCCATTATCATATTGAATGGCGGTGCAGGCTCGAAGGGCCGAATGGCCTACTCCTTTTCTATGTTTCTATGTTCCTATGTTTCTAGTGTAGTACTGAATAAATAACAAGTATAGTACAATAATAATAATGGTCTGTTGCTGTTCAGAACTTATTTGTTGTTGTGTTTAATAGCCTGATGCTTGTAGGGAAGAAGCTGTTCCTGAGCTGGATGTTACAGTTTTCAGGCTCCTCTACCTTCTTCCTGATGGCAATGGTGAAATGAGTGTGTGGTCAGGATGGTGTGGGTCTTTGATGATGTTGGCTGCCATTTTGAGGCAGCGACTTTGATAGATCCCTTCGTTGGTGGGGAGGTCAAAGCCAGTGATTGACTGGGCAGTGGTCACAACTTTTTGCAGTCTTTTCCGCTCCTGGTGTTAAAGTTGCTGAACCAGGCCATGGTGCAATCAGTCAGTATGCTCTCTACTGTGTACCTGTAGAAGTTCAGGAAAATCCTCTTTGACATGCCGAATTTGCGTAATCTGCTCAGTAAGTCGAGTCGCTGATGTGCCTTCTTTATAATTTGCATCAGTGTGCTGGGTCCAAGAAAGATCTTCGGAAATATGCATGCCCAGGAATTAGAAGTTTTTGACAAAAATAAGTTTCATCGATTTAAAATAGGGAGAGAGTTCATGTAGATACATCTGAGAAATAGGCATCCTAATGTCCAAGAATAGAAACCATAATGTTTGCAGACTGGGTGAAGTAATAAAAACACCTGAGAGATTACAAGCACTTGGAAGGAAACTGGATAACAAAAAGTTGGTAATAATTTGCAAATAGTCTCCTTTGATGATAGACATAGAACCAGTTACCGCCGCAGAAAAGCCAAGGATCAATGTACAACACACTCGTAATTGAAACTTAATGAAAGGTTGATGGCATGTACCATAGGGCCACTTTGGATGATGACGAAGAGTCAGTGAAACAGCCAATTACAACAAGAGCAGCACTCAACTTTAGGAAGTCCCAGACTTCCACACAGCTAGCCAGTTCTGAAAAGACAAGTAAACACAGTGTCAAATGTTCTTCATGGAATACAAGTCAGAAGTGAAATCTTCCTCAAATTCCCAAGCACGTAGTGCTGGATAATCATTCTGCTGAATCTGGACCAGGCTAAGTTAGCTTAGATCCAGCGGACACGTCCTTTTTATGGTGATAAATAGCTAGACAGAGAAAGCTAAAAATATGTTAATTGATTATTATTTAATTGAGTTAACTTAAATGTGTTTAATTGTTTCCAATGCTTAGTCGCGGGTAGCTGAAGCTCCCAGGAGGCCACGGCCCTTGCGCAGCCAAACACAAGACCTGGTGGATTGCGGCTTCAGGGGGAGCCCACCAAACTGGTCTCTCACAGTCCAACGGAAAACGCAGCAGTTCACAGCCTACAGGAGTAAAGGGCCTGTCCCACTTACGTGTCCTTGGCATGCAAATTACGCGACCTCGTGGTCGCTTTGAGCCGCAAAGGTCCGGCGAAGGTTGGGCGCGATTACATGCGTACACACAGCCATCTGGAGCGCGTGGCATCATTTCAAAATGGACACAACGCTGGAGTAACTCAGCGGGACTGGCAGCATCTCTGGAGAGAAGCAATGGGTGACGTTTCGAGACTCTTCTTCAGCCTGAAAAGAAGGGTCTTGACCCAAAACGTCACCCATTGCTTCTCTCCAAAGATCCTGCCAGTCCCGCTGAGTTACTCCTGCATTTTGTGTCCATCTTCAATTTTCTTGGCCCGGCTCTGGGAGTAGAAGTGGGGGCGGATCTGGACCGCAATGGCCGTGAGTCCCAGGCCAAGTTCGGCGATCGTTTGCCTGCTTCTGCTGCTGTTGAAGGTGAGACGTTGCGTCGCGCCAGGGTCTTGGGCCTGTCCCACTTTGGCCGTCAGTTCCGCAACAGGCCGTTGGTGCGCGAAGATTTAGTTCACTACAAAAATTTCGGAGTCCTGTGCGATGTCGCGCACAACTACATACCCCTCCGCTGTTCTAAGTGGGACCGGCCCCGCGTGGCCATACGATGCCCGTGCCTTCAATGCGACCACGAGGTCACATAATTTGCATGCCAAGGACACATAAGTGGGACAGGCTCTTAAGTTGCCAAGCTGGTCCCCTGCTCGTTGAACCTGGTGGACCACTGGTCAGGAAGGGGGAGGCCGCCGTCCTCGCCCCTGCTCATCCCCCAAAGACCAGAGACCGGGAAGCAGCAATGATGGATGTGTCGAGTGAACTGCAAGGCCAGTAGGAGAGGATAGGGAACAAAAGTCAGGCCTACCACATCTTCAAGGTCAGCTGCGGGAGGCGCCCCTGCGAAACAAAGGTGGATGGATGAGGAGAGGGACGTCACGTCCAAGGAAAGCGATGACTGGAGGCCTGCAACAGCCTGGGACTTGCTTGGATTGGTCACTGCTCATAAGAGCTAGAGCATAGACTTTGAAAATGGTGCCAAAACATGGCGACTCTTGCATGCAGGCTCAATAGACTATTTATGTACACTTGGTAATCGAAGATCAAGGGTATGGCAATACTCTACTGGCTGTTAGTAAGGAAAATAATTTTTGCACTAAACTTTTTCAATCTTTTTGAGCTCATACAATAAATATTTTGTATCCATTTAGATAGTGGCTAAGAGGATGGACCAAAATAAATAAGAATAATTTTGTTTCTTCGAGTACTGGGTACAAAGTAATTGGATGGTTATGGTTATTGAGTTTTTCAGATGGCACTAGCTGTGTACAATATACAGCATTTCGACACGGATTCAAATCCATCCTTATTTTACACAATATTCTAATCCTGGCGACTGCGCAGGACTGGCACCTGGGTGAGGGTGTCTGATGTTGAAAGACCTGAAACACCCAACGACTACATCACTGATGATGTGTTTAGGAGCATCTAACGAGGTATTATTATCAATCAATAGAAGCAGTATATCTGATGGTGAAGAATCTATCTAATTATGGTACAAATAAATGTCTTCAGTTGAAAATACAGAAAAGATAGCAAGCTGTTCAATTGATGCATGCAGATCTCATCTGTTGAGCTGGCATGGCTCATAGGCAAGCAGTGTCCAAGCTGTGCAAACACTGCATAAGGACGGGCAGAACATGAAGCCAACCCGTTGGCAGAAAAAAGCAGAAATACCTTGTCAAATGGGCAACTCTAGTACCAGATATTGATCAAACAGCATTGTAAATTTCATTGCATGTTTATGGGAATTTGACAAAGTGGAATGAAAACTAATGTTTTAGATAGTCATAGAGTCATACAGAGTGGAAACAGATCCTTCAGCCCACTTGTCCACATCGACCAACATCCACACTGGACTCACCTGCGTGTGTTTGGCCCATATCCCTCTAAACGTGTCTAATCCATGAACCTGTCTAATTAATTTTTAAATATTGCAATAGTCCCTGCTAACATGTTAACATGATTTAACACGGCCATATTTTGGTTCCATTAGTTATGATTCCTGATGCTTTGTTCTGCATGAATCAAGTAATGTGGATTTTTAATTGTATCAGCCAACACATTAGTGTCATTAAATGAGTTGACTTTACCCTATTGCTCGTTTTAAAATTCCTAAAGCACATTTAAGACTTTTTGACACAATGAACTACAGGGATATTGTGATATTGTTTCTCTTCCATCTCCATGACATTTCATAAGAGATTAATTATGTTGATATTGGCCTGCAGATCCGAATAACATTCATTGTGGTCTCTTGCATTGTGGAAGTATCTCAAACATGCAAAATGTTCATCTTATACATCGCCATTTACTACCAAAGCATCTGCAAAAAAAATATTTTCAATGATGAGAATAATTCTCATTATTTTATCATGACATTAAATATAAGTTAAATGTGATAGCAATTGATTGCTTCAGTTGTTTACAACTTGGTCAACTGTAAGTTAGAGATAACAGCTATTCTCAACATTAACAATTGTGAAGCATCCAGGCAGTAGTGGCAACATCTTGAAACATCCTTGAAATAATCAGGTCTATTTCTTTGGAACAAACATAATATTTCTGAACATTCTCATGCATAACATTAATTATTACTTATAATTCACGTTAAATTGTTAATATGCTTTCAATACTATGTCTATCTTCTTTTTTTACTCTGACCAAAAATGTCGATTATGCACTACAGCCGATTATCCCATCTGAGCTATTAAGTAAAATTAAAAAAAAGTAAGACTGTCATCTTTTTACAAGGATCTATCAACATTGAAAGAAATGATGGACTCAGACAGATAAAAACAAATGAGTTTGAAGATTAAGATTCATAGGTCGATGGTTTTTTTGAAATGTTAATTCCTGCATCGTTAAAGAAAGCTTGATGTAAAGCAATAAAGTTGCAACAATGGTATAACATTAAATGTCCCACATTGGTAAAAGTGCCACATCAATGTTAGAAATTTTAACAATTACAGAGTTAGATGAAAGTTGTTGCTCGTTCATAGAATTGATTCTCAATTCCATATCCCATGCATTTCACATCAAAAACTTTCAGGCAGATGTTTTCATTGTTAATGGTCTGCCCTTTTAAACCTTGGAGCAACATAATATTTCTGTTGGCAAGGGTCAACAGTGCTTGGTGTACATCATCACCAACTTATTAGATCTTGGGGCAATTAGCTTAATATAAACAGAACAGACAAGGCTAGCATTGAGCTACAGAAATCAGAAGAAAATAGCCCCTGGCACTGTTATTATAGACCAGCATCAAAGCAACCCTCTACTATTGGAAGAAAAAAGAAGTGCATTGTTGGTATAATATGTAATACAGTAGGAGGTAATACTGCATTATTTTTCCAATGATTCATGTTACATTCAGGTTTCCATTGTTAAAATAGCATAGTGGAAAGATCTTTTCACCTGGAAACTATATGCTATGTACTGCATGGTTAGCTAGGGATTAAAATCCGTTCAGCATTATTTCAAACATTAAAATCGAGCTACTGCCTATGAAACAAAGGTAGATCATTGTAGTTACATTATAGTTACCAGGGGTAATTAACATTGAAATCTACCTCATATGTGAGTATAAAGGAGAGACAAAAGTTGAGGTAATTGAAATACTGTTACTTGGCATGATCAAATTAGGGAAATAATAAATATCAGATTATTTTTAAGAATCAATTATATCAGATATTGTTTCATTTACAATTGCATTTTATATTTCTGGCTAATTGTTGCTTCTGCCTGAAATTAAAAATTTGTGCAGTTTTGAAAGCCAGTATTGAAATTATAGTATTTTCTTCTTGGAAGCTTTTGTGAAGTATCTAAAGTTTAATTGCACTCAGGGAAATATAGCTCCAAGTTGAGCAGATTATCATCCACATAATGATTTTATTTGCCATTCATCCATAAACTGACAACTACAGTCTTCTCAAAGGTTTGAAGAAGGTTGAAGAAGGTTCAACCCGAAACATCACATATTTCTTTTGTCCCGAGATGCTGCCTGAACCACTGAGTTACTCCAGCTTTTGATGACTATCTTACTGTCTTCCAAAAGTTTGTTTATTTGTTGCCTGGAACAACATAGAAACATAGAAAACAGGTGCAGGGGTAGGCCATTTGGCACTTCAAGCCTGCACTGCCATTCAATATGATCATGACTGATCATCCGGCTTTCTCTCCATATCCCTTGATTCCCTTAGTACAAAGAGCTACATTTCACAATACATTTTACAAAAATGAGAGGTGTTGTATTTTGGGAAGTCTAATAGGGGCACGACCCACACAGTGAATGGTAGGGCTCTGGGGAGCGTTGTGGAGCAGTGAGATCTAGGAGTGCAGGTGCATGGTTCCTTGAAGGTGGAGTCGCAGGTAGATAGGGTGTTCAAAAAGGCTTTTGGCACATTGGCCTTCATCAGTCAGAGTATTGAGTCTAGAAGTTGGGAGTTCATGTTGCAGTTGTATAAGATGTTGGTGAAGCCACATTTAGAGTATTACTAGACTAAGCGGGACCTGTTGGGTCCCATGTTCACAAGGGAGGGCTGGTCCCCCAATGCAATATTCCACCTCTCCACTAATTCAAATATTGGTGGCCAGTGGGGGGGGTTCAGTGGGTTAGTGTGGACATTGTGGGCAGAATGGATTATTGGGCTGACAGCTCAGTCACTCGGGCCTAGTGGGCTGGCAGCTCAGTCACTCAGGACTGGTGGGCTGGCAGCTCAGTCAATCAGGCCTGGTGGGCTGGCAGCTCAGTCACTAAGGCCTGGTGGGCTGGCAGCTCAGTCAATCAGGCCTGGTGGGCTGGCAGCTCAGTCACTAAGGCCTGGTGGGCTGGCAGCTCAGTCACTCAGGTCTGGTGGGCTGGCAGCTCAGAAACTGCCAGAAATTCTGCCCAAAACATGCGAGAGACTGTGAGAGAGAAGTGGGAGAGGGGGAGAATCAATTTTAGAAATTTTTCATCTATTTCTGCAAATCACAGCAATGAAAGTGGAAAGTCTATCATGGCCTGGATTTCACAGGGAACCAATGTAGGGAGGGAGAAAAATACTGGGGAGAGATTTAACACTTGCAGGGGGAATACTTACAAATGGGCCGAAGGGACACCTCCTGGGCTAGTACAGACCTGATGGGCTGAAGGGGCTCTTAAAAATTAAAATCTGAGTGAAATCTCAGTGAAAGGCATTTTTTCTGGACTTTTCTTTGCCTGGCACGGGCCTTTTGGGCCAAAATGCTCCTCGTCGGCTAATAGGGGCATTTTGGGCAAAGATAACTGGTTTCTCGGCTAATAGGGGCCTTGTAGGCCAAAATTAGTGGTTTCAGGCAGGCCAAACAACTCCTTTCATTTCATTTCCATTTCAATTTCAAGCACAGGGCAGGCCAAACAATTAATTTCATTTCCATTTCATTTTCATTTCCATTTCCAGTTCCAGTTCTATTTCAAGCACAGGGAGGGCCAAACAACTAATTTAATTCTATTTCCATTTCCATTTCCATTTCCATTTCCATTTTAATTTCAAGCACAGGGCAGGCCAAACAGCTCATTTCATTTTCATTAAGGGCTACCAAATCATTTATTGGAATTACATTGCAGACTCACAGTTCAGTTGATTCACAGCTTAGAATCACATTTGTGGCCTCTCCCTCGCGATCTTCCAGAGTGACTGACTCACATTCAGGCATCAGGGGTTTTTTAGTCCTGCTTCCCCCAGAAGGGGCGTTACTTTCATTGTGGTGATTGACAGCCGAGAAGACCAATCATCTGATCTCAAGGTTTTTAAACACTCATAACTTTTTTTTATATTTCATCGATCGGAAAAATCTTCGGGACTACCGCAGCGGAGGAGGACTGTGAGTAAAGGGCCTGTCCGACGAGCATGCAACCTGCATGCGGCAAGCGCGACCATACCGGAAGCGGGGGCCGCGCGGAGGTCGAGTGATCCCTGTACCGGGCCGGTCCCACCAGGTGATGTGAAGTTCGAGCGAAGTGTGGGAGCGGTTCGCGCATGATGTAGTTTTTTGTTATTTTATGGTGTAAAGATGGGGCTGCGTACGGCGTCACTGGAGACGCTGCGCTGCTGCTGCTGTTGCCGCTGCTGCTGCTGCTGCCACACCTGTCGATCCCTGGCACCGCTTTGCGGGGTACGCGCATTGGGTTGAAGAGCTCCTGGAGCGGGGCCTGACACCACTGCCCCGCGTGGCTGCAGGCCGGTGTGCGACCTCGCACTGGCGTGGCTTCAATGGCCGCGGGACATCGCCAGCCGGGGGCTTTGACTTTGACTCTGCACGGCAGTGGAGAGATAAGTTTTTTTGGCCTTCCATCACAGCTATGTGAATTTTTGTAAAACACGGTCACTTTTTCGGAGCCCCGTGCGATGTTGGGACCAGCTCCGCACAACTCCTTACGGCTCCGGTGATCTAAGTGGGACGGGCCCCGCGAGGCCGTACGGCTCAAGCGACCACGTTAGGTCGTGCTTGCTGCATGGAGTCGCATGCTCGTGGGACGGGCCCTTAAGGTGGCCTAAAATCATAACGATATACGGTAGCGTTTTTTTCTAAAATCAATATATATATCGCAGACAGGAAGTGGTCAAAAGTGGACTTTTATAGAGATGAGAGTTATATAGATGTTCAGTTCTGGGCACCATGTCATAGAAAAGATGTTATAGAAAAGATCAAGCTGGAAAGAGTATAGAAAAGATTTACAAGGATGTTGCCAGGGCTAGAGGGAGAGGTTGAGTAGGCTGGGACTCTATTCCTTGGAGCGCAGGAGGATGAGGGGTGATATTTTTGAGGTGTATAAAATAATGAGAGGAATAGATCAGTTAGATGCACAGTCTCTTGCCCAGAGTAGGTGAATTTAAGGTGAAGGGGAAAAGATTTAATAGGAATTTGAGGGGCAACTTTTTTGCACAAAAGGTGATGGGTGTATGGAACAAGCTGCCAGAGGTATTAGTTGAGACTGGGACTATCTCAACATTTAGGAAACAGTTAGACATGTACATGGATAGGACAGGTTTGCACCAAACGTGGGCAGATGAGACTAGTGTAGCTGGGACATATTGGTCGGTGTGGGCAAGTTGGGCTGAAAAGCCTGTTTCCACACTGTATCACTCTATAAATCTATGACTGATACAATAGTTGTGTTAATAACAGGCAGTTCTCAATCGGCTGGGTAAATCTGTTCATTTCAAAAATCAATAAGGGATAAATCAAAAAAAATGATTAGCCAATTAGTTTTACCTCTCTTGTGGTAAACATCTGGGAGTTGCATTTCACATTTGTATTTGAACATAATTAATCATTTGGGTGGAGCAGATGGAGGAAATTTAGATGGAACGGATTGCTTGTCTGCAATGGACCTTCCACTTCCAACTTAATTTACGATCCGCTGATTTAAAATATAAAAAATCATATTGCTTCCATTATCAGCATGTGATCCTCTCCATCTGATATCTCCATTTACATTAATGGAAAGAAAATTAGGCAGATTCCTCTACAAGCATGCACTATGCCATCCAATTTTCTGGTATTCAAAATGCCTAGACGATCTATTTCATGCATTTTCCATTTTCACTGAGGAATTACTTTGATTTTTTTGCCCTTTAGTCTTTGTTATTTGTAAATTTTCAATGTAGCTGTTTTATGACAGGATCCTTGACAACATTTATCACCTTGGAAAGGTTATGAAGAAAAATAAATCCAATATTCTATGCTCTTTCTGTTTTTAACAAAATTACTTACATTTATTAACAGGCTTTGTGTAAATATGAGATTTCTGTTGCTATGTTCATGTTAAGTGGCATTGGCTGTGCCATGAACAGAATGAGCCTTGTTATTATGGGAAGATGAACATAGAACACTGCAGCACAGTAGCAGGTCTTCAGCCCACAATGTTTGTGCCCAACATAATGCCAAGCTAAATTTCCCTTCCTGCATGTGATTCAAATCCATCCATTCCTTGCCTATCCATGTGCCTATCTAAAAGCTTCTTCAATGCCACTATCGTATCTGCTTCCACCCACCACCATTGGCATTGCATTCCAGACACCCACCTCTCTCTGAGTACAATTGACAATGTTCTGCTAATGGGTGCATACAGTTTTCACATTCTTAGTAGGATAACACTTCCTGCTGGTAGACTAGCACAATCTGGAAACAGATTAAGGCTTTTACTTACAGAAACAAGGAACTGTAGATGTTGGTTTACACAAAAGGACACAAAGTGCAGGAGTATCTCATTGTAGGCAGGCAGCATCTTTGAAGAAGAAGGATAGGTGACGTTTTGGCTCGGTTTCTTCTAAAGTTGGTGTTTTTACTAACTTTGTTCATGATTCTCTCACTCGTGAAAACATCACAACATCTACTCTGCCCTGATCCCCAAAATGATTTTATGTTTGATGAGATCACTCCTCATTCTCCAAAACACTAAATAGAGACAAGTTTAACACATTTCTGAAAACCATGTTATCTGTTAATAAATAGTAATAATCTACGTTAAATATATCAAAATTAAGACATTACCTTTGGTCAAATTATTTAAAAAAAAGATTAATATTTAAAATGGATCACCATATGTGCCTATGGTAACAACTACTGATTATTATATTCAGGAACCTAGCAAGGAATGGTAAATATTGAGAATTATAATTTGAAGAATATATTTTTGGCTGGGCATATCAGCACTCTATGTTCAACCTTACGTCTGTGCTAGTCCTCAGCCAAATTCCTCTCTTGTTTTGTGTGCCTATCCAAAGGGTGACTTCAATTTGTGTTGAAACAAGTACTTTATCGGGGTTTCACGTTCTAATCATAGGTTTCAAGTGACTGATAGTATAGATATGCAGGAGTCATTCCATTTTTTTCCCACGAGAGGTTTAAATGTGGCCATCACTGCTTCATGGTGTCTGATTACACAACAAGAGGCATCATATTAACTGAATGTCTGTTTGAGAAGAAAACAATGAAAGAAGAAATGCAGTCTTCCGGAATTGTAATGCTGTTTAATGTTGCCATCTATATATTCTCATGTTATCAACCAATTACTTGAAATAATTTTATGATGATTAAAATTAGTTCTAGTGGGTCAGGATGCTCTATGATGTGCTCAGGGATACCTTTTGAACAAAAAGCAGCAGATAGGGCGGCACGGTGGGGAAGCTGTAGAGTTTCTGCCTTATGGGCCTGTCCCACTTCTGCGACTTTTTAGGCGACTGCAGGAGACTATGCAGTCGCCACATGGTCGCCACATGTTCCACGGGTGGTTGCCAGCGAGTCACCTTCATGGTCATGAGGAGTTCCTGCATTCTGGGAACTAGTCGTTGACTCATTATAGTTGCCGCAAATCTTTCAACATGCTGAAAAATTAGCGGCGATCAGAATGTAACCGCCATGGAGAGTAGCGAGAAGTTTCGTGCCGTAGGTTGGCCGTCAGGAGGACCTAGTGGGTTGTCAGGAGGTCGAAGGTTCTCGTAGGTTGTAGCCATTGCTGACCGGTGAATCTCATTGGGAAAAAATACGTAAGCAGTATTTTTCGGAACCAAAGATAACCGATTGGTAATGTTAAATGTCCGCCGAGCTGCACAGCCATGTATCTCTGGCTTCTTAAAAGTTTTCTCCACCCTTTTTTCTCTCCTTCTCCCCCCTGTCCCCCCCCCCCCCCCTCATTTAAAGGACTTACCACACACTGTGCTTTAGCCTTCTAAATTACAACACCAACCTTCCTGTACATCGCCGTTTGTGTCTGTATCACCTTGGCTTTGCACAGTGAGAATTTCACTCAGACAGTGCTCCCCCGCTTGCCCTGTCCCCTGCCTGCTTAACGGGCTGGTGAAGGAAGCGATGTGTTTGTGTGCGTGTGTGCGTGTGTGCGTGTGTGTTCCACTCTGACAGTCGCCGTTCCAGTTGCCGGTTTTTCAGGCGACTGCCGGCAACCTGACAGTCGCCAGCAGTCTCCTAAAAAATTGCTTAAGTGGGACAGGCCCATTACAGCACATGCAGTGCCGGAGACCCGGGTTTGATCCCGATGATGGGTGCTGTCTGTACGGAGTTTGTATGTTCTCTGTGTATGTTTGTTCTTGACTGTGTGGGTTTTCTCCGAGACCTTTGGTTTCCTCCCACACTACAAAGACAAACAGATTTGTAGGTTAATTGACTTGGTGTGTGTGTAGATTGTCCCTAAAGTGTGTAGGATAGTGTTAATGTGAGGGCTGATTGCTGGTCGGGGCGGACTAGGAATGCCTGTTTCCGCGCTGTGTCTCTAAAGTAAACTAAACTAAATAGGCCTGAGAATCTGGCATACCAGCAAATTGAACTGATATTTGCCGATATGAACTAAAGTTGTCAATGTGCAGGCAGCTAAAGTCCACAGTAAATATGTAGTATTACCGGTATGTAGAATAGACACATCATGGAGATAATTGCAGCACTGCTGCCATTTTAATGCACAATGGACCAGCCATTGTTCATCATTAAGGAAGTACCTTTCTACACATATGGAAGAACCACCATACCAATGACTATTGAAGGGATCAGCAAGCGTTTATTGATTTAATTGTTGACTGATTATTTCTAGCTGATGGCAGGATTCCAGAAATGTTCAATTTTTCATTGCTAATTTAAATTGCAAAACTCCACATTGTGGGGTGACAGATGCAGAAGAATATGTTTCTGATTTCAGGAAGGGCTGGGGCAGCTAGCCCAAGGCATGTAAAATATAATTGACATCCAGTAGAGGGAGGATGGAGGGAAGAAGCCAGTTCCACTCTGGGTGTAAAGAAGCAATTCTTCTTCTTGCCCATAAAGCGTAGAAATAAATCCAAAGATTTACACCAATTATTGTCACTGGAAACCTTGCAACATGGCAAATACTGTATTATGCATGGACGTCACATAACTGTGGCAACACATACATTCAGGGAGGTTCTGGAGATACTTGGGATATTACAGTTTTCCATTCACTATTGAAAAAGCTACATCATTGAGATTCTATGAGTCTATTATATATGGCATGTATGATATATTCGACGTCATATTCTATGATACATTCTATATGTCAATGAGGTAACCATTCTCTCTTTTGCTCTCTTCACCAGCTAGATTCTGACAAGGAACGTAGGCATCCCTTCTGTGCAATTGTACTCTGGTGTATCACTTTGAATGTATTAGTTTCCACCCTCGTGTGTGAATACAGTTAGATAGTGAAGTTGCCTTCATTCTGCTCCAGCCTACTTTCCCATCTGCATTGAATCTGTCAAGACAAATTAGAAGGTGTATATTGGGCAACTACTCCTATCAAGAAATGATATTTAAAAACTTGCACATTTGCTACCTAATCTGCTACTTCCTCTGTATATTTTGTTTCAATTTCATATTTGCAGCCCCCAGTAATTATGCCTTTGAAAGAGTTTCAACCGAACAGATTAGTGAGAACTGTCAGCCACCATCTAGAAAATCTTAAACTTAACAAAGTCATTGTCATCCCTGAAATTCCTGCCTACCATTTTGATATTTTCATACAAATGCAAACTTTATTTTTGTGCATAAAATAACACGATATATGATAAGGAATGTTGCTTGTTTTAAAATCTAAGTGTTCATCACAGTTGTTAGGAGACTTACTCTCAGGGGACGGATTTTACTGACACTTCCCCCGAGGGAAAATATTAATTCTTTAAATGTATAGTCCAATGAAAAAGAGCAGACCCTGTTAAACAGTTAATTTTTTTGCTGCTAGTTTGAAATTTCTGGGGATGCAGCAGTGAGGCAGACAGAGCTAAATCTAAATGCCCTGGAATAAATGCAAGCTTATTTGTCAATTACAAGCAAGGGCTACAGCTTTTCCTATCTAGAAGTATCCTTGTTGGTACAGCCTGTGGAACAAAGGGCAAGAAATTAATTTGCACAACTGCAAAAGAAAAACAGTGCTGCGTAGTTGAAAATTGGCTTAACCGAGAGTAGAACAAATTCTGCTTAATGGGTAAAGATAGAAAAATAGAAAATAGGTGCGGGAGTATGCTGCCAGCACCATCTTCAATCCAGCCAATAATTCAATATGGTTATGGCTGATTATCCAAAAACAATACCCTGTTCCTGCATTTTCCCCATATTACATAGAAACATAGAAACATAGAAAATAGATGCAGGAGTAGGCCATTCGGCCCTTCGGGCCTGCACCGCCATTCAATATGATCATGACTGATCATCCAACTCAGTATCCTGTACCTGCTTTCTCTCCATACCCCCTGATCCCTTTAACCACAAGGGCCAAATTCCGTGATTCCATTAGCTTTCCCCCATATCCCTTGATTCCGTTAGCATGATGCCAGAAAGTTTTCTTCAAGTTTATGAAAAAAAAGCAGCAAAATATATCTGCAATTTATATATAGTGACATAGCTGTTTTATCTATGTTGATATTTTGAGGGTTAACATGTTGGCAAAGCAACCTAACCTTGCAATATACACCCCATCTTCAAACGCCACCAAACAAATCCTGGATCCTATGGATTTGAGCGAAATCATTTCATTCCCCCACACAATAGAACGAGTCTTTTGACAAAACTAATTGTCATAAGAGTAAATATTAGAAAACCATTAGCAGAGGCGTTTTATAAAAATATGTTTGGGGGGACAGAACTATATGCTTTTTAAATTATTTTTGTTTTAATTAACGTATAAATAGATTAGGAATATAAAGAAATAATCTTCCGGCATCGGACCTTTAAATGATTGTAAAAGCTAAATTAATTTAGGAGAGATCAAACCAAAATATTTTCTTGAATTATTATTTACTTGGCAGGGATCTACAAACTATCAAACTAAAATGCTAATAATTTAAAGATATTACATCTGATTTGATGTATTGTCCTTTTTGTACCACGAGATTAGTATGCAAACTTAAAGTACATGGTATTGGGGGTTCATTATTGATGTGGATAGAGAACTGGCTGGCAGACAGGAAGCAAAGAGTAGGAGTAAACGGGTCATTTTCAGAATCTAGGCAGGCAGCGACTAGTGGGGTACCACAAGGTTCAGTGCTGGGATCCCAGCTATTTACAATATATATTAATGATTTGGACGAGGGAATTGAATGCAACATCTCCAAGTTTGTGGATGACACAAAGCTGGGGGGCAGTGTTAGCTGTGAGGAGGATGCTTGGAGGCTGCAAGGTGACTTGGATAGGTTGGGTGAGTGGGCAAATGCATGGCAGATTCAGTATAATGTGGATAAATGTGAGGTTATCCACTTTGGTGGCAAGAACAGGAAAGTAGACTATTATCTGATTGGTGGACAGTTAGGAAGAGGGGAGATGCAACGAGACCTGGGTGTCATGGTACACCAGTCATTGAAAGTAGGCATGCAGGTGCAGCAGGCAGTGAAGGAAGTGAATGGTATGTTAGCATTCATAGCAAAAGGATTTGAGTATTGGAGCAGGGAGGTTCTACTGCAGTTGTACAGGGCCTTGGTGAGACCACACCTGGAGTATTGTGTACAGTTTTGGTCTCCTAATCTGAGGAAATACATTCTTGCCATAGAGGGAGTACAGAGAAGGTTCACCACACTGATTCCTGGGATGGCAGGACTTTCACATGAAGAAAGACTGGATAGACTTGGCTTGTACTCGCTAGAATTGAAAAGATTGAGGGTGGATCTTATAGAAACTTACAAAATTCTTAAGGAGTTGGATAGGCTAGATGCAGGAAGATTGTTCCCGATGTTGGGGAAGTCCAGAACAAGAGGTCACAGTTTAAGGATAAGGGGGAAGTCTTTTAGGACCGAGATGAGAAAAACATTTTTCACACAGAGAGTGGTGAATCTGTGGAATTCTCTGCCACAGAAGGTAGTTGAAGCCAGTTCATTGGCTATATTTAAGAGGGAGTTAGATGTGGCCCTTGTGGCTAAAGGGATCAGGGGGTATAGAGAGAAGGCAGGTACAGGATACTGAGTTGGATGATCAGCTATGATCGTATTGAATGGCGGTGCAGGCTCGAAGGGCCGAATGGCCTTCTCCTGCGCCCATTTTCTATGTTTCTATGTTTCTATGTCGATCATAGCTTTTTCTTCCCCACTCCAAACATTGCATATGACTTCATTTCTATATCTCCTCTTGCGGGGACTTGATGGTGACGTCAGTCACATCCATTTTTAATTCAGTCTCGTCCTAAAATAAGTGATCCGATCTTTGTAATAAAAAAACAGGATATGTTAACATAATCCTTTTTTGGTACAAACTTAACTCTTATGCTGTTGTGTGCCTGCACTGGCCATGAGTTGTCTATCTAACTCTTGCTGTCTACCATACAATTACATAAAGGATCCATTATAATTATCATCACCGCACCACGTTAATGTGAAGGAACAAGTACTTTTTTTTTAAATAGATGCAGAGTAATAGAAGGTTGGAGTATGTATTAAAAATGTCTCAAGCTGGTTTGGGCCTGATGCATGCCAAGAAGTCATAGTCAAACCTATATATAAGACTCCCACCTTCACTTAATAAGCAACTGCATGCATCTTAGATTCAATCTCTAATCATTTATTACTTCAGAAAGTACAACACTTTCTTGCTCTGACATGTTCCGCTTTGATTGACAGCCAAAAGTATCACATAGTGAGAGGCCGCAGTGAAATGACTGTTCTGTTGTTGCTGGAAGCTGGTTATACCTAACATTCAAAACTTTCTACTACCTTATAATTTTTGATTGACTTTCTCCATGGAGAGTAATTATAATATGAAAGCAAAGTTACTTTTAGAAATAGCACGTTAGATTGGAGATGGAGGAAGCATACATTTGGCTGTTAATTGGATATGGGAATTGTATTCAGGTTAGGCTGTGACATGTTGGCATGCAACAGGCCCAAACCAGCTTGAGACATTTGTAAAACACACTCCAACCTAAAATAGGTTTCATCATCGGGTTGAACAATTATTGCTGTGTAGAAACAAGGAACCTCGGAGCTTGTGTAACTCAGAGAGTCAGACAGTATCTCTGGGGAACATGTGATTCCCTCTTCAGACTGATTGTGGAGAAGGGGGATGGGGGGGAGAACAAAACCTGGCGAGTGATAGGTGGCTAGACACAAAATGCTGGAGTAACTCAGCGGGAGAGGCACAAATTTCAGGCGATAAGGAATGGCTGACGTTTCGGGTCGTGACCCTTCTTCAGACTGAAGTCTGACTAGAGTCTGAAGAAACATCACCCATTCCACCTCTCCAGAGATGCTGTCTGTCCCGCTGAGTTATGACAACATTTAGTATCTATCTTCGATTTAAGCCAGCATCTGCAGTTCCTTCCAACACAAATAATAGATCGGTATAGAGAGGGTTTTTGATAGGCAGATCTTTGGACAAAAAGGTCAGAGATGAAAAGATAAACAGTGTGAGATGAGGATAGAAGATATTGATGTGCTGGAAAACATGGAAAAGAGACAGACTGTAGAGCCACTTATTTAATGTTAAAGATGCTACCTTAGATGCAACATAACCACACATTATGCTAACTTTTTAAGAATGCTCCATAAAACATACCTTCATCCAAGATAATCCCAGCTCACATTTTATAAGTGCAGGCCTGTTTATATTTTATGCAGGAACATTAGCCTATCAATAAGACTATGCTTAAGCAGCACACAACAAAACTGAAGAAATAACTCAAGTTTATGTTCAATTATAATACTAGCATAGACTCACTGTCCTTTGTAACCTCAGAATGTTCCAAAATTATTCACATTCTCTTAAGTAAGTTTAAAATAGAATTTCATCAAAATATAGAAATAAAAGGTGCCAAACGAAAGGACCACAGAGATATCGTGATTGTGACCATCATCAGAAAATAGATAAATCAGTTTGGGCAACAACAAAGGGCTGCCATGCTGTCTGTTGCAGAGAAAGCCATTGCCAAGGTCATCTCTAACTTGCTTCCTAGTAGCTGGAAAGCTGCTTCTCAAATCTCAGCATTAACTATCTCCAGCTTGAGACATGATGGACATGACACTCCATGAAACCTGCGTGAACCAGTACCAACCACAATACATAACCTTCCCTTTTCCATCCAGAAAGCCTTTGAACATGCCGATTAAAGTGGAAAATCCTTATCAAATTTATCCGTAAAAAGTGTTTCTATTCTACAACACCTTTACAATGACATGCAGATTGTGATTTCAATGGCTCCAACCAAAATCCAGTCCCAAAACACTGATCTCAAATGAGGTTGAGTAATTGCTCCAATGCTCATGTCCATCTCATGAAGAATGAATTGGCAAGTTAAATCAGCTTTTCTTTCCACAAATGGTGAATTAATTGTTTCCTTTCAGATTTGCAGCACTTACAAATTATTTGATTTTCTCCTTTCATTGTTGTTCACTGCAACATTTCACCTCAGTGGACTCCATGTTGGAATGAATGTATTAATGACACCTGTTCAATTAATGTTACTTCCATTCCATAACCAAGATTACTGGAACCTCAGCCTGTCTGCGGCTCAGAAATGGAAAGGAATCGAATGCAGGCTCACTGAGAAGTACTGAAGAAAACCCAAATTCCAAACGCGAATAGACCCGAAAGATACAGACCTGGAACTGACAGAACTGAGAACTGTTATTGAACTGACAGAATGCAGACTGATTAGTCCGCACCCAATTAGTGATGACCTCAGGTATTTTTCAGTGATAAATTAGGGGAGCAGATTAAATGCAGGCGTAACTACTAATAGCACAGGGGACGAGTATGGAAAGAGACTCAGATATCTGGAGGCATGGCAAGTGTGACAGGAGCCCGTCGTCCGCAGTGGGCCACCAGAACCATTGGTGCAGCAGGTAGAGAGGGTGGGGTCGACGCCAGGATGATAGGCGAGATTAGAGGAAAGGACCCACTGAAGTACTTCAGAGCAGGTGGAGACTGGGACAAATAACTTATTGGGGGATCCAGAAACAGGATCATAGTGATGACACTGGGCATTGCGAACTGTGGACTCGATCTTCCAGGTGATGGTCCTTTGAGGAGCATTGGGAAAGCACTGCCCCAGCTCCAACATCAGAGGCGTCAACCTCCACCACAAACTGATGGGCTGGGTGAGGATGCTCCAGGATGGGGGTGTAAATAGCTCATTCTAAGCTTCCCCCAGTGTAGATTCAGTCAAAAATCACTGTCAAGCACTTGTGCACAACTAAACTTTATTTTGGAAAAAGCACAATGACAGTTCCCACTACTATACCCAACCACCGCGGGTTCAATCCTTGTATCTGCCTGGCAAAGCCCTCTTAGCCTCATTCAAGCAGAGACACTCCAGAAGGTCACGCAGTCCCAAGCGTTCTCCCAGGAGATCGACACAGGACCTCGGTGGGAGTGGTTTTGTATAGGTCCCCGGACCTTGAGGGGCCAAAACACATGGGGGTGGTCTCTTTACAGTCCAATAACAGATATTGATTAACACAGTACATGATAGATATTTCCCCCAATCCAATAATACAGTGACTAATGCAATGTATTCAAACGGAGCTTCTGAAAGGAAGCAAACATCGCAACATGTGCCTAAATATTCAAGAAACCCAGACAAGGCTCGACACTTAATCCAATCAACATCTAGCAAAGTAAAGCATTGCAATATTATTTACAATGTATATGTCTGGTTTGCATTCTTCCAAACCGTTCCATGAAATTTGCACCTAATTGTCAGAATCTGCAGATGTTCCATTCTCTTCCTGCAGGTCTTATCTAGGCTCTAGACAAACTGGTACCATTCTGCAGCTTGTCCCATTTCTGCGGAAGGCATATTTAAATTGACCAAATGGCATAGCAGCCAGTCCTGGCCTCTCCAATTTGGCCAGAATTAACAGGGGCATGAGTGAAGCATTGCTTAAGGTTCTACAATGCCCCCTCAGCAGCAAGGAACCATGCAAACTTGAAGGAGGTAGACATGAGAGCAGTGAGTGGAGCAGCCAGGATGCTGTAGTTGCGGATAAAGCGATGGTGCATGATAATGTGCCATGCAATACCATATCATGACTATGACGAAATCCTGGAAATAGTGTGCCACTCACCAAATGCGTGAAGCCATCCAGTTCCAAATCATTACATCAACTCTTACTTGTCCAAACTGTGTGAATGAATTTGGCACAATCTCAATTAAAAAGCTTAAAACGACAATCAGAAGATGTAATACAGCATTGAAAAAGTTGAAGAGTTGAGATACCCAAATGGGAACAAAATGTTGGAGTAACTCAGCAGGTCAGGTGGCGTCTCTAGAGAAGTTGAATAGGTGACATTTCAGCTTGAGACCCTTCTTTCAGTTGAGATATCCCATGGCTTCATCCCTGTGCTGCTAATGCCTAGTTATATGATGTACTGTGAGGAGATTGTGGATATTGACATGCATATTGGACATCATTCACAGAAAAAATGTAGTAGGTACAAAAAAGACATGCTGTAAAGTCATTGAGGATCCCAGCAGCAAGTGCAATGTACCAGGTTCCTCGCATAAGTGTACTTAGCAATTCAATGACCTGATCACATCGGGAAAGGTGAGTACAGAGGTGCATCCATCAACAATCTGTACGCACATTCTCTGGCTCCTTACTGGCACTCAATCACATTATTGTTCACTCCCACTTACACTGCAGATGCACCATTGATACTGTGACCTCATCTTTTTTTCACTGACAAATTTCAGAAAGTCAGGAAAATTCTGGACTTAATACGTTTGTTAGTAATCCATGTTCTCATTGTGTCTAGTTGAGTGATTCACGTTAATCACCACCTTACCGGTCCTGAGGGGGCTGCTCGCTCACAGCTGAATGTGCAGGGGAGAAAAATAGCAAGCAAATATATCTGTAAGCTTTTTACATAGAAACATAGAAATTAGGTGCAGGAGTAGGCCATTCGGCCCTTCGAGCCTGCACTGCCATTCAATATGACCATGGCTGATCATCCAACTGCAGTATCCCGTACCTGCCTTCTCTCCATACCCCCTGATCCCCTTAGCCACAAGGGCCACATTTAACTCCCTCTTAAATATAGCCAATGAACTGGCCTCAACTACCCTCTGTGGCAGAGAGATCCAGAGATTCACCACTCTCTGTGTGAAAAAAGTTCTTCTCATCTCGGTTTTAAAGGATTTCCCCCTTATCCTTAAGCTGTGACCCCTTGTCCTGGAATTTTTACTGCATTGATTATTTTTCTGGTCCATTTGCATCCAAACCAATGCTCCAATACATGTTAGAATACATTTGGCCCCTTCGAGCCAGCACCGCCATTCAATGTGATCATGACTGATCATTCCCAATCAGTACCCCCGTTCCTGCCTTCTCCCCATATCCCTTGACTCTGCTATTTTTAAGAGTCCTATCTAGCTCTCTCTTGAAAGTATCCAGAGAACCTGCCTCCACTGCCCTCTGAGGCAGAGAATTCCAAAGACTCACAACTCTCTGTGTGAAAAAGTGTTTCCTCATCTCCTTCTAATGGCTTAACCCTTATTCTTAAATTGTGGCCCCTGGTTCTGGACTCCCCCAACATCGGGAACATGTTTCCTGCCTCTAGCGTGTCTAAGCCCTTAACGATCGTATATGTTCATTATCCCCTCTCATCCTTTTAAATTCCAGAGTATACAAGCCCAGCCACTCCATTCTCTCAGCATATGACAGTCCCGCCATCACGGGAATTATCCTTATGAACCTACGCTGCACTCCCTCAATAGCAAGAATGTCCTTCCTCAAATTAGGGGACCAAAATTGCACACAATACTCCAGGTGTGGTCTCACTAGGGCCCTCTACAACTGCAGAAGGACTTCTTTGCTCCTATACTCAACTCCTCTTGTTATGAAGGCCAACATGCCACTCGCTTTCTTCACTGCCTGCTGTACCTGCATGCTTACTTTCATTGACTATTGAACAAGGACCCCCAAATCCCTTTTCCCAACTTGACACCATTTAAATAATAATCTTCCTTCCTGTTTTTGCTACCAAAGTGGATAACCTCACATTTATCTACATTAAACTGCATCTGCCCACTCACCCAACCTGTCCAAGTCACCCTGTATTCTCATAGCATCCTCCTCACAGTTCACACTGCCATCCAGCTTTGTGTCATCTGCAAATTTGCTAATGTTACTTGTAATCCCTTCATCTAAATCATTAATATATATATTAAATAGCTGTGGTCCCAGCACTGAGCCTTGCGGGACCCTACTAGTCACTGCCTGCCATTCTGACAGGGACTCGTTAATCTGTACTTTTTTTTCCTGTCTGCCAACTAATTTTCTATCCAGCACTCTACCCCAAATTCCATGTGCCTTAATTTTGCCCACTCATCTCCTATGTGGGACCTTGTCAAATGCTTTCTGAAAGTCCAGGTTACACTACATCCCCTGGCTCTACCATGTCCATTTTCCTAGCTTCATCCACAAAAAATTCCAGAAGATTAGTCAAGCATGATTTCCATTTCGTAAATCAATGCTGACTCGGACTGATCTTGTTACTGCTATCCAAATGTGCCGCTATTTCATCTTTTATGATTGACTCCAGCATCTTCCCCACCACCGATGTCAGTCTATAATTCCCTGTTTTCTCTCTCCTGCCTTTCATAAAAAGTGGGATAACATTAGCTACCCTCCAATCCACAAGAACTGATCCTGAATCTATAGAACATTGGGAAATTATCACCAATGCATCCACGATTTCTAGAGCCATTTCCTTAAGTATCCAGGGATGCAGACCAATAGGCCCTGGGGATTTATCAGCCTTCAGCCCCATCAGTTTACCCAACACCATATCCTGCCTAATGTGGATTTCCTTTAGTTCCTCCATCACCCCAGATCCTCTGGCCAGTAGTAGACCAGGAAGGTTGTTTGTGTCCTCTTATTGAAGACGGATCCAAAGTACCTGTTCAACTCATCTGCCATTTCCTTGTTTCCCATAATAAATTCACCCTCTGCAGTCTTCAAGGGTCCAACTTTGGTCTTAACTAATTTTTTCCTCTTCACACACTTAAAGACGCTTTTATTATTCTCCTTTATATTCTTGGCTAGCTTACCTTCGTACATCATCTTTTGTCCCTGTATTGCCTTTTTAGTTATCTTCTGTTGCTCTTTAAACGTTACCCAATCCTCTGGCTTCCCGCTCATCTTTGCTATGTTGTACTTCTCTTTTAGTTTTATACTGTCCTGGACTTCCCTTCACAGCCACGGTCACCCCTTACTCCCCTTGGAATCTTTCTTCCTCTTTGGAATGAACTGATCCTGCACCTTCTGTATTATTCGCAGAAATAACTGCCATTGTTGTTCCACTGTCATCCCTGCTAGTGTATCTTTCCAGTCAACTTTGGCCAGCTCTGACCTCATGGCTCCATAGTCCCCTTTGTTCAATTGTAATACTGACACCTCTGATTTACCCTTCTCCCTCTCAAATTTCAACTGTTTCTTCATGTAATTTGTTTGATGAAATGCTAATAATCGGCAGGAAATTAATGGTTGAGATGGAACATAGATGATAGTAAGTAACGATCAACTGGTACAGCTATTCTGATTTTATAATTTGGCGTAACTGAACATGCTGGTTTTCTGGTTAATTGGCTTTTTGCTAAAATTGTCCTTAACATGTAAGGAGCGGATAATCAAGTGGAATAACATGGAATGAACATGCAATTGATGTTCAGTGTGGACTCGGTGGGTTGAAGGGCCTTTTTCCACGCTGTACCTCTAAACTAAACTGAAAAAAAAGTCATAATCCATAGAAATAAAAATAAAATACCCTTAGCCACTCCATAACAATGAGAAATGAATAAAGCATTCTAGGTGATTTAGCTTTCCCATTGTCAATATATACCACGCAACAACTGTATTCCAGAGCTAGCACATATGTGCCACGATATCACACCTTCTGAAAGAGCCAGTTCACTGTTTTATTGGGTTTAGTATTAATTATACAATGTGTGCCGTTAAATTTACTGAAGTGCTTTGTTGGAGTGTCTCCAAGCAATAACAAGCAAGTAAAATTAAATGAGAAGGGTGAAATCTATTCAAAGCATCAAGTACTTTGGAGGCTAGTCATTATATGGGCCTCTGATCAACACAAAGACTATATTCAGCCGCCCACTTCTGAATACCTCATTTCCTAACAATATCCAACTTCACCGCACTTATTTATTTGCCACAGTTCCCAAACTCTTAAAACATAGGAGCACTCGGTGCTTTGGTTTTACACAGTTCTGAAGACAGAAAATATTTGAAATTAAATTAAATTAAACAGAAACATTATAGTATAGTACTGGTCTTGGTTTTACAACTATTGTAAATGATAAGAATGTAATGTTACTTGTTCCTTCATATTAATGTGGTAATGTTACAACATAGTACATTTGAATAGGCAATATCAAATTTAAAATACTAACAACCAATTAAGTAATTTAACACATTCGATATTCATTTGACTACTTCACGAACTAGTTGAAAACTTCAAAAAATAATAGATCGAGTGATTGAATCAGGGGAATGGGTGAGAAATGTGGAATCTGGTCAAAATGGTTTGATAGTGAAAAAATATGCTGTCTGGAAAAAGGTGCAATTATGGAGAGATGAGTAAAATTTGATGGACATGGATATGGATGGGTGTGCAAGAATCATATCATGTAAGTAGGTGTGTAGGTAATTTAATTTGGTCTAATTGAAACATGTTGTCCTCCTCCATGATTAAATTCCTCTTAATTGTGGATTCCAACATCCTGTTGTGGAGCCAACATCCTGAAGGACCCTTCCCACCCTGGACACAACCTGTTCCACCTACTGCCCTCTGGCAGACGGTACAGGTCTTTCAAAACTCGCACAAACAGACTCAGAGACAGCTTCTACCCCATAGCCATACGTTAACTTAACAATGCAAAATAAGAAATAACACTCACATTCAACTGAATGGTTCTACCTCAGATGCTATTGTTATTTATCTGTAATTTTTTAAAAATATATGTATATATTTTTACCTTTTCGTATATATTTAAAAGTGCTCTTGTGAATTGCACCATGGGATTGACTTTTAAATTTTGTTGTACCATGTGCAATGACAACAAAGAGATTCATTCATTCATTCATCACAAACCAGTGTGATCATTAACCACTAAATCCATTGAAATTACTATATGCCTTATGATCATGGATAAACTATGATCCCCAATTCTGCCTGATCTCATTTACAACCTCCCCCCCACCTTCCACAATCTAACACGGTATCTCTGAAACTAGCGTGCTTCTTCTTCTTCTTCTTGCATATGGCGTGCACAGCCTAAAGTTGCAGGACAACTTGTTCTATTTGATCTTATTTGATTGTGCACGCCAGGTTGATTGTATTTGTTGAAACAGAGTGGACCACGTGAAGGTTGCAACCCTGTCAAGGGTTTCCAGATGGATTTCCTGTGCTGTAATACTAGGAATTGTGCTGTAATACTAAGAATCATACTTTTCACTCTGTATACTCTAATAGTGATTTGATTGGATAGCATTCAAAATGAAACTTTTCACTTACCCAGGTACATGTGACATAATAAACTAAATCTAAATGATGTTCCCACAAACTGGTTCTATGAGGTATCTGCCTCAAGTAGATATTAGAATTTGAAGTGTGGAAAAATGCTTGAGACTTTTTGCCCTTTTGGCCTGCACCACTACTCAATAAGATTGTGTCTGATCTTTGACCAGCATATTCACTTTGCCTAACCTCGTATCCCTTGATCCCCTTCATATCCAAACATCTATTGATCTCTGCCTTGAATATGCCAAATGAGTGAGAAACCATAGCTCTTTTTGGAAGAGAACTTTAATGGTTTATCATCGTCCAGGTGAAGGAATGTTTTCCCATCAGTCCTGAACATCTGACCCCTTGGTTATAGAAGGTGACCCATTTTAACAGACTCGAGCCAGAAGAAATCTTCGAGCCTTATGAGGTTTTTTTTTAATTTGAATAGATCAACTCTTATCATTCTAAGATCAACAGTCTGTTAACTAATCTGCATGTGGGATACAGCCTCATCTACAGTCGTTTCTGCCCACAGGAAGCCAAGCTT
Source organism: Leucoraja erinaceus (assembly GCF_028641065.1). Lineage (NCBI taxonomy): Eukaryota > Metazoa > Chordata > Chondrichthyes > Rajiformes > Rajidae > Leucoraja > Leucoraja erinaceus. The sequence goes on along the minus strand of NC_073378.1, from coordinate 78,153,307 downwards.
GTTAATCATGTAGGGAAGGATATCGGTCCTAAACATCACCCATTCCTTCTATCCAGAGATGCTGCCTGTCCCGCTGAGTTACTCCAGCATTTTCTGTCTATCTTCTAGTTAACCATTCTGACTTGTAGAGAAAAATATGTTGAACAAAAAACACATGCATGTCCAAGAGGTAAAACCAGCTCTACCAACATGTCAAAAACCCAAACATTGTTCGAAATATAATTACTGAGATTGAAAGGGGCTTCTAAAATTAACATTGCATAACGTTCTAGCTTGATAAAAATCTGTGCAATAATGAGACCATAAACAAATGGGTCAGAGGTGAGATAGTGTTTCTAAATGGCTAAACACAAATCAGTTCCCAAATTCATTTAATAATAGATTACTACAGACCCATAACATTGTTTGAAACTCTAAATACGTTGGCCCAGAGATTTGTGAGTGGAACCCTGCTGCCTGTGATGGCTCTTACATTGTCACCAACTCTGTATCTGTAAGTTTGATTGTGTTGGCCGAAGCATCCTGGGGCCAAGGAGCAAAGACCTGAATGGTGGAATGGACTTGAGCAAACATAATGAGGTGAGGTTAGTGGACCTCCAGAAGCCCAGCCCAGGAAATCCATCTGGAAACCCTTGACAGGCATCAAAGAACACCACCAGGGCAGCAGTGCCCAACTGTCTTAAGAGTGCCACCATCGTCCCTGTCCCGAAGAAACCAAACCCAGCCTGCCATAATGACTTTCGACCAGTGGCTCTAACACCCATAGTAATGAAGTGCTTTGAGCGACTGGTTATGCAGCATATCAAAAATAGTCTACCTGCTGACCTAGACCCACTGCAGTTCGCCTACAGAGCCAACCGATCCACAGAGGACGCAGTCTCAACAACACTGAATCTCGTACTGTCACACCTTGATCGGAAAAATACTTATGCCAGGATCCTCTTCATAGACTTCAGCTCTGCTTTTAACACAATCATTCCGCAGCAGCTGGTGGAGAAGTTGGAGCTATTGGGGGTTGTTGCTGGCACATGCAACTGGGTCCTGAACTTTCTGTCGCAATGGCAGCAGACAGTCAGGGTGGGCAGTAGGACATCAAAAACCATAGCCGTGAGCACTGGCTCGCCCCAAGGCTGTGTCCTAAGCCCCCTGCTGTTTAGTCTGCTGACACACGACTGTACTGCTAGACTCAACAACAACTTCATCAACAAGTTCGCTGATGACACAACAGTGGTGGGTCTCATCAGTGACAATGATGAATCGGCGTACAGGATGGAGGTGGAGCTGCTCACAGGTTGGTGCAAATCCCACAACCTCATTCTCAACGTGGGAAAAACTAAGGAGATGGTGGTTGACTTCAGGAGGGCGGGGAAACAACACCATACACCTCTGCACATCGATGGAGCTGATGTGGAAAGGGTCAGCAGCGTGAAGTTCCTAGGACTACATCTGTCTGATGACCTGACGTCCACGGCCAACACCACAGCACTGGTCAAGAGAGCCCAGCAGCGACTACACCCTCTCCGAAGACTACGTAAAGCAGGTCTCCCCACTACACACCTACGGACTTTTTATAGGGGGACAATCGAGAGCACATTGACCTATGGCATCACTTCCTGGTTCGGGAGCTGCAAGGCGTACGAACGGCACCAACTAGACAGGATTGTGAAGACCGCCAGCAGGATTATTGGTGCTCCACTCCCTTTCCTGCTGGACATATACAGGAAGAGATGTATCAGCAGAGCCATCTCCATCATCAAAGACCCCTACCACCCATCGCATCACATATTCTCCATCCTGCCATCTGGGAAGAGGTACAGGAGCATTAGCTGCAAAACCAGCAGGATGCTCCTCAGCTTCTTCCCACAGGCTATAAGACTGCTAAATGGACTTTGCCCCCTGCCAAAGTATCGCGCACCAACCACCAACCTGGACACACTGCAGCAGAGCCACTGTCGTGCCGCTGCCGATCGGAACGCCTGTTGAATGTTTAGTAGAGTGTTAAATTTGTTCATGATATATGTATTTTTATTTCTATTTATTTTTAATGCACACTGAATGGACACTGGTTGAGCAACGTTTTTTTGTTTCCTCTGGGTATGTGAATACTCAGGAAATTACAATAAAGATATACAATACAATACAATACACATCCATCCCCCTCCCCCCACCCCTCACCCCCCACAGTGTGTGCATCCACACACACACACACACATACATACATACACACAAACGCACACACACCTTTCTGCCTAACAAAAATATCCAGGTTTTACAAAGCTCTTGAATTTATATTATTCACATTACTTGTGGCATTGCTGACGGAACTGCTGCCTCACAGAGCCAGAAACCCTGCATCGATCCTGTCGTCAACTGCTCTCTGTGAGGAGTTTGCACATTCTCCCTGTGACCATATGGGTTTCCTCCCGCATCGCAAGGACATGCGGGTTTGTAGGTTAAATTGGCCTTTGTAAATTGCTCCTAATGTGTAGGATATAACTAGTGTGCAAGTGATTGCTGGATGGTGTGACTTGGTGGGTCAAAGGGCTTGTTTCCATGCTGCATCACAAAACTAAAACTAAACTAAACTTGAGCATTACTATTTTTTAGTTTTGGGGAGAATGATGAATGCTGGAGTACCTCAAGGGGTCAGGCACCAAATGGATGGGTGATGTTTTAGGTTGGATTCTTCTTCAGAATTGTTTTGTGGAGTTTACCTTGTACAAATTGTGCTTCCTGTTCCGCAACCACATTCATACTTGAAGGTGTCTCCGGCAAATTCCTGGCCCTGTACAACCTGACCTCCCAGTGGCTCAGCACTTCAACTCTTCCTCCCATTCCGTATCCGACCTCTCTGTCCTGGGCCTCCTCCATGGCCAGAGTGAGCACCACCGGAAATTGGAGGAACAACACGTCATATTCCGCTTGGCTAGTCTGCATCCTAGTGGCATAAACATTGAATTCTCCCAATTCTGTTATCCCTTGCTGTCTCCTCCCCTTCCTAGCTCTCCCTCAGCCCTCGGGCTCCTCCTCCTTTTTCCTTTCTCACCTTTCTTCTCTCCCCCACCCCACCCCCCCCCCCCATCAATCTGAAGAAGGGTTTAGGCCCGAAACATTGCCTATTTCCTTCGCTCCATAGATGCTGCTGCACCCGCTGAGTTTCTCCAGCAATTTTGTCTACCTTCATACTTGAAGGTACTTGGTTGTGTTTTGCTTTCAATGCCTAGACTGTGTGAAAGACAGAAAGTTCATATCTTTATTTTACTATATGTTCCATTCTTTGAATTTCATCCATTCTTTGGATGTTATCTTCAGCATTAGCAGTGACAATGTATGTAAGGGATATTCAATCTAGGCAGTATTAACAACCCTGACAAAGATAAAATATGTCCCCTTTCACTCAGGTAATTTGTCATTGGTTCAAAATTTCCAGTATTTTGTTTTCCCTTATTCCTACCAGAAGAAATACCAATAAATGTAATGAAATATTTTTAATGTTAAATGATTATACTGAGAGGGTTGAATCCCTCTGCTGTTTTCACAATTGTGGTTATTTTTTCTCCATACTATTTGAAGTTCCTTGTTAATATGTTAACTTCGATGAATTAAACATTTTTTAGAAATTATGTGGTGCAATATATTAAGATTTTATCTTCTCTACTAACAATTTTGAAAGACAGGATGTCAGTGCCAATATTCTTTGTGATATTTTAATACATGTTTTGTGAAATTCTACATTATTCAGTTTATTTCCTTTCTTATTCTTTTGCATAAGAATTGCCTTCAGCTTTTTTTTTCCAATTGTCAGGGCTGATATGAAATAAGTAAAGTGATCCATTATACAAATTTACTTTCTATTACCCTTGCGTTTGGAACCAACACACACAACAGATATTAAAGGGTACATTTTGCATAGCAGTATTTATGGCTTTAAAATGGAAACGGGATCAATCATCCGTGCCAGTTCTGAAAACTTGAGAATGGGGAGATTAGTTAAAATGCTGAGCAACCAAGAGATGTAGTAGACCTTTGGCAGATCGAGAGCAAGTGTTTTGTAAAATGGTCGCTGAGTTTACGCTTTGTCTCAGTGATGTAAAGGAGGCCACATCGGGAACATCAGATGCAGTAGATGAAGTTAGAGGAGGTGCACATGAACAAGTGTTACATCTCCTGTGGTTGTAGGGGAGTGTTCCTGGGGAGGGGGTGATTTTGGTAGGAAGATTTGAGTGAACCAAAGAGTTGTGGAAGGCAGAAAGGGGTGGGGATGGGAAGATGTGACTGATGGTGGGATCAAAGGTTTCAAAGGTATTTTATTGTTATGTGTACCCATTAAGGTACAATGATATATGAATTACCATGTTAGAGGTGGAGGAAATGTCAGAGAATGATGTGTTGAATGTGGAGTACGGTGGGGTGAAACATGAGGATCAGGAGGACTATTCTTGTTCAACCTGGACAGAGGAGGAGCGAGAGTGGAACTATGGGAAGCTGTCACACTTGCTCTGCCTCCAGACTCTTTCCACACTTGTCCCCTGAGCTATTAGGAGTTACACCTGCATTTAATCTGCTCTCCTAATCTATCACGGTATAAATACCTGAAATCATCATCACCAATTGGGTACCGACTAAACAGTTCTGCATTCTGTTTGGTTCGATAGCAGTTCTGAGTTCTGTCAGTTCCATTCACGTTTGGATTTGGGGTTTTCTTCAGTACTTCTCCGTGAGCCTGCATTCGGGTCATTTCCATTTCTGAGCCCGCTGACAGATTGGTCGGCCAGTATGGACTTGGCAGGCAATTCTGAACAGCACGATCGAAGTCTTGGCGCTCCCAGTTCCGAACCTGAGGATTTACTGGCTTGGTTGTGCAGGGCTGTTCAACTTCAAGGCTCCACTCTTGGCACCCATGAGGCTCGAATAGACCAACTCATAGTGATCATCCTGGAGTTTGCAAACACTGTCAGCCAGGTCCTGTCACACCTTGCACTGCCGCCAATTCCTTCCGTCTCTGCTGATGCCCCTCCACCTCCGTCCACTGTCAGCCGTATCCAGCCCATTCTGGAACCCGTTCTTCCCACCCAGGAGAGGTAACATTGTGATCGAACTACCTGCAGGTCATTCCTATCCCAGTACTCCTTGGTTTTTGAGCTACAACTGTCCCGCTTCAGAACAGAACGCTCCAAAGTAGCATATGCCATCTCCCCGCTGTCAGGCCAAGCTTTTGCTAGGGGTTCAGCTGCCTGGGAGAAACAGCTAGACTTCTGCCAGGACTTTGCCCCTTTGTGGGGAGGGCTGAGAAAGATTTTTGACCACCCTTTCATCAGAAGAGATGCAGTCCAGAGAATGCTGAACCTCCGCCAGGGGGTTTGCTTTGTTGTCAATTACGCTATTGATTTTTGAACTACTGTCTTAGAGAGCAGTTGGTGTGATACCGCCCTGCTCAATATCTTCGTCCATGGCCTCAACGAGAACCTGAAGGATAAGTTGGGCCATAGGGACCTTCCTCGGATCTGGACACATTGATTGATTTAACCATAGATAACCATTTCTGAGAGCGAAATCAAGACAAGCCATCAGCAGCTCTCAAACAGTGTTCTTATCCATCACACTCCTCTCATCATAGTGAACCGATTGTCTCACTTCCCTCGGGAAGTCGAAGCTCCACGCATCCCGGTCAAGATCCAGTGGAGAGGGAGCCTATGCAGATTGACGGAACAAGACTGAGTGAAGCCGAGCACCAGAGACGCATTCGGGAGAGGTGTTGTCTCTGCTATGGAGATCCCGGACACTTCATCGCTGCTTGCCTGCTAAAAGCCAACGCTTCCCAGCAAGAGAGGGATTATGGGTGAGCAAGGTTTCTTTCCCTCCTATTTCCTACGGACTCACTCCGATTACGGTGGGCTTTGGGGACATGGTATTGAAAATTAATGTTCTGATTGACTCAGGGACAGGTGATAGCTTCATTGATATCACTGTTGCTCGGAACTTTCTGATTCCCACTATTAAAGTAGAAGAGCCCCGCCAAGCCAGTGCACTTGATGGAGGAATAATTGGTATGGCTTCACGCTCTACTCTCCCTCTATAACTTTGTGTTCATGGAAACTCAGTAGCTCCTGCTAACTTCACCTTGTGTCTCTGTCGTTCTGGGTCAGCCTTGGCTGACTACTCACAACCCCACCGTAAACTGGTTCACTGGCAAGATGTTTATTTGGGGGGAGGATTGTCTTCGCTCCACTTGTCTTCCCCTTACCTCTGTGTCTGTTGCTCCTAGTGACAATCCTGACATGTCCAAAGTACCATCCAAATATCATGACCTGAAAGAGGTCTTCTGCAAATTCTGAACCACCTCTTTACTTCCTCACTGCCCTTACGATTGTGCCATGGTCTATTATCCGGTACTTCTCCACCTCGCAGTCGTCTGTACTCACTCTTTTCTCCCACCACCAACGCCATGGAGAGATACATTTTGGAATCTGGCAGCTGGTTTAATTCATCCATCCTCCTCTCCTGCCGATGCGGGATTTTTCTTTGTGAGTAAGAAGGATGGGGACCTTCACCCTTGCATTAACTATTGAGGCCTGAATGACGAGTACCTCATCATGCCCTTCGGCCTGACCAATGCCCCGGCTGTCTTCCAGGCTCTGGTCATTGATGTGCACCAAGACATGCTGAACCAGTTTGACTTTGTTTACCTGGATGACATCCTCGTTTACTTTGGCTCTGCATCGGAACATACCCGCCATGTCCGTCTCGTTCTGCAACGGATTTGGTGGTTCCATCAGCCCATGGTGTCCTTCCTGGGATACATCCTCTCTGCTGGCCATGTCGAGATGGATCCAGGAAAGAGGAGAGTGGTGGTAGATTGGCCTGAGCCTACCAGTCAGAAGGAGCTACAACGCTTTCTTGGCTTTGCCAAATTTTTACCGCTGATTTATCAGCTACTACGGCATCCTGGCTGCTCCTCTCACTGCTGTCACGCCTGCCTACCCGTTCAAGTTTGCCTGGTCCCCTGCTGCTGAGGGGGCATTCCAGGACCTTAAGCAACGCTTCACTCTCTCCCCCATCCTAGAGCATCCTGACCCAGCCCGTCAGTTTGTGGTGGAGGTTGATGCCTCTGATGTTGGAGCTGGGGCGGTGCTTTCCCATCCCTCCTGCAAGGTCCAGAAGATGCACCCCTGTGACTTCTTCTCTCGCCGCCTCTCCCCGGCTGAGAGGAATTATGACCGGCAACAGAGAGCTGCTGGCAGTGAAGCGGGCGTTGGAGAAGTGGATGTATTGGTTGGAGGACACTGAGCAGTCATTCTAAGTCTGGATGGACCACAAGAACCTGGAGTACCTGGGTTTGGCGAAGCGGCTCAACCCCATCAAGCCTGGTGGGCCCTGTCTTTCACCCGGTTTAACTTCACTTTGTCCAAGGATGTCAAGCCCGACTCCCCCTCCCTCCAGTTTAGTTCTGACCAGACAAATATTCCCACAAATCCATTCTGCCTCCCACCTGCCTGGTGGGCTCTATCACCTGGGAGATCGAGACCACAGTTCGCAATGCCCAGCGTCATCACCCCGATCCTAGTTCTGGACCCCCCAATAAGTTGCTTGTTCCAGTCTCCACCCGCTCAGAAGTACTCCAGTGGGCCCATTCCTCTAATCTTGTCCGGCATTGGCTGCACCCTCTACCTGCTGCGCTAGCGGTTCTAGTGGCCCACCGTGGAGGCCAACACCCGGTCTTTCATCTCCGCCTGCTCTGCCTGCACACAGAATAAGATGTCCCGTCAGCCTCCCTCTGGTCTCCTTCATCCCTGTTCCCCGCCATTCCTGGTCCCATATCGCCCTGGACTTCACCACCGACTTACCTCCGTCCAAAGGTAATACGGTTATTCTTACCATTGTGGACCGTTTCTCCAAGGCTGCTCATTTCCTTCCTCTTCCTAAGCTCCCATCTGCTGTAGAACTCGCTCACCTCATTGTAAACCAGGTCATCAGACTCCATAGTTTCCCTCCAGACATCGTCTCTGGCAGGGGTCCGCACTTCACCTCACAATATTGAAAGGGTTTCTGCTCCCTGGTTGGTTCCTCCACCAGGCTCTCATCTGGGTTCCAGCCACAATCTAATGGTCAGTTAGAGAGAGCTAGCCAGGTCCTGGAGACCACCCCATGTTGCCTGGTGCCTGCCAACCCTACCACCTGGTCTAGAAAATTGGTATCGAATATTCCCACAATTCTCTGCCCAGTTCTGCCACCAGTCTGTCTCCATTCCACTGCTCCCTTGGTTATCAGACACCTCTGTTCCCAGGCCAAGAGGAGGAGGTCTCCGTTCCCTCTGCCCAGGAGTTTGTGCGCCGCGTTCGTCGGACCTGGAAGGAGGCGCGTTCTGTCCTGCTCTGCACCGCTTCCAGGTACAGATGACAGGAGGATCGTCACCGAACCGCTGCTATTGCCCTGTTCAGAGGTTATGGCTGTCCATCCGAGATCTCCCCCCCCGTTGAGTCCCATAAGTTGGCACCCCGGTGTATTGGCCCATTCTCGATTCTCATGAGCATTAATCACTCTGCTGTCCGCCCTAGACTGCCGCGGATCTACGCGGATTCACCCCACCTTCTACGTACCCCAGATAAGCCCCTGTCCTCCAGCTCCTCTGCTACCTCCGCCACCCCGCATCATTGATGGTGGTCCGGTCTACACGGTGAAGCATCTGCTGAAGTCCCGGCAGCGTGGCAGGGGGATCCAGTACCTGGTTGACTGGGAGGGCTACGGTCCAGAGGAGAGGAGCTGGATTCCTGCCAGTGACATCCTGGACCCCTCACTGATCCATGACGTTCATCAGTTGTATCCAAACCAGCCAAGGAGGACGCCAGGAGGTGTCCGTGGGAGGGGGGGTCCTGTCAAATTTGCAACATTTGTCCCCTGAGCTATTAGGAGTCCACCTACATTTAATCTGCTCCCCCAATCTATCACTTGGCATAAATACCTGAGATTATCACCAATTGGGTGTCAACTAATCAGTTCTGCATTCTGCCGGTTCAATAGCAGTTCTGAATTCTGTCGGTCCAGGTCTATGTCATCTAAAACCATGGTATGTCATCAGAAAGAGTTCCAAGGTGTGCAAAAAAGCATTGAACCAAAATTGTTTAACATTAATACAGGCTGTAAAGCCATCTTTGTATGTGACACATATATGGCTATATCAAAATGAGGTATGGAATGATATGGATTTTGACTCACAGAGATGTAATAGAACAAAGAGGTCCTTCGGAGCAAGGGATTTTATTTTTGAACAGTTGTAGCTCGTGATATTTTCATTGCAGAGATTAATAAGATATAAGCTCCATTTAATGCAGCTAATCACAAAAAAAATGGCATGAGGTCTATGAATGGCATTAATAGAAGGCCTACATGCAGAAGAATCTGAGAATAGGACAATTCCTTTGTTGACATGAACATAATGGATGGCAATCCTCTTGAGGGACAGGATCATCTCTACGGTGCAAATGTTCTTCTTTATTCTCCTTAACAGAATAGGTAATATTACATTCAATTACTCACACAGTGGGGAAAACAGCTTGGTCTACAAATTAAATGCATAAGTGTTCTGATGATCGGTCATTGATTTAAAACATTAATTCTATGTCTCTCCCCACAAAGGCTATCTGACCTGTTGAGTATTTTCATCATTTCTATTTTTATTTGAGATTTTTAACATCCTCAGCATTTTTCATGGTTGCAAGTAATTATTTGATTCAAAGAATGAACTGAAATTCATCCTGAGCTGTGGCTCACATGTTGGGATTTAAAAGCCTTAAATCTTAAAATTGGATCATGTGGTGCTATCTTTTATGGGAATATTATTTCAGATTTATTTTTTTGGTGATGAATCAAGGTATTTGATGCCTCCTGCTGTTTGTCAAATTAAATTCCATGATTTTATTCTTGTTATACATGTACAGTGCATGAATGCATTGAATGTCCACAGTCCATGTGTAATGCAGGTTCGATGCCACATGAATCTCCTTCCACAGAGTCAGCTCTTTTTTGTCAAATGCACGTGGGAAACCATCTTTTCAGCTGAAAGTAAAACCCACTTACTCATACCACCCCTCACCTGTGTTGCTTAGAGGAATTTTGAATGACATGCTGTGTTTTAAACATTGAATAAGTGCTCTGAAATTTTGTCAGCATGGGTGGCACAGCAGGGCAGTGGTAGAGTTGATGCCTTACAGTGCCAGAGACCTGGGTTCAATCCTGCCTATGGGTGGTTGTCTGTACAGAGTTTGTACATCCTCCCCATGACCTGCGTGGGTTTGTTCTGGGATCTCCGCTTTCCTCCCACACTCCAAAGTAATACAGGTGTGTAGGTTAATTGGCATTGGTATAATTGTAACCTGTCTCTAGTGTGTGTAAGATAGTGTTAGTGTGCAGGGGTTGCTGGTTGACGCAGACTCCGTGGGCCGAAAGGCCTGTTTCCGCACTGTATCTCTAAACTAAACTAAACTAAACTAACGTGTAGGAAGGAACTGCAGATGCTGGTTTAAACCGAAGATGGACACAAAAAGCTGGAGTAACTCACCAGAACAGGCAGCATTCCTGGAGAGAAGGAATGGGTGATGTTTTGGGTCGACCCGAAATGTCACCAATTCCTTCACTCCAGAGATGCTGCCTGTCCTGCTGAGTTAAATTAACGTGTCATTTTTTTCCATCACCATAAATAAACCTGGCATGAAGGTTACCCTTTCTGCCCTCAAAATTGGAGCAAATATTTTGGTCTCACTGAACCCTTAACATGATCACGAGGAGTAGGTGGAGAGAATGGATCTCAATGCCGACATGGTGGAATAGGCCAAAGGTTGAAAAGGGAAAGGGTGCTGGGAGTAGGATATTGGCAGCAAGTTTACCTGCTGGAGGAGTAATGTGTCCAGTGCCTTGCCCTCTGCATGCAGGTGGTGACTGACTCAGCCAGGCAGATCTCCAGCCATTGAGTTGTGCTTGGATCAGTCGTTCCCCCACAGCTGATGACGTTCACTGACCTAGCACCATGCTGAGTGCAGATGAATTTACAGGCTGGTATTTTAGGTGAAACATAAACCCAGCTGCATCTGCCCTTTTCATGGATCTATTTGAAGATGAACAGGGAAGTTTTCTTAAATGCTCAGATGATATTTATGCCTCAGTGCACTTTAATTACAGAAGAGCTAATTTTCTGGGCACTTATTTTATCAGTATCTTGGGCTTCACGGTGTAAATGTTGGCAGCTGCACTTATTAAATTACAACAGTGACCAAAATACTTCACTGGTTGTGTATCAGGGGCATTTCATTTTATTTCCACCATGACTGTTGTAATCTGAAAAAAATGTGATGTATTTTATTGGGCAAGAAAACTTGCTCCACTAGATCACCATCTGAACAGTGAAGACAAAATAATTTGCATCAAGAGATTTACAAAATAGACTACAATTACATTGACTATTGTAGCAGTTTTGCATGAACTGTCATAAGGTCATAAGTGAAAGGAGCAGAATCAGTCCATTCAGCCCATCAATCTACTACGTCATTTAATCATGGCTGATCTATCTCTCCCTCTTAACCCAAATCTCCTACCTCCTCCCCATAACCCCTGACACCTGTACTAATCAAGAATATATCTATCTTTGCTTTAAAAATATCCAGTGACTTGGCCTCCACAACCACTGCAAGTCAGTCTAGGAATTAAATGTCACCATCAACTTAAAGTCTACTGTTAAATTGCAGCTGGGTCCCTTTTCGTCAGGGAACACTTAAGGCACAAAACTACTTTTAATGCTGAATACATGTACAGGATCTGTTTGATCATTGTTATCAGCTGATATTAAAAATACAATAGTTTACAGATCAACTTCTCAATTTATGTAGATCGCACAGCGCTTTGGACACATTTTTACAAGTACCTTGCTGACCCCCTCCATTGTGATCAATTTGATATATTTTCTGGCAATTGACAGGAATTGCTGGTATTTCAAAGAGTTAATGCACTTACTTTTTGATTGAAGACTTTGTGTTATGGTGTAAGGATGATAACTAGGCAAGTTTTCTTTACACCGAGGGTAGTGAGTGCCTGGAACACATTGCTGCGGCTGGTGGTTGAGTCAGATATGATGGTAGCATTTAAGATACTTTTTCTTAGGTATATGATTTGCAGGGAATGGAGTGATATGAATTATGTGCAGGCAGATAAGAGTTAGTCTTGATATCATGTTCGCCACAAGCAATGTGAGTCAAAGGGCCTGTTCTTGTGCTCTGCTGTTCTATGTTTGAGGTTACATTACATAGTCCCTGTACTCATTGAAGACAAAAATTGCTTTCAGCCCAGAAAACATTGCAAAGTTCTCTTCAAAATTAACTGGGAACTGGTGTCTAAATTGTGGTCATCATTGCTGGATTTAAATCCTGGGATCTCCTCACCGATTTTCACATATTGGGATGCGCTTACTGGAATGATTGTAGTAGTTTAAGAAGATAGGTCATCTCAACATTTTCAAAGGCAATTATGATTGAGCAATAAACATTGACTGAGCCAGCAATACTCAAATACTGACAAATTAATTTAAAAAAATAAGAACCATAAGGTTTACCTTGTTTGTCCACATATACTGCAAAATGCTCTGCTTATGTTTTTCCTGTTGCTGAAGTGTGACATGGTTTGGAGGAGGAAAGGAGCAAGAATGATGCTCCAAAAACACAAATTTCCACAAGCATAGAGACATTTCTAGAAATGGCCTCAAACTTATAAATCAAATATTTTACCAATAACATATTTCTGAAATCCCAATTCTCCAATTTATATTATATTTATCAATTGGCTATGGGTCCACAAGAACTTAGGCAGAGACTTTGATGTAAATGTTGATCAACTGGTAAAGCCATTGTTTATCTAGTGTCTTGTATTATATATCTCACACTCTACATTATTGCGGAGGATGATTAATTTGAGATATAAATGATATTTAAGATAAAGCCTTCATCAAATATAGTAAAAACCTGCTTATTGCTCAATGTTGAATTAGTTAAATGCCAAGAAAACTACATCAATGGGTTAAAGATTTTCTTGGCTGTTAGTTTCTCCAAAGACTGATAGAAATGTTTATCAGTTGTGCAAAGTGCAGCCGCTCTGGTAATACACAAGGGAGGCCTGTTCAATGCCTATGCATGGCAGCGTTGTCGAATGATTAAAATAACATCGCGTATATTCTGTAAATGAAGGATAGAACTAAAAGATGCCTCCAGAGTCCATTATAAATTTTAATAATACATCAAGGTAATGTAAATGAATAACAGATCTCTGAGGGAAGAACCACGGCATTTGGCTAATATCACATTTTAAATTGAAGACAAAAAGGCTTTTAGCTAACCTTGTTTTCTCCCCTTCATACTTTAGGGCTTTTTTTTGTATTTTCTTGAATCCAGAACAAGTTGTAAACAAATAAATGTAAGAAGAAAAATAAACAGTTCAGCATCTCAGTAGATTAATTAATGCGCCTCAGCTTCAGCACCAGTAGGTAAAAATTATGTGCATAAATAATACCACTAATTAAAAAGATGCAGATTAACATGCAAATAATGTTAATGAATCTCTGCAATTCCGGTGTGTATTCACATAACATCAACAATTTAATGTGTTGGAAGAATTGTGTTTGCATTACATTAATAAAATTCAAAGGCCCTCTGTAAAAAAAAAAATTCTGTCAAAGCTACTGCTTCCACTTGTGAGTTGTTAATTCTATGGGCAGTAACAGGCTTGTTGGCAGATGCCAAAGTCATTATCCAGAGGCTGTTGAAGTGCTGCTGTGTGCCAGTGTGACCAGTTGTTGGGGAGCCAGCTTGCAGTAACCACAAATCTCTGCCAACTTATTCCTTCAGTTTGGTAGGCTGGATATTTATTTACAGACATTGCTTTTTGGTCATAGTTTCACACACTTCTGCATATAAAATCTCTGGAGGAAGTCATCAAAAGTATAGAAACTTTTGAATCTTCAATTTTCAAGGCTCATGCATAGCTCCTCATTGTATTTTGACTACATTATGAGAATGTGTCTGCATTATTAGCTCCAGTTAACAGCACTAGAGAGTGGTTTAGGCCCATAAGATTTAATGATTTGCATGAGAGATATACTCAGAATTTTAAAAGGAACAGAATATAGATGAAGAATATCTTATCTTATTTTCTTGAGGTTTTCTACAAATATCTTCCCTGTGTTGAATTTATTTTATCTGGCATACAAATGATTGTGTTCCATTAACCTTCACATAATCATCTATTTCTCTTCCTCTCCCTCACCTTCCCCCACTACCTGTTTTCTTCATTCTTAATGCCTCATTACACATAGTAACGGTGTAATATTTTGAGTAACTTCTGTTGCTTTAATATGGTGCTGTTTGCCTCCCAGCTGCCAAATTATTCAGAAAAATAAAAATGGCTTTGCATCAATAAGTCAGAAGATGGGGCCTATAAAGTCCCTGCCTTTGAATTGAATAAACTACTGGAACAAAATATCTTGCTGAGAGAGATTGACTTTAAACACACTTAACTGGTAAACACACAAAAAAAGCTTGTATAGGGTTAAAATTAAGGAATTTGTTGTGTGAGTTGGAACAGAAGAACAAACTGTTTGACTACAAAATGATCAATGCAAATTGTAGCGGAGGAGTATACCTTGCAATTTTTACTTGATGTTGAAGACACTAAAGTAGGTCATATCAAAGTAGGTGGTAACAGTGAAGATGGTTATGAAAAGTTACAGCAGGATTTTGATCAGCTGGTCAAGTGTGCTGAAGAATGGCTAATGGAGTTCAATGCACAATCGTGTGAGGTGTTGCAATTTGAGAAGTCAAACCAGAGCAGCAAGTTTGCAGTGAATGGTTAGAGCCTGGAGAATGTTGTAGAGAATAGGGATCTAGAAGTGCAGGTACATGGTTCTCCGTAAGTGGCATCACAGTTAGATAGGGTGGTAAATAAACCTTTCGGTACATTGGCTCTTGTCAGTATGAGTATTGAACATCAAAGTTGAGCCGTTATCTTTCATGGATACAAGACGCTGGTGAGGTCAACATTTGGAGTATTGTGTTCAGTTTTGACACCCTACTATTGGAAGGATGTCATTAAGCTGGAACGAGTGCAGAGAAGATTTACAAGGATGTTGCCAGGACTCGAGGGCTTGAACTATGGGGATAGATTGGGCAAGCTAGGACTTTATTCTTTGGAACACAGGAGACTAAAGAATGATCTTATTGTGTAAAATCGTAAGAAATTGGTAGGGTGAATGTACGGTCTTTTCCCTACAGTAGAGCAAATCACAAACCAGAAGACATAGGTTGAAGGTGAGAGGGGAAAGATCTCACTCAATAGGATCTGAGGGGCAAATAATTCACTCAAAGGGTGACGGGGCCCCTCAATAGGATCATGAGAGGCAAATAATTTGCTCAGAGGGTGGCGGGTGTATGGAATGAGCTGCAAGAGGAGGTAGTTGAGGCAGGTACAATAAAAATAGTTAAAAGAACTTGGAAATGAACATGGATAGGAAAGAGGGATATGGACCAAATGTGGACAAACTGGACTAGCTTAGAAATACTTTGTATTTATCTCACAGTAAAATGTTTAGAAAGTTAAACTTAAAAAGTTGTTTTTATTTCCTGATTTGTAGCCAGGGTATTGCTTAATTGGCTAAAATGCACTGACATTCCTCATTAAGCTCATGCATGGCATCAGAAAATAGGAATCTGTTGCCGAAGATCTTTGTCAGATCTTGGTTGGCATGGATGTGTTGGGCCGAATGACTGTGACAACAGAGAGAAAGGCTGTTTGGTCCATTGGTTCCATGTTGGCTCCAAATTAAATACTGACATTATCCCTCTTCTTATTTCTCTGTGAATTGCAACTTATTTTCTCGTGTGGCCGTCAACTCCCTTCTAATTCTTTTTCCACTAACCTAAACCAAAGGACCCCATTAACATGCAAGATAGCAGTTCTGCCGTGCCACCATAATACTGCTACTTGCATGAACAGTTTCCAAAGAGAGTTGTACCTTGGGGGCTGATGGTTATCTTCAAGTGAAAGTACATCCCAGCAATAAGTAGGCAGTAGTTACAGCACTCGTTTGAAAGATCACTTGACTCAGAATTTGCAGTTAACAGGAATAGGAACAATTGGTGCTAACCTTAAAGATATTTCCAATAATCCGATTTGGTTAGAGGTTCCCACTTTCCGATGCCAGGCTTGAGTGTAATGGAGAAGGTTGATGCATATTAGCCAATTAAGCAACCCTGAGGCAACAAATCAGGAATCAAAAACAACTTTTTGAATTAACTTTCTCACCACTGTATGGGCTAAATACAAAGTTGGAATTAACAAAAGGTGCTCCCTACTGTCCAGTTTCAAAAACTCCACACAAGCTGATTATATGATGAATAGGTTGCATCATATCATGCAACTGAGATTTCTATTTCTGCTTATTACTTTGCAAGCCTTCCAAAATTAAGACCAATTAGTATCAAAATGAGCAATTCACTGCAGAATGCGGCAATGCAACACCGTAAAATGTCATGCAGAAATACAAGTTTATGAAGAGTTAAGGCAGCATCATCTTGACTTCAGCAAGGCTGTAAGTGTTTCTCACATATCTAGATACTGACACCACCACCAAAGATGTCCTTCCCTTTCATATTAACCTGCTTTTTTAACCCTTGACAATTATAGGCAGTTAATTTATTTTTTTCCCCTACATTGCAACAGTCTAATTCATCCAAACCAATCCAAGGTTATTTCATAGACACAAAATGCTGGAGTAACTCAGCAGGACAAGTAGCATATCTGGAAAGAAGGAATGGGTGACGTTTCGGGTCGACACGAAACGTCACCCATTCCTTCTCTCCAGAGATGGAGAGTTACTCCTGTCCTGCTGAGTTACTGTCCTGCTGTCCTGTTCTGTCCTGCTGAGTTACTCCAGCATTTTGAGTCTATCTTTGGTTTAAATCAGTATCTGCAGTTCCTTCCTACACCAATGTTATTCCATTACTGCTTTCTTCCCTTGGTATTGGTACACAACCTGATCTTGTTCAAATATGAACGGATCTTCGGATGTTTTGGAAATTAATACATGACGGATTTGTGGCTTTTGTGTGTTTGATCGTTCAGGCAGAGTTTGCATGAACCATTAATAACTGACTTACACCAGCAATTTAAAATGGCTACTGTGATCCTAGCAGGTTGACTTTATTGCAAATAATTTATTTCTCAGAATTTCCTTCGACATTGTTTAATAAAAGTGTAATCAAATGGAATGGTGCACATTTTATTCATATCAATAAACAGGTCACTTGGAGGATGTGTTTCCTTGACACAGATATTATAGATATAACATTCAATGGAGATCTGAGCTTACTGAGCTGAGTTGTACTTAACTTTTGTTTGAAGGCAGATCCATTACCGTGATTGCAAGAACTATAAACCAAATTAAGAAGTTGAGACACACTGTCAGATTACTGCTGTACAGTGGGGCTTTCACTAATGAATGCTTTAATAGTGACACCTAAGGTATAGCTGCAGTCAATTTTTGGATAAGTATTGAAAATAGTAGGCATTGTGGTGTTGTCACAATTCCATCCAAAATCAAGCTACGTAGAAGCACAAGAACATTTATAAATTGAATAGCAGGTACACAGTAAAGCCATTTTATTTGAGTTCTGCCAAAATGCATTACTCTTCCCATTAATTACATCTTGATTACTTCTTGCTTATTTAGGTTTAGTTTAGATTAGCTCAGAGATACAGCATGGCACCAGGCAATTCAGCCCACCAAGTCCATGCCAACTGTTGATCTTAAATTCACACTGGTTCTATGTTATCCCACTTTCGCATCCACTCCCTAAACACAGTAATTTGGTAATTTACTGTGGCAAATTAACTGATAAACCGGAGGAAACCCACATGGTCACATCAGCACTCGAGACCAGGAATGAACCTCGGTCTTTGGTGCTGTGAGTCAACAGCTCTACAGCTGTGCCACTGAGCCACCTTAAGGTTGAAATCACAAACATGAAGTTGGCACATTCCACCCCTTGAAGTACTAAGTAAACCACTAAGTTTAGGATTGGGCATTGAAATTTAACCCAGAAAGTGAAGTCCACCTGCTGTCAATGAATTAAGAACATAACTGCTTTCCTTATCCATAATTGTATAATCTATAAGATGTACACATAATTTCTCCAGCTTACATTACAGATCATCTTTGTTGTACTGTATGGAATGTACAGTGTAGAATCTATTCGAGAATATCCCTTGTTAATGTATTACATATGTTGACTCTTATAGTATATTGAGATGTCATTAACCTGAATATGAACTCCTTATTTCTGCATAGTTGATGCTTGATTTTCTTAAATCTCAAATACTGTACCTGTGCATGAAAATGGTCTTGTTTATTGAGGAAGTCATTGGAAATATGTTTGCACCATTGCCATGAAGATCAATAACAATGAGTTGCCAGAGCATCATCCTCTACCTTAATGGAGCAATTAAGTCAATGGAGTAAATTTTGTAGCCAGAATAAAATGCACTAAATGCATCAGTGCTAAGTGAGAAGAAATTATTTATTCTCAACAGTCTGATGGAATTGAGGATGACTTGCTTTCATTCCGGCTTTGTTGTTCTGAGGTGGACCAAAATGCAGGAAAATAGACCCTTCCTGCCACCGGTGCCCGACAGGACAGATGAACAAATAGTTTGACATGGTGCACACTTTCTGGCACTTATGCAAGTGTTTGATGTGGTCCCAGTGCATGGCCTCAGGGTTCTCAAAACCATCCCGAATGCTCCTTCTCCAGTTTATGCAGTCATGGTGCAGAGATTTTTGGGAGTCTGTGGGATGTTACATATTTTCAAGGAGGTATTCATCACATCGTTTAACCTTTCCCTTAGACTGGTAACCTCTTTCCATGGCAGAACTGGATATAGAGTAGAGCTGAGAACTCTCAAGGGTCATTGTTACTCATATTAACTCCTCCAATTTAGGGTGATTTCTGCACACATCTCTTTTAAAGTTTACTGGAAAAGCAGTCCTTACCAAAAAAAGTAAGATGACTAATTCATTGGTATTTATACTTTGTTGCCCAATGTAAGATTTTCCTTATCCATAGAGAGTTGTTTAAAATGTTAATCATACAGTTTTAGCAAGTAGTAAAGCTCTCCCTTAAGGTTTGTTTATTGTAATTGTACATCCATTTGTTGTTTTGTCTTGCTTGTCTTTGTTTGAAATGTCATTAGCAGTAAAGAACATTAAAGTTTGTACATATTCATACACATTAAACAAAAATCAATAACATCCATCATTTTCTGACAGTATATTAAAACTGGATTGAATTGATACAATTTGATTGTCTATTGTGTAATAAATGCATGAACTAAGCTTCAGGGATTTTTACAGGCCTCTTTTGATCAATAGCCAGTTCACTTACTCACTTGTTCACATTAAAAAGATAAAAGCCATTGTACAATGATACACGTTTATTGTTGCCTGATGCTACAAAAGACAGTAAATTGATTGCTACTATCTACCAATGCTAGCTTGGATCTTTACAGATGGCATGGATGTTGGAAAGTAACATCCACGTGATCCAAACAGTGGAATATCTTAGTATTTTGCTCAGAAACAAAAAACAGTCAATTAATGTACAGTTACAGTTCAAGAAGATAGTGGTTCTGAAACTTGGTGATATTTTTGTGTGATTACTTTAAAACAATAATAGTTGTGATAGCGATAAAGGTGCACAGGCTGGTATACTCATAGAATCCCAGGTCTCAGTGGGTCAATAATTGAGGGAAGTATTCAATATATTAGCAAGATTATAGATGGATATACCGCTGGGTCAAGCTACTATGGGAGATACTGTAAGAGAAGCCATTCAGTGGATATTCATTCTAACTGCTTGTATTGCTGGGGGCTTGACATCCATTTTCAAATCTCTGATCACAGAACAGGCCCCATACATCTGGAGGACACTAAATGTGATGCCTTTATTCAAGAAGGCTGGAGGAGGTAAATCAGGTAATTACAGGTCGGTGCGCTAATATCACTGATGCAGATAGCATTAGTTAAAATTTCCACAAACAGGTTTAATTTAAACTTGGAAATGAAGGGATTCATCAATGAGTATAAAACTTGTTTAATGAAAGAACCTATCTGATCAATTTGTTTGATTTTAATTTTTTTTAAGTAACAGGGAGTCAAAATTATGGATATGCCATTTTTATGGTTTTCAGTACAGCCTTTGACAAAAGTTCCACATGGGAGCTTGGTTCAAAAGATAAATGCCCAAGGGAGTCAATCCAATTTGGCAAATTGGATCCAAAATTAGCTTGTATTAGTAGGCAGAAGATGATAGTCTAGTTGATTTTTTCTGACTGAAAGCTTTGACTAGTGGTGTACTATAGGCAGGTTACACAAAAAAGCTGGAGAAACTCAGCGGGTGCAGCAGCATCTATGGAGCGAAGGGTACTATAGGCATCTGTTCAGCGATCCTGGCTGTTTACTATTTACCTTAATGATGTGGATGTGAATGAACGACTGGTATGATTAGTAAGTTTTCTGATGTCACAAAATTGCTGGTATTGATAATCTTTGGCCACAATATTGGTGGGTTAGTAAAATAAGTAGAATAATGACAAATAGAATTTAATCCTGAAAATATAAATGGATGAATTTTGAAAGGAAATTCAAAATTAATGAAAGACCCTTAGATGTGCCGAGGAACTGAGGTGCCTTCTTATCCATCTACACTAGTCCCTGGATCAGCTGCCCAGGTACAGACAATGGTTAATAAGGTTCATAGTTATAGAGTCATACAGCATGGAAACAGGCCTTTCGACCCGACTTTTGCATGGCAACCTAGATGTCCCATCTGCCCACATTTGGTCCATATCTCTCAAAACCTTTTCTATCCATGTACCTGTCCAAATGTCTCTTACATGTTATTATAGTACCAGTGTTACCTACATTCTCTGACAGCTTCTTCTATATACCCACCTCCCTCTATATGAAAAAACTGTCTGTCAGGGTCCTATTAAATCGTTCCCCTGTCATCTTCAACCTATGTCATTTGATTTCCCTACTCCAGGTAAAAGTCTCTGTGCATTCACCCATCTATTCCCTTCATGCAATACTTACCTTTGTTAGCCAGAGAACTGAGGGTAAGAACAGGAAGGTTATGATGTCACTGTATAGAACATTACTTATGCCACAGCTGGAATATTCTGCTTGCCACTATATTAAAGGATGTAATTGCATTGGAGAGGTGTAGGAGAGATTCACCAGGATGCTGCCTAGAGCATTCCTGCCATGAAGAATGACACGATAAATTGGTTTGGTTTTCCTTTGAGCGAGCATGGCAGAAGAGGATATAGGGATGTTATCCTAACTGAAGTAAATAAAATAATGTTGGGTATATGTAGGATGCATAGTAAGAAACTGTTACTCCTGGTAAAGATGTCTAGAACCAGAAGCCAGAGGTTTAAGGTAAGGGAAAAAGTTAGAGGGGAATTTGAGAGAGTTTTTTCCACCCAGAGGATGGTTGAAATATGGAATGCACTGGGTGAGAGTGAGGTGAGAACAGGCACTCTCACAAATGTTAGTATTTAACTGAGCTAACCTATGGCATTGAAGGGTACTAGCCAGGGGCTAGAAAATAGAATTAGTGTAGATTAGTAAGGTAGTCATCATGGCCATGGTGGGACAAAGGGTATGTTTCCGTGCAATATGATTTATGGTAGCTTACTTAGTATTTTCTCATGCATCACTCAGTTAACTTTTGGGTGATATATCATTTTTTCTGTCTCCTGATACAGGAAGGAAAAACATTATTTTTCAATTTCAAAATACTGCAATGTATTTTCCACACAATTACATACTCTGAGGAATAGTTGCAGTGCTAATATAGAATGACATTTAGATAATGGGTGGACAGCAAGATCCAACATACAGCGATGAGATCAATTGAAGATAAACTGCTTTCAATATTTAGAATAGTGAAGTGGTAAAGATGTGAACAGCAAGTAAAAGAATAGAGATGAAACTGTGTTTAGGAAGGAACTGCAGATGCTGGTTTAAACCGAAGGTAGACACAAAAAACTGGAGTAACTTAGCGGGTCAGACAGCATCTCTGGAAGGAATAGGTGACATTTCAGGTTGAGACCCTTGTTCAGACTATGACTATGATACTATGGCAATGGTGAGGAGGCATCAAATACTTAGTCTCCAACCAATAGAAAGTGCAAGGTGGGTACAAAGGACAAATATTATATTCTGGGACACTCAGACACTCTTCATTGTGCCACGGCCTCACACTCCTTTCACCACACTGCCTTTAGCCCTGTCACCTCAGTGCATCAATTCACTATCAAAGAGTTGGTACTTTTATTAAATTTACCAAAATTCAGACTGGTGATCAAACTTTGGTCTTAAAAGATAAGAGAAAGGTGACGGTTAAATTCCATGATATATATTCTGCAACCCGTCAAAGACACAATAAGGAACAGTTAATTGACTTGAAGAAAAACAGATTGTATTCCCCCCCCCCCAAATAACCAATAACTTTTTTCTCCCACTAACCAATTCCCGAAACAAAAACGTTTTATTGGTGTTATTAAAAGTAAAATTTGAAACTATTATTTTTGCTCTTTTTTGGACAATAACAGATTATTGTGCTCAGTGGAGTGTGCATTTCAGTCAATTCTGGTCTATTTGTAAGGCACAATATTTATTTCCTGAAAAGCCCCATTTCATGTTATAGGGCAGGCATAATAAATGTACCATTTAATTATTGCTGCTTTGGGGAAAAGGTGAGTATGTGGAGTTGGATCACAGATCAGCAATGATCTCATTGAATGGGGGATAAGACTCAAGGGGCTAAATGGGCTACTCCTGTTCCTTTATGGTCATAAATCATGCCAAGTACAAATAAAGCCCAGAAACCTCACATATTTTGAGCAAACAAGATTGAATAAAAGATGAAAGTGCATAAAATGGCACATAAATTCTTTAATTCCAAACAATAAAGCCTGATCATAATGAATGTAATATTCCACGTGCAATGGGTTGGTATGAAATTATCAGGATACATCACATCACTTTGAATACCGAGAGAGACATTATGGTCTAATGATAAATCCGACTAGGAAATGTCATCATTTGAAACCAAAAGTGTTTCTTTGTGCAAAATAAACCATTGCTGTCTTCTAAATATGTACGACAGGAGTAATAAAATCTTTCATTGTAGACATCTTCTGGGGTGAACAGTTATATTTTGCTTGGCTCAATCTGCACAACTGCTGCTGGATATACCAGAAGAAAAACAACCCAGTGACCTCTTCAGCTAGGCAAGACAGCAGCTGGTCAATAACTTAAGCAGGCACTCGCAATGCCCTTTCCTTAGCACTACCGGGACTGAGTAGACAACATATAAAAAATGACAAGCAAATGATTGATGATGGGTCATATGTCTCATTTCAGCCATACAAACAAAACATCATGCCTCTGCGTTATGGTAATACTGTAACAGTTAGAAATTAGCAGATGTACATTGCATTTTTACTATCGATAACACACCAAAACCACAAAGGAATAGAGAAAGACATTGCTATGTGTCATGCAGCGAATGCTTGTCCATTTTTCATGCTGGTCAATTTATTCCAAATTAGGTTTTTTTTCTGGGAAGTTTTAGAGTAAACATTGACTAAGATGAAATTTGTTGGGATTTTTTTTATCAGTCTATTAGTATCCCTTCATGAATCAACTTAGTTAAAATATAGTAAAGGTGTTCCTAAGACTCTATTGACCATAGAAACATAGAAAATAGGTACAGGAGTAGGCCATTCAGCCCTTCAAGCCAGATCATATTCAATATGATCATGGCTGATCATCCAAAATCAGTACCCAGTTCCTCCTTTCTCCCCATATCCCTTGATTCTGTTAGCCCTAAGATCAAAATGCAACCCTCTCTCGGATAAATCACATACCAATACATCTATACCAAGTACAGAAGCCCTCATACTTTTTGACCCAGCTCAGGTATTCAATGTAATTTCAAGACTTCATTGTCATGGTGTACTGGCTCAGCAGTTAGATAATTATAATTGTTCTCTAACCTTGAAGAAGAAGCACAACTCAAAAGCTTTCACTGCCTTCTCTGTAGTAACTAGGGAGAGGGATGGAACACATGAGGATAAGGGATGGTATTTATGTTTGGAGTCAGGGGATATAGGTGAGGCAGCATACCAGAACTTTGCATCAGGAGTCACTCAGGAGAAGGACATGGTGAGTAGTGAGATTAGCGTGGAGTATATTGATATGCTGGTATAGGAGTAAGGGCATTAAGGCGAAGAAATACCAATGGTGTGATGAGATTTATCCCAGATTATATAGAGAGGCAATAGAGGCGGGAGTAGAAATTGCTGGTGCCATGAAAATCTTGATATCCTCTCTAGCCAAGTACCAGAGAACTAGACATTGGCCAATTTTGGTCCTTTATTTAAGAAGGGAAACAGGAATAATCCAGGAAATTATAGGGTAGCAAGCCTCACATTGATTACAGGGAAACTATTGGAGAGGATTTTCAACGATAGAATTTACTTGCATTTACAAGGGAATAGGCTAATTAGGGGCAATCGGCTTGGCTTTGTGCTTTAAAAGGACACGAGGTTCAGATCAGGCACAGAAATTGGCAGAGAGAAGACAGATAGAAGTTAATTTAGGGAAAGTGTACATTAAATGAACAATATTAATTCAAGGTGCCTATTCAGTACCATGATATGAGGAGGAACGGGATATATTTGAATTTCCTACATGAAAACAAATGGATTGAGTTTTATTATTTGCAATCAAAATAAAATTAGATTAGTAACAATTACAACATTTAAAATACATTTAAACAGGAACAGGATTGGGAAAGGTTTAGAGGGATACTAGACTAAGTGGGACCCATTCACACGGGAGGCCTGGTCCCCCAACGCAACCCATGAAGGGGGGCGTATGGGAGGTACGGGGGCGTGTGTGTAGGGAGACCCAGACCATCGTGGCCACACACTCATCTCCCTGCTATCTTCAGGTAGAAGGTACAGGAGCCTGAAGACTGCAACAACCAGGTTCAGGAATAGCTACTTCCCCACAGCCATCAGCCAAAACTGATTATTAATAACCCATTATCTGTTATTTACACATTATCAGTTTATTTATTCATGTGTGTATATATTTATATTATGGTATATGGACACACTTATCTGTTTTGTAGTAAATGCCTACTATTCGGTGGGCGGCGCGACTCTCGGCAGCAGCGGCCTCTGCAGTCCGTCTGTTTTTTTTATTATTTTCTGTTTCGTTTAAATGTAGTTTTTAATTATTTTTTGTCGGGGTATGTGTGTGTGGGGGGGGGGGGGGTGGGGGGGACTCCACTCAGTGGCCACTGGCCCCGGCACCACACAGCACCTCCCAGCTCCACTAAGTGGCTTGCCCTACTCCACTCATCGGCTTCACACAGCAACTTCCCATGACTCCACACAGCGACTTCTCCTGACTCCACACAGCGGCTTCCCCAGCCTCCAAACAGCTGCTTCCCCCAACTCCACACAGCGGCTTCCCCCGACTCCACACCGCGGCTTCCCCCGACTCCACACGGCCTGTTTACTCAGCCCCGCCTCCGGGGATTTATTCTCCTTGCCCGGAAGGGGCATTACCTTCATGGTGACAGACAGGCAAGAAGACCAATCTGCTGATCTCACAATTTTTAAAAACCTGCATAACCTTTGTAATATTCCACCGATCGGAACAAATCTTGGTGCGCTTGCAGCAGAGGAGAATGGTGAGTAACCTAGCGATATAGGGTACCATTTTTGTGCAAATTAAAAAAAACAAAACAAACCAGGTCAAGATGAGAGTTTTAGTAATAGTATACTATTACTTATACGATGGACCAGGCACTGCAAGTGAGACTAGCTCGGTTAAGCAACTTGGTCGGCATGGACAAGTTGGGCCAAGTTTGCGACTCCAAAAGTCATTATAAAGCTAGCAGATGGTCATTAAATATCTGTGGATCACTAATGTCCTTCAAGGAAGGAAATTTGGTGTGCACTGCATGTAACTCCAAACTTCACCAATCTGCTTTATTCTTCTCTGTCCCTTCCAAGCTACCCAAATATCCTAAAATATTTAGTCTAAAAATATATATATATATTTATATATAGGGAATGGGTGATGTTTCGGGTCGAAACGTGTATATATATATATATATATATATATATATATATATATATATATATATATATATTTGTTTTTAGTATTGTTCACAATTTATAAATGCTTTTTAAACATCAAAACATTTTGAAGAAGGTCTCGACCCGAAACGTCACCCATTCCCTATATATACCCAACTCTCCAGAGATGTTGCCTATCCTGCTGAGTTGCTCCAGCATTTTGTGTCTATCTTCAATTTTAACCAGCATCTGCAGTTGTTTCCTACACATTTTCCAAAACATTCATAATGTTTGACAGCCTCTAACTCAGGAAACATAGCCCATTTGCTGTCAATAGTTTGTCAGCTAGTGTATGGGCAGGACTTGTTTAGGATCACCAATGTGATTCCATTATATCGCTCAAAGCTTTCACCACAAGGAAGCGAGCCAGTACACATAGTGAGCTTCTTCTAGGGATTGCTTCACCATGATATTATCTTATGGCATTGGCAGATGGAACTGCAGATGGTGGAAAAATCGAAGGTAGACAAAAATGCTGGAGAAACTCAGCGGTTGAGGAAGCATCTATGGAGCGAAGGAATAGATGATGTTTCAGGTCGAGACCCTTCTCAGACTGATGTGGGTGTGGGGGGGGGGGGGGGCGGAGAAGAAATGAAGAGGCAGAGTCAGTAGGCTGTGGGAGAGCTGGGAAGGGGAGGGGAAAGAGGGAGAAAGCAAGGACTACCTGAAATTGGAGAAGACAATGTTCATACCAATGGGATGTAAACTACCCAAGCAAATATGAGGTGCTGCTCCTCCAATTTATGGTGGGAATCACTCTGGCCATGGAGGAGGCCCAGGACAAAAAGGTTGGATTTGGAATGGGAGGGGGAGTTGAAGTGCTGAGTCACTGGGAGATCAGGTTGGTTATTGTGAACTGAGCGGAGGTGTTGGCTGAAGAGATCGCCAAGCCTACACTTGGTCTCACCGATGTAGAGCAGCTGGCATCTAGAGCAGTGGATGCAATTATGAGGTTGGAGGAGGTGCAGGTGAACCGCTGCCGCACCTGGAAAAACTGTTTAGGTCCTTGGATGGAGTCAAGGTAAAGCGACAAGTGTAGCATGTCCTGCGGTTGCAAGGGAAAGTACCAGGGGAGGGGTTGGTTTGGGTGGGAAGGGACAAATTAACCAGGGAGTTACAGAGGGAGCGGTCTCTGCGGAAAGCCAAAAGGGGAGGAGATGGAAAGATGTGGCCAGTGGTGAGATCCCTTTGGAGGTGGCGAAAATATTGGAGGATTATCTGTTTGAATGTGGCAGCTGGAAGGGTAGAAGGTGAGGACAAGGGGGACTCTGCCCTTGTTACGAGTGGGGGTGTGGGGATTGAGAGCACAGTTACAGGGTTTAGAAAGAAACCCTAGTGAGAGCCTCATCTATATTCGAAGAGGGGAACTCCTGTTCCCTAAAGAATGAGGACATTTGCGATGCCCTGGTGTGGAACACCTCATCCTGGGTGCAGATGCGGCATCGACGGAGGAATTGGGAGTAGGGGATGGAGTCGTTACAGGAAGCAGGGTGGGAAGAAGTGTAGTCTAGATAGCCATGGGAGTCAAAGGTTTATAGTCGATTTCAGTCAGTAGTCTGTTACTTGCGATGAAGATAGTGAGGTCCAGAAACAGTTGGGAGATGTCGTAAATGGTCCAGGTGAATTTGAGTGCCAGATGGACGTTAGTGGTGAAATGGATGAAGTCAGTGAGTTCTGCACTTGTGCAGGAGGTAGCACTAATGCAGTCGTCGATGTAGTAGAGGTAGAGCTTGGGGATAGGACCATGGTACGCCTCAAACAAGGATTGTTCAACGTACCCTACAAAGAGGCAGGCAAAGCTGGGGCCCATGCGCTTGCCCATTGCTACGCCTTGTATTTGGTGGAAATGGGAGGAGTCAAACAAAAAGTTGTTTAGGGTAAGGATCAGCTCCGCCAGGCGGAGGAGAGTATCGGTAGACAGGGATTCTGCGGTCGAGGAAGAAATGGAGGGCTTTAAGACCCTCCTGGTGGGGCATGGAGGTATAGAGTGACTGGACATCCAAGGTGAAGATGAGGGAATGGGGGTCTGGAAAACTGAAGTTATGGAGGAGACTAGGACCGTGTGAGGTGTCTTGGACATCGGTAGGGAGAGTTTTAACCAGGGGGGGATTATGATGCAGTCGAGGTATGTGGAAATAAGTTTGGTGGGACATGAACAAGCAGAAACAATGGGTCTGCCAGGACAGTCAGGTTTCTGGCTTTTGGGGAGAAGGTAAAATCGGGCCGTGCGGGGCTGAGGAACGTTGAGGCTGTAGGCTTGTGAGGGCAGGGAGCTATAAGTGATGAAGCTAGTGATTGTTGTATTGTATTGTATATCTTTATTGTCATTTCCTGAATATTCGCATACACAGAGGAAACAAAAAAACGTTGCTCACCCAGTGTCCATTCAGTGTGCATGAAAAAATAAATAGAAATAAAAAATATATGTATCATGAACAAATTTAACACTCTACTAAACATTCAACAGCCGTTCCGACCGGCAGCGGCACAACAGTGGCTCTGCTGCAGTGTGGGGGTTTGTGCGCGATACTTGGCAGGGGGCAAAGTCCATTTAACAGTCTTATAGCCTGTGGGAAGAAGCTGAGGAGCATCATGCTGGTTTTGCAGCTAATGCTCCTGTACCTCTTCCCAGATGGGAGGATGGAGAAAATGTCATGCGATGGGTGGTAAGGGTCTTTGATGATGGAGATGGCTCTGTTGATACATCTCTTCCTGTATATGTCCAGCAGGAAGGGGAGTGGAGCACCAATAATCCTGCTTGCGGTCTTCACTATCCTGTCTATCTTGCCGTTCGTACGCCTTGCAGCTCCCGAACCAGGAAGTGATGCCGTAGGTCAGTGTGCTCTCGGCAGTCCCTCTAGAAAAAGTCCGTAGGTGTGTAGTGGGGAGTGGGGGGCCTGCTTTACGTAGTCTTCAGAGAGGGTGAAGTCGCTGCTGGGCTCTCTTGACCAGAGCTGTGGTGTTGGCCGTGGACGTCAGGTCATCAGACAGATGTAGTCCTAGGAACTTCATGCTGCTGACCCTTTCCACATCAGCTCCGTCGATGTGCAGAGGTGTATGGTGTTGTTTCCCCGCCCTCCTGAAGTCAACCACCATCTCCTTAGTTTTTCCCACGTTAAGAATGAGGTTGTGGGATTTGCACCAACCTGTGAGCAGCTCCACCTCCATCCTGTACGCCGATTCATCATTGTCACTGATGAGACCCACCACTGTTGTGTCATCAGCGAACTTGTTGATGAAGTTGTTATTGAGTCTGGCAGTACAGTCATGTGTCAGCAGACTAAACAGAAGGGGGCTTAGGACACAGCCTTGGGGTGAGCCAGTGCTCACGGCTATGGTTTTTGATGTCCTACTGCCCACCCTGACTGTCTGCTGCCGTTGCGTTTGAGATAATGGCCTGGTGCTCATCTGTGGGGGTCATGGTTGAAGGATAAGTAGGAGGAGGTGTCTGAGAGTTGACTACTGGCCTCAGTCTTGTAGAGATGAATGCTCCAGATTACCACGGCACCTCCCTTGTATGCAGAAACCTTACTAATTAAGATAGATCCCATATCTCAGTTGTAGATAGAATAATCTTTCTCTGAATCTATCTTGGATGAAATACTGATAGTATTATGCCATCACCTAGAGTTAAATACCAACAACACTAATATCCAAGTCTTTAAAGAAAAATAGTTCTCAAATAGTGCTGATCTGAATTGAAAACGAAAAACTGTTAATTCGATATTGAAAATTTTGAAATGAAAAACAGAAAATGCTGGAAACACTCAGTTAGGCAACATCTGTCAACATCTGTGGTAGGAGAAACAATGTTAACAGGTGTAAATACTTCAGATCTGATGGCTAGTAGAAGGCAGAGAAGCCATGGACTATTCTAGTACAACATTGAGGGTTCCCCCATTAACCTTTGTGGATCTCTCGCCAAGCTAAATCAGAAAAATTCAGAATAGATCTGAAGAGTTCACAACTGTCATCAGTACCAAAAGGAATATATCCAACCATAACCTATAATTTATTGATTCCGTTTATCCTTCACTCTATGTTAATATTAAGCCAAAGGACTTCAATACTCTTTCCTATAATAAGAGATCAGAAATGGGTTGATGATTGCACTCTTTTCCTCTGATAATTTCCTCATTTCCTCTGATAATGTGGTTGGACCTGGACAATATTCAGGCACCAGCTGGAAAGTGGAAAATAACATTTGCATCATACATTTGCCAGCTAATCACCATCTGCAGCAATACATTATGTGACCACTTCCTTTTGAATAACAACAGAAGAATATGATCAGTTCCCACCATCAATATCATGGGCTCACTAATAATAATTCACTCAACAAGGCCAGACACAAAATACAATGGTTAAAATAATAGATAGAGGGTGAGTGACTGGCCCACTAACAACCCAGAAACATTGCATCACTTCAAAGCATGCCAACATTACAGATGAAGGCTCTCCATTTGCAATAAAAGTTTTATTTGTTTATTATAAAGATGAAGGGCAAACAGTTTGAAAAGCATAGTCACATTCAAATCTGACTTCAATGTGTCAATACAAAGTATTGATTCTATTTCAGGAATACATGTTCTAATTCCAAGTCTGCTCTGGATAATATATATTTGTGAAACTAATCTCACGAGGTCTCACCAGGGCCCTGTACAACTGCATGAAGGACCTCTTTGCTCCTATACTCAACTCCTCTCGTTCTGAAGGCCAACATGCCATTAGCTTTCTTCACTGCCTGTTGTACCTGTATGCTTACTTTCAGTGACTGATGTACTAGGACACCCATGTCTCATTGTACTTCTCCTTTTCCTAACCTGACACCATTCAGATAATAATCTGCCTTCCCTTTCTTGCCACCGAAATGGATAACCTCACATTTATCCACATTATACTGTATCTGCCATGCATCTGCCCACACACCCAACCTGTCCAAGTCACTCTGCATCCTCATAGCATCCTTTTCATAGTTCACACTGCCCCACAGCTTTGTATCATTTGCAAATTTGCTAATGTTACTTTTAATTCCTTCATCAAAATCATTAATGTACGTACATTGTAAAATAGCTGCGGTCCCGGCACCAAGTCTTGCAGCACCCCACTAGTCACTGCCTGACCTTCTGAAAGGGACCCGTTAATCCATACTCTTTGTTTCCTGTCTGCCAACCAATTTTCTATCCATGTCAATACCCTACCCCAATACGATGCACTCTATTTTTGCCCACTAATCTCCTGTGTGGGTCCTTATCAAAGGCTTTCTGAAAGTCCAGGTACACTACATCCACTGGCTCTCCCATGTCCATTTTACTTGTTACATCCTCAAAAAATTCAAGAATTGTCAAGCATGATTTCCCCTTAGTAAATGCATGCTGACTTGGACCGATCCTGTTATTGCTTTCCAAATGTGCTGCTATTACATCTGTGACAATTGACTCGAGCATTTTCTCCACCACCGATGTCATGCTAACTGGTCTACAGTTCCCTGCTTTCTCTCTCCTGCCTTTCTTGAAAAGTGGGATAACAATAGCTACCCTCAAATCCACAGGAACTGATCCAGAATCTTTAGACCATTGGAAAATGATCACCAATGCGTCCACGATTTCTGGAGCCGCCTTCTTAAGTATACTGGGATGCAGACCATCAGGCCCTGGGGATTTATCAACCTTCAGTCCCATCAGTCTACCCAACACCATTTCCTGACTAATGCGAATTTCCTTCTGTTCTTCCGTCACCCTAGGTCCTCTATCCCCTAGTACATCTGGGAGATTGTTTGTGTATCCCTTAGTGAAGACAAAACCAAAGTAACTGTTCAACTCGTCTGCCATTTCCTTGTTTCCCATAATAAATTCACCTCTTTCTGTCTTCAAGGGACCCACATTTGTCTTAACTAATTAACTTTTTTTTTCTTTTTCATATATCTAAAGAAGCTTTTACTATCCTCCTTTATATTCTTGGCTAGCTTACCTTCATACTTCATTTTTTCTCCCCATATTACCTTTTTAGTTATCTTTGGTTGATCTTTTAAAGTTTCCCAATGCTCTGAGTTCCCGCTCATCTTTGCTATGTTTTACATTTTCTCTTTTATTTTTATACTCCCCTTGACTTCCCTTGTCAGCCACGGTCGCCTCTTACTCTAAGGGGAATCTTTTTTCCTCTTTGGAATGAAATGATCCTGCATCTTCTGGATTATTCCCAGAAATACCTGCCATTGCTGTTCCACCACCATCCCTTTCCAGTCAACTTTGGCTAACTCCTCCCTCATGCCTCCATAATCCTCTTTGTTCAATTGCAATACTGACATTGCCGATTTTACCTTCTCCATTTCAAGTCAAGTCAAGTCAAGTCAAGTTTATTTGTCACATACACATACGAGATGTGCAGTGAAATGAAAGTGGCAATGCTCGCGGAACAACAAAACAACCAAACAAATTATAAACACAATCATAACACACATATTATTTTACATAATAAATAATAGAAGGAAAAACGTTCTGTACAGTTAGTCCCTGGTGAGAAAGGCGTTTACAGTCCGAATTGCCTCTGGAAAGAAACTCCTTCTCAACCTCTCCATTCTCACTGCATGGCAACGGAGGCGTTTGCCTGACCGTAGCGGCTGGAACAGTCCGTTGCAGGGGTGGAAGAGGTCTCTCATGATTTTGTTTGCTCTGGAGTTGCACCTCCTGTTGTATAGTTCCTGCAGGGGGTTGAGTGAAGTTCCCATAGTGCGTTCGGCCGAACGCACTACTCTCTGCAGAGCCTTCTTGTCCTTGGCAGAGCAATTCCCGAACCAGATGGTAATGTTCCCGGACAAGATGCTTTCCACCGCCGCTGCGTAGAAGCACTGGAGGATCCTCGGAGACACTCTGAATTTCCTCAATTGCCTGAGGTGGTAAAGGCGCTGCCTTGCCTTACTCACCAGTGCTGAGGCGTGTGATGACCATGTCAAATCCTCAGAGATGTGGACTCCCAGATATTTAAAACAGTTCACCCTATCCACAGGATCCCCATTTATACTCAATGGAGTGTACGTCCTCGGATGATGTGCCCTCCTAAAGTCCATGATCAGCTCCTTCGTTTTTTTGATGTTCAAGAGGAGGCT
The DNA here is from genome assembly GCF_028641065.1 of Leucoraja erinaceus. Lineage (NCBI taxonomy): Eukaryota > Metazoa > Chordata > Chondrichthyes > Rajiformes > Rajidae > Leucoraja > Leucoraja erinaceus. Next base: position 78,119,889 of record NC_073378.1, on the reverse strand, counting down.
GTTCTCCTGGCACCAGAGTGCTAGATCAGCCACCTCCTCCCGGTAGGCCCTCTCATCATTGTCTGAGATCAGGCCCACCACCACAGTGTCATCAGCAAACTTAATTATTGAATTGGAGCTGAACCTAGCCACACAGTCATGTGTGTACAGGGAGTACAATAGGGGGCTGAGGACGCAACCCTGGGGCGATCCTGTGCTCAGGGTGAGGGACTTCGATGTATTCCCTCCCATCTTGACTACCTGGGGCCTGGCGGTGAGAAAGTCCAGGACCCAGGCACACAGGGAGGTGTTGAGCCCCAATTCCAGTAGCTTCCCGGCCAGTCTGGTGGGGACTATCGTGTTGAAGGCTGAACTGTAGTCTATGAACAGCATCCTCACGTAGCCCCCCTTCTGGCTGTCCAGATGGGAGAGAGCGGTGTGCAAGACCTGGGAGACCGCATCGTCCGTGGACCTGTTCGGACTGTATGCAAACTGCAACGGGTCCATGTTCCGAGGGAGGAAGGCGCAGATGTGATTCTTCAAATTGCAGATTAAAACGTATCATATTATGGTCATTACCTCCTAATGGTTCCTTTATCTTGAGTTCCCTTATCAAATCCAGTTACTTAATCCAGAATTGCTTTCTCCCTGATAGGCTCCAGTACAAACTTCTCTAAGAATCCATCTCGGAGGCACTCTACATACTCCCTTTCTTAGGGTCCAGTACCATCCTGATTTTCCCCGTCTATTTACATGTTGAAATCTCCCATAACCACCGTAGCATTACCTTTGTTACATGCTAATTTTAACTCCTGATGCAACTTGCACCCTATCTCCAGGTTACTGTTTGGGTGCCTGTAAATAACTCTTCTATTTAACTTCCAGAGTTACCAAACTGTTGGTTCTTAAATGATGTAAAAACCACATCAAGATGACTCATTGTTGCTATCAATCATGTTATTCTTGTAACATCCACCTGATAAATGTCAGAGGATCAGGAATAATATTCCAAATTGAGAGAAGATTCCCCGTTGTAGTCATGCAACAGTCTGAGAGTCATTTTTGTAGCTGGACTTCTCCAGCACATTTCTTGAGTTATCTGCGGTGCACACCTTAAGGTTGGAGCAGCACATTGGTTTACAGGAGGGAGGACATAGGCCAGAGGGCCCTCAATATTGACTGCAGACCACATGAAGCCTCATAGTGTCATTGAGACATTGGCAAAGAAACCTCTTCCTTAATGTTATCGACCACCCTTCCTCGGATAATCAGGGTTCAGTGTATAAGGACACTAGGCAGGAGCATTGAAAATAAGATAAAGGTGTAAAGATAAGGGTGTAATATAATTGAATTGATTGAAAGATACAGCATGAAAACAGGACCTTTGGCCCACCGAGTCACAGGAAACTCTTGCAAACTCCACACAAACAGCATCCGGTCAGGATTAAATCTGGGTCTGTGGCATTGTGAGGCAGCAACTCCACCACCTGTGCCACAGTAGCTAGGTTAAGGACCATGAATAGCTTGATAGCACTACAGCTAACTGAGCTGGCTGAACTCTGAGGGACATATTTCCCCATTTGTGTCTAGAGCATTAGGAAAACCAACCTGACCTCATCCTTACAAACCTTCCATGTGGCAAATGCACTTGTCTGTGATAATATCAGTAGAAATGACCACTGCACAATTATTATAAAGAGAACATCTCATATTCACACCGCGGCTGCTGGCTTCGTCGCCCCGCGTGGCTTCACGACCGCTGAGACCCCATCGCCGCGACGCTCCATCACGGCCAAGGCAGGCTTTTCCACAGCCTCCTGGGAAACCTGTGGGGGTGATTCGGGTCTACCAGGCAGGATCCCTACCGGGCGGGTTCCCCAACCGGGCGAGTTTGGGGAGAGCATATGGGTGATGGAGTGCGTTGGGATGTTGGGGGAAAGACGGAAGTGAGTGGATGGACTCTATGCACCTTAAACTGAATACACAGACACAGCTAATCTCACAACCACCAAATCAGATCAAAGTTCTGCAGACTAATGACATCTCATCATGAATGGTGGTAGACACTAATGTGAACAGGAGACTCCAAGAACATTTCCAATTCATTATCGTGGGGCTGAGCAAATAAATGTTGAAGACAACCATCTGCAGCAGAAAGTACTAAACAAAAGATCCATTTTGACTTCTTCCCAAGATTCCCACCATCACAAAAGCCACTTTTCAGCCAACTTTATTCAATCCACATGATAACATGAAAAAAAATAATTGGACATGGCAAAAAGCAATCAATCCAGACAACATCCCAGTTGTAGCAATAAAAAAAAAATAATGGTTCAGAACCAGCCACATCTCAATAATCAAGATATTCCAGTATTGTTTAACACAGTGGCATCTTCTGGATGTAATGAAAAGTGTCCAGATATGTTGTGAGCACACACGCAGAAAAAAGTAAAATTCCAATCAGGCAAATCTGCTCAATTAATCTACTTCCAATCATAGTCAAAATGATGGAAGGGGAAATCAACAATGCAATCAAGCATTGATGTCACCAGTTTACCTATTTAATGATACACAGCTTGGGGTTCATTAGAACTAAAGGTTCCACACCTTAATCTACTCCTCATTCTGATGTAGCTCAATGAGTTGAATTTCAGAGAAGATGCAAGAGTTACTGCCAAGTTTCAAGGCAGCATTTGACAGTATGTGGTGCTCAGAGCCCAGAACTGAAATCAATTGGCATCGTTCAACATTCCAAGAGTTGGAGTCATGCCTCACACCATGGAAGAGGATTACAATTGTTGATCAGTCACCCTAACCCTGGAATATCATTGCATCAGTTTGCTGCGATGGTGACCTAGGCCTACATATCCATCTTCAGCTTCTATATCTAATGACTTTTCCTTCGACCCAAAGGGTTGGAGGTGGTGTCCTTCAAAGATACTTGCACACAGTTCAATTCTATTCACAACTCCTCAGCAAATGTAACTGTTCTTGCCTGCCTGCTGCAAGACCGAGCCATCTTTGGGCTGATAAGAGATAAATAACTTTTTTTTGTGCCACAAATGTGTCAGGCAATGAACAAAAGAGTCTCATCCTCGACCGTTGACATTCAACGGCAAGTCCCCTGACATCAACATTTTGCAGTCTGTGGTAACCTATCACATTCTCAAGAGTCATTACGGATGATCAATAAATGCTAGCCTTGTCAGTGACATATGATTGCTGCAGTAGGAATTAATTAAATTTAATTTGCCACATAAAATCTCTCCTCAAATTTAATATAGAGGCTATATTATGTCTGTCCATGCTATCCAAGATGTGTGTAGTGATCTACTACTGAGATATATACACATATGGTGGCTCTGACTTTCTTCGTAATTAAACCAAATAGTGAAAGGCCCTGATAGACTGGTTGTGGAGAAGATGTTTCCACTAGTGGGAGATTCGAGGACCAGTGGTCATAGCCTCAGAATTAAAGGATGTTCCTTAAGTAAGGAGACGAGGAGGAATTTCTTTAGTCAGAGGGTGGTGAATCTATGGAATTCATGGCCGCAGAAGGCTGTGGAGGCCATCAATAGATATTTTTAAGGTAGAGATATATGGATTCTTGATTAGTGGGGGTGTCAAGGGTCATGAGGAGCAGAATGGGGTTAAAAAGGCCTGATTGATCAGTCATGATTAATAGCAGAGTAGACTTGATGGGCTGAATGGCCTAATTCTGCTCCTATCACTTATGACCTTATGAATGGATGAACAATGGCTTCCAAGATAACATCTAATTCATGGAATGGAAGTAATTGGTGATGACAAAGCCAAAGTGTTTTTGGCTATAAAATAGGCTGACCTCTGGATAGATTAATAACATATTCAACGAAATCAGTGCCACGTGTATCCTTTTGATTTGGTTACTAGGTTTCATTGTTTTCCACGTTGTAAAAAGCATAGCTTCATGTTGGCACAAAATTATAGCTGTCATCACTGTTATTTGGCTGTTCATGAGACTCTATAATCATGGGATTGCAAGAGGCCTGATTTTGGACACATATTATCCATATGAACACAATGTACTTATTCAAGTTGTTGAACTGCATTGCTGAAGATTGTCTCTGATCAATGACCAGTAGAGTATTGGGCTTGATTCGTTGTTGCCAATGGAGCTATCGTTTCATGCAAGTGTTTGGATTTAACTGCTTTTTCACAGTGATTCAAACTTACAACTTTCTCTCTCAAAACTTTGGATTTAAACAATCATGCATACAAATAAAGCTAATAAAATGAATTCAACAAGTCATATTGCATTGTGTGGGTCTTCTTCTATTGTCTCACCAGGAGTGAACTGTACTTTACTGTTGATTTGCATTCCTCAAAACATAGTAAGTTGTCTTGATGCTGATGGATATGATTTGGATGGTCACGGAAGTTTACCATGAGAAATGTGTTCCTGATAGGATTACAGTATATTAACATTTTAATTCATTTATGGGATGCAAATGTGGGCTAAACCACTATTCACTTGTTTCCTCTTGTTCTTGAAATGTTAGTGGTGAGCTACCTTCAAAATTCAACATGTTGATACTGCTGTGTTGTCTGGGAAGGAGCTCCAGGATTTTTGACCCTTTACCATTGATGAATGCGTTTCCAAGCCAGGATAATGCATGACTTGGATGAGACGGGAAGAATCACAAATATATCTAAATAGGCCAGATTTTGTGGACTGCACAACACACACACAACAGATGTTGTGGTTTATTTTCAAAATCGTATCTCTGGCATTTCCTAGCTTAATATTATGCATTGTAGTGATCAAAAGGAAAGGGAACAGGATGTGACCTATCCCATCTTTTTCAATTCCTTTGAAATCTAGAAATTTATTAGTAGAAACAAGGAACTGCAGAAGCTGGTTTACACAAAATGAGACAACGTGCTGAACGAACTCAATGGGTTCAGGCAGCCTGACCCGCTGATTTACTCCAGCACTGTGTCATTTTTTTCTGGAAAGCTTTGATCTCTTTAGGAAATTGAAAGAATTGCTGAGCCTCACTATTCCTCCAATATATGGAGCTTCAAAGATTCATCACCCTCTGAATGAAGTAAATTATCCTTATTTCAGTCCTAAATGGCCACCCCTTATTTTGAGATTGTTACCCTCATAATTCTAGACTCCAGTTAAGAAAAAAAAGCATCCTTCCTGGAAATCATACAAAGGGATTGTCAGGTCTGTCTGCTCTGTTTCATGTTACTCAGACAATTTTCAATCCACACTGCAACATCTCTTTTTATTAAAAAATCTTCAATCTTCACCAGTATTCTCCATCAATGTTTAAAACAAAATCCTGATGTTAAATGCCACCTCAGTGAGATGCTGTACAGAGACATAAAATAGAATTGACTAGAATTAGGGGCCTGTGGGATTGTTGAGGTAAGCTTCTTTGATACCATAATTTTTGTTTCACTTTAAATAAAACCGGCTCTCTCAGGTGTTATTACACCTACGACGTTCAACTCACGGCCAATAGAAAGATTGAGCAAAACTATTTAAATTCTGCATTTATCAAAAATTTGAAGGCACGATACATACAGATATTGTAGCAGCCAATTTTATACACATCCCATTTCCATTTTGACAATAGAACAGAATTAATTAAGGAATTAACAGTTTTTATTCTCTGATAAGCAGCTTCATACTTTCAATACAAAAAGGACTAGCAAGTAAATATAAAGACAAAAACACACAACTAAAAATGTCATTATATCCACTGTATATGTATGCATTTGATCTAACAATATTCCTTTGAGACAAACTTTGCTACTGTGAATATTTATTATGAATATATGCATATTTCCTTTTGTAACTAAAACAAATTAAAATAAATTCACTGCTCCACACAGCCAAAATGTAAAGCAACACCTGCGTCAAAAAGTGATCACTTTTTGCATCTTTAACACAAGATGAAAATGCAATGGGATTAAAAAGTGAATGCACTAATTATAATACACATAATTGTAATTCTTATTTTAACTTTGTTTGGATCAGTAATGATTTTTTAATATAGCAATTTGCATAAGCAGCAATGAGATAGCTGTCTTACCAAACCTGTGCACTTATGATTCATGCTAGATACATCACAGCTCACAGCAATGTAAAATCACTGTGCTAATTAATAAGCCATTTACTGAACGCATCTAGTTAAGGTGGTCCTACAGCTGACCTTATGGAAGATGAGCTGTCCCAGAAGTGTGTGTGTGTAACTACAAACATAATGATGTGCCAGGAGGGAATCATTAAAAATAATTTACACAAGCCTTCATTTACAAGATCTTTTGATAGCATGCTTCCCCGGTGTTTAGATCCAGAGTGCAGCCTCTACCATTTGGAAAGCACCAAGTGAGAGAGCAAAGAGAGATACCTAAGTGGTTAATTAAGAGCTGTTCGGGCACCACAAGAGCCTCCTGCAAATCCCTCTGATGTCTGCTGTGTCAAGTGGCTCTCACAGGCAAAAGCACAAGAGGTAGCCACCATTGCAGGCTAATTACTGGAGATTGAGAGCAGCTGAGAATGGCCTGGTGCTGGCTACTTGCTGTGAAGCACCAGAGAGTCGATTTGAGCTGAACAGGCTTTGTGCACATCTGTCCTCAGTTTCAAACATTGGCAGATAAAGGATGCAACATAAAGTATGGTATGCAAGGTCCATGCACTTTTCAACAATACATAAAATAATAGTTCACTATTACCAATGCCAGAATATCGAGGTTATTGAACTGAACATATTGAACAACATTAAATACAATTAAGGAAAAGTAATAATAGCTGGTGTTATTTATAAAGGCTATCAGTCAAATTTTGAAAAGGATGAAACTTCTTAAATCTCTGCTTACTATACAATTTGCCCTATACTGAAAAGTAAAGCTACGTTTCTTATAACAATAGTAACTCTAACTAAATATATCGCGTGACATTAAAAAAATAGCAAGACCAGATAATGATGGTTATGTTCTCTGATGCTATTTTAGAATGATATTTTAAAAGCTATTTTGGATTCCAGCATCTGCAGTCTCTTGTGTCAGCATGCTACTTTATTATTTCAATGTATATATAGAAATATTCCAAAATCTGTCATTTAAAAAAAAATCTTTGTCCTCTGGTGCATTGGATAAATCAAGTATTACCCTGTATTCATTTCTGGGTTGCTCAATAACGTGATAAATATGATGGTGCTTAAACGTCAGATGATTCATACTCCACTTTCTCCTAACATGCCCAGGGTTTTTTCTCAGAAAATGTGAGCAGAAACATAATCAAACCAAAGTTCTGGAAAGGATCAAAACATCTCTGATAAATCTGCTCATTATGAAAGATTTGCTTCACTTAGACTATTACCTGTAGAGGTGATTGGGTAATGGAAATCCTTGGGGAAAGTGCACCTCCTCATCCCTTAACTGGCAATTAAAAATACCTTGGAATGCAGACAGAACTCTACTCAACCAATTATCAAGACCCATTGGGAATACAGTGTGATATTAAGTATGTTTAAGTGATTTTGGTGTGCAGATGAATACCGATATTGCTAGGTTTCACTAAAGAGGATTTTGTAAATGTGGTGGTTTTATGGCAAATTAATACTTCCAGTTGCTTGGTTTATTTTTGTTTGACAGGCAGAATGCTTGTCTGAGCTTCTTTAAACACCAAGTGACAATAGCTGATTAGGCTTTTTTTTCAAGGAGTAGGAACAAGCTTGTTATGCAATTTCTGGTCTGTAATTTGACACAATTGACTTATGTCTACTTAATTTATATTGAAATATTTATATCATATTTTTTAAAGTCATTATCTCTTTTTGATTGACTTTTCCCCGAAACAAAATAGTATCTCAAACCAAAATGTGACATTACAATTTCATTGCAAGAATAAAATCTCGCATATTTAATTTTTTAAATATTTATTCGACATGTTCCTTCCAACCAACTTACTACACAAGAACAAATCATCCTTTGACCATTGATATGGTCTTATATGCAAATATTAATTACTTGCACATTACCAAAGAGCAAACAGTGCAGATAAAACCATACACTGGTAAGGAAAGAGAAGGCAAAAGAGTGCAAAATAAAATATTTCTGTGTAATTTAAATTGTTAAATGGTTTGCAGTTTTTTTCATGCTGCTGACGATTCTTGAAATTGGGAATGAGGATATGGCTGGTTATGGCGTTTGCAATAGCAAATAACCTGTAACATTCTTACTGGGAAGCTAGGCCATTGAGGTTAGTCTTAAACATTAGGAACCCCTCGCATGGCCGTCCGAAGGGGGGGTGTGCGTTGGGTGCGACCGCATCCCCCTTTTTCCCCCCAGAGTAAGAAAAAATCCCGAGAAAATTAAAAAAAATATATCAGAGCGCAATCAGCGTTTCCACTTTGACAGAAACCACCCGAAATTCTGGTTCCAGCCCGCTGGATGATTTGGGTGAAAAAAAATGCGACAATCCGTGCCTGCACAGTTGGGGAAGTGACGCAAAATTACCCCGTCTCTCCACGCATCTTCAGTGGGCCCGGGCGGGATCACACTGCCATTTGCACTCCACATATTCAGCTCGATGCCTTGTGTCTACTCCAGGTAAGTAGTAGAATATTGCGTTGCAGGAGGGGGAGTCTACACATGAGGGGGTCTAATCCGGTCCATGAGATGATTTAGAAACAAAAGGGAGTGCCCATTTCTCCTGGCCCGGGGATGGGTGGTGCATGCACGCAGTGTTTGCAAGCCGGAGCCTGGCCAATGGCCAGCGATGGGAGACCGTTCTCCCGCTGGAAATCCTAGGTCCGTGACCCTTACATCAGTTACAGAGAAATTAATGGAGAAGATTCTGAGGGCCAGAATTTACTCACAATTGGAAAATGCATACTTAGCATGGCTTTATGCAGGATAAAACTTGCGTTTTTAAGGAGGTTACAAAGATGATTGAGGTTAGGGCAGTGAATGTTGTTTATGTGGACTTTAGCAAAGCATTCAACAAGATCCCCCATGGTAAACTGATTGAGAAAATTAAGGCATGTGGGACATTGAGATTTGGTAGATTAGGTTCAAATTTGGCTTAGCCATATAAGACAGAAGGTATTGGTGGAGGGGTTTTATTGTAACTGCAAGTCAGTGGTCAGTGGTGTTTCACAATGATGAGTGCTGGTGTCTCTGTTCGTGATATATAATGATTGAGGAAAGTATAGGTACACTGGTTATCAAGTTTGCAAACAGCACAAGTTGGATTTGAGGATAATGAGAAAGGTTATTAAAGGAAGCATCAGGATTTGGATGTATTTGAAATATGGTTGGAGAAAGTGCAGATTTTCAGATAAATTGCAAATAGTCAATCTTATCTGCTGTTTGAGGGCTCACTCAATTCTTTCTGTATAATTTTCCTCTTTAATTCACAAGCAGCCCTATATAGCTGCTTCACATTGACAATCTATCATTGTTAAGTGCTGGTGTCTGGCACTGCTCCTTGCATTATCTCTGCTGATGAGTTGATCCACCTGCTTGAAAGCAATGATAGACTGAAGAATATACCAGACTATGATGTTGCAGATTGCGCTGTTGCTGATGGTCCAAAACATCTCACAGATCATTGAATTTGAGTTATCAGATCTGATTGAGTCTATCCAACTTTATACAATCGTACAGCCTTGTATCCACTGAGAATGTCCTGTGTGAAGACAGAACTTTGTTTCCACAACAATCTGGTGGTCACTTCCTTCCATCTCTGATTTCTACCATCATATCAGAGCTGTACAGCATGGCAAAAGGCCCATGCACAACACGTCCATGCCCGTCAAGATGCTCAAATGACCTAGTCCCACTTACCTACACCTGGCCTATAACCCTCCAAACATTTCCTATCAATGCGCCTGCCCAAATATTGTGTAATGTCATAATTGTACAAATTTCTACTTCTAGTGGCAGCTTGTTCCATGGACACCCAACGCTCTGTGAAAAGCTTAGCCCTTGGGTCCTAATTAATTATTTACCCTTTCAGATTAAACCCATGGCCTTCTGTTTTTGATTCCCCTACCTTGTGGAAAAGACTGTGCCTATTCACCTCATCTACGCCTCTCTTGGTTGTATATCTCTTAGATCACCACTCAGCCTATACACCAAGAAAAAAAATGTTCCATCCTATCCAGTGATTCATTTAACTCAAATCCTCCAAACAGTAATACCCACAAATCTTGTTTGCATCAGTTCCAGTTTAACGACATCCTTCCTATAGCAGGGCAACCAGAAATGTGCACTGTGCTCCAAATATGGCCCCAGCAACCTCTCCGACAGCTGTAACATGTCATCACCATCAAACAAACCTAACCAGTCTTGCAGGGGAAGCAATGTTCACTTGCGCTGCTATCAATTTAGTGTATTATATTTAGTACTTAATGAGTCTCCAATATTCTATTTGATTTCGTAAGTGATAGGAGAAAATTCGGCCTATCAAGTGTACTACTCCGTCATTCAATCAGGGTTGATCTATCTTTCCTTTCTAATGCCATTCTCCTGCCTTTTCCTCATAAAGCCTGACATCTCTACGTAACTTCTCCAAATGTCTTTAGTGTGCTTCTGGAAAATCTCTCTTACCATCTCTATGAAGACTTGCTTTTCACAATACAAAATCTTTGGTGACTGCATGTTCCCATGTTCTTTTAATCATATTTTTCAAATCTAATTAATTTCTTGCAAGGTGGCCAACACTTGTCGCAGAGCGCTGTGCACCCAACCCCATACAGGACTGCACACATATGTGGATGCCTGCACATACACACTTCAAGTAGTGCACCTTTTAAGTTTATGCTCACTGAAACTGCCAGCAAGTATTAGTACTGCACGCTCTGCTTGCACCCAGTCAACACCATGGACGCCATTTGTAGAAACAGGGATTATAACAATAACAGGGTTTGCAAAGTTGCAATTGCTGTATTCTGATGAATTACCCTTCCTGGCATCCATGCTAGGTTTGGAAGAATATCCAATTCAGACCTGATAATTTTTTGCCCTTTATCCTAATAAGGATTTAAAAATATTCCAGCCTTCACTAAAACCAGATTTTGTCGGAAATAATGTTCCAATGCATCACCATATCATTATTAATGTTTGTAATGTTGGCTGCCCTCTTCTACAACTCGATAATACAGCTTCAAAGCTTCGCTCTACAGGAAGTGGATGGATTTGTTGAGAGAAATGTAGAACAAACAAGTTAATGCATCTAATATGGTGTCATGCTTTCAGCGTTGAAGATATATATAACATAACTTTAGATATCGGGCTTTTAAGTTGATAGACGGCATGTAAATTGTGACCTACATGCCTACAAAAAAGGGCGGCATAGTGGCGCAGCGGTAGAGTTGCTGCCATTTTCCGGAAGTGGCGGCGCTGTTGAACGGTGCGGCTCGCCAGCAGTCCGTCTGTTTTTACTTTTTTTTTTTTTTTTTTTTTTTTTTTGTCTTGTTTAGTTAAATTTTTAGTTATTAGGCTGTGCTATGTGTGGGGGGGGGAGGGCTGAAACAGGGCTTTCTGTCTCTCCCTTCGGGGGAATGCGACTTTTTCTTGTCGTATCCCCCTTCTCTGCCTCCGTCTGCGCTGAGGCCTAATGGCGGAGCTGGCGGCCTCCAACCTGCGACCGACCTCGAGGCTCTGGAGGCAGAGCCAGCCAGGACTCACCAACGCGAGGCTGGCCATCTTCAAGCTGTGGCGGCGTTCAGGCGCTCCAGTGGCAGCGGCACGACTCGGAGCTCTGGTGAGGGCGGCCTGGTGCGGGGCTGGGACGGTGCTGGCTGAGATGCTCCAGTGGCAGTGGCACGACTTGGGGCTGGGACGGTGCTCCCGTGAGGGCGGCCCGGCGTGGGGCTGAGACGGTGCTCCGGTGGCTGAAGCGGTGTTCTGGCGGCGGTGACCTGAATCCGGGTCTCGGCCACGGGCCAGTGGACGACATCGTCGGGAGCTCGCAGGTCACAGGCTGGTGCCTGTTTTCCAGAGCTCCCGCTGCATCCGCTGGACTGGAGGGCGGCAGCTATGACCACCCCGGGCCGCGGAGCTTTAACTGGCCCACTCGCGGAGCTCGGTGAGCCGCGGGACTGATTACCATCGCCCGGTGAGGTATCGCCTCAGCGCAGAGGGAGAAGAAGAGGGAAGAGACAGTAACCCTAGGATTTTTGCCTCCATCACAGTGAGGAGGTGCCTGGTGAACTTACTGTGGTGGATGTTAATTTGTGTTTATTGTGTGTTTTGTTGTTTATTATTACATGTATGGCTGCAGGCAGCGACATTTTGTTCAGACCGAAAGGTCTGAATGACAAATAAAGGATCTAAGTCTAAGTCTAATTCTTACAGCGCTTACAGTTCTGAAGACCTGGGTTCGATCCTGCCTATGGGCGCTTGCCTGTACAGAGTTTCTACGTTCTCCACGTGACCGCGTGTGTTTTCTCGGAGATCTTCAGTTTCCTCCCACGGCCGAAAGACATATAGGTTTGTAGGTTAATTGGATTGGTATAGTGTAAAATTGTCCCTAGTGTGTGTGGGATAGTGTTAATGTGCGTGGATCGCTGGTGGGTTCAGATACGGTGGGCTGAAGGGCCCGTTTCTGTTCTGTATCTCTAAATTAAACTAAATTGATATCAGGAGAACATGAAGTGCATTCTCAATCTGAGTTTGTACATTAATACTTTAGACTGTATAAAATGGGGAAAAATGCTACTATCTGAATATTTTTGCACTTTGACTGCATGCAACAAACTCCACACTCCAAACATTTCTAAGAATGGCAAAAATGTTTTAAAGTCCTCAATCTAATATGGATTTTTAGCTATGTTCTTTTCCTCTGTATCCTTATTTTGTGTTTAGGTGGTTTGTCCAGCATTATCTGCAAGAGTCATTTGAGTAAAATGTATCCTGGCGTGTTTGGTTTGATTGAACAATTGAGAAGTGACTCCCCTTCAATTGCAAGGCAACTCTTTGGTCTGTCCACACTTCTCCAGGCCCTCAAACTGAAGAACATTGAAACACATGGTAAACTGACACAATATGGTGCACTTGTGCTGATCCCAATTAAGGTTTTAGGTAAGGGGATTTTTACTTGCATGTGACTGGTATGGGATTGCGTGTCCATGCAGACAATTCCAGACCCTTGACACAATCTTGTACAATAAGCAGATTGGGACTGCTGCTTTACAAACTACTGACATGGCAGAAGTTTGCACAGGTCAGCTAGTTCTTAGCACTTGAATCTTGAAATTGCAAATGATTATTGTGACTAATAGTTATTTTGTAGAGAAATCATTGGGTCCACAAGATTTGTAAGTCCTGGTGATTTTGCTACTGCCACTTCTATACTCATTTTAAACTCATTAGTTCTGCATTTGAGTTACAGAAAATGGAATATATTCACATTTGGGTTGTCTATAATTAACCTCATAAGAAACAATTACAAAGCCAATAAGTTCAAATTAAGTGTGGGAAGAAACTGCAGCTGCTGGTTTAAACTGAAGATAGACAAAAAAAAGCTGGAGTAACTCAGTGGGTCAGGTGATGTGAGTTACTCCAGCTTTTAGTGTTTATTTCAAATTCAAATAAAGATTAGAACCATTTTCTTCTCAAAGTAGATTTGATGTTTTTTTCTTCTGCAGTCATAGTCAAACAGTGTGGGAACAGGCCCTTTTGCCCAACTTCCCACACCCACCAACATGCCCCATCTGTGTTAGTCCCACTTGCCTGAGTTTGGCCCCTATCCCTCTGAACCTGTCCTATCCATGTACCCGTCTAATTGCTTCTTAAATATTGCAATAATCCCTGCCTCAACTACTTCGTCTGGCAGTTCTGTCCAGGCATCCACCACCCTATGTCTGAAAAAGTTACCCCTCAGATTCTTATAAAATCTTTCCCCTTTCACGTTACACCTATGCTCTCTGGTTCTTGATGCCCCTATTCTGGCAAGAGACTCTGACCGTCCACCCAATGTATTCCTCTCATGATTTTATACACTGTAAGATCACCCCTCATCCTCTTGTACTTAGGGAATAGAGTCCAACCTCTCCCTATTGCTCAGACCCTCGAGTTCGGGCAACATCCTTGTCAATCTTTTCTGCACCCATTCCAACACAACAACATCTTTCCTAAAACATGGTACCCAGAACTGAACACGATACTATTAATGCAGCCTCACCAACGCCTTATATAACTGCAACCTGACCTCACAACTTCATTTAGACCACCCCATCTAACTGTCATGCCGCCTTCAAGTCATTCTTCAATTTGTTCAAATACTTTAGTCTCAATACTACAATTCAGTCAATACCTTAGTCTTAATACTTTAAGCCTTTGACGTTGAAGACGATTTCCCATTATATAGTGGGAATATAAATCATATGTTGTGGTCCTCGCTGAGAACCATCAGCTTTGACACTGTTGTATTCTTGCACTTTGGCATTGAAATAGCAACATAGATTTTAATGATGAGTCTTCGGAGCAGCTTGAACCCACACTTTTCTCAGTAATACGGGTGTTGTCACTAACACAATTTATCCAGTTGTGAAGGCAAATAAATATCAAATACAATTCGATTTTTGTTTGTAAGGCAGAGGCATTTCAATTATTTTTTTCTTTATCATATTGATTCTCACAGAAAGGTTGTAGAAAGTGATATATTTTATAATGATACCTTTCACCCAAATTATTTGGCTTCCATTTTAATATTGTATTTTGAACGTTAATTTAGTTTAATCTTCAGCTCTCTCAAAGTAATCAGTAATGAATACCAATTACATTCCAAAGGACAAGTATCACAAAGACCAGAAATTAATTTAAAAAGTAAAACTATTCTTGCTACTCCAGCTGTAGATGACAGTCATTTCTCTGCCAATCACTTTGTGCAACTGGAATGGTTTTCATCCGAGATCGTAATGAAAATTGAACTTATGTAGTGCATTATGTTGTCAAAACCTTGTCAAACAATCCTCATCTGTTTTGCAATTGAAGGCACATTATTATTACAACTTTATCAATGCAACTCATTGCTATTTTGCACCAATGTCCAATTTGAAGCATAAATCATTTGTCAGCTTGGCCATCCTCCAAAGTGAAGACATCTGTAACTCACTCCAAGAGCACTCTCTGCATACTCTCATGTGATCGGTGAGTTAAATATGGCTCAGTTACTCAGTGGCACAAAGCAGCGGGGGACACTTGCGTCATCGCTTGTCCAAGCCGACCCTGCAAGCCGACCGGACAACGGGCCTTTATGACCAGCTGCACTTGAAGGAATTTGTCTTTGAAAATGGTACCAATGCCTGGCGACTCTTGTATATTGTCTCAGTGGACTATTTCTATACATTTTGTACTTAATCTAAGAATGTGTTTATGTATTGGTACAATTTACTGAACTGGTATGCAAAAAATAAAATTTACTGTACCTCAGTACACGTGACAATGAAGAAACATTGAAGCATTGAGTCTCCTTGTTTAACCATCTCAAACTTTAAATAATTGGATAGTTTAAAAACTGTTATCCACATTCTCCAAGACTGGAAGATAGTGCCAAACAGAGCTGTCTTGTACAGCAGAAAGTTTGCATTAAATGGATGTTTTACCCCTATCTGTATCATAAGGAAAGAAGATTCTAATTTTGATGGGAGAATCCATATCCACCTATCAACCCCCACTTCTTACCCCATCCCATTTACCTCCCAAGCAAAAATCTGGACACCTGGCAATTCATTTTCAAGAGCTTTTCTCATATAGGGCATTTAAATTGGTGCAAGACTGCCAATGTTATTTCAATTTGATAGTGTGGTCCTGACTTGACAGTTAAACGAAGATAGAAGCACGGATCAACATGCAGGTGAGCATTTCTACCTTCAATGTGCACCCAAGCATTATAGGTCATTAGTAGTATTCCAAACAATTTTTCCATAAAGTTTTAAATGTATCTTCCTTTTCTGCTCCTTGATCCCTCTGCACCATAATATTGCTATTTAAATCAACTTCTTAAGGTCACTGATTTTCTAGTATCATTGCAAACAAATGGAATAGGAAAATGCAATCACATTATTCAAAGTAATTTAAAAATATATTTTACTGGGTCAGCATTGGCTCAGTCACGAGTCCAACCCTCACTCCAAAACCCTGAGCATATATTATGTGGGCTGATACATTATACAGGATTGTTGGATCATTGAACCATTAGTAAGCCCTATGGATTATTTAGGAGCGTGCACTTGATGTATTGGCAAATATATATACCTCAACCTGTATTATCAAAACAAATTGTTTTGGATTCTTGTCTGTCATACCAAAGCATGTCCAGCAACAAAAAAAATCCAGTCCTATGCAATGCCACCATGTTAAAGCCAGACGTCAGGTAAATGCTAACACTATATAGCTAGTGCTGTATAGAACTTAGTGAGTAATATTTTGGAAGTTCTTAGCCTTTCATATACAATTTTCAATAATTTAACTTGACAGATATCAAAATTGGTTTGACCGATGTCAATGCAAAGTTGTAAAAATATTTTCTTTTGGATTAGTAGAGCTGAAAAGACCATCTAGGACATAAATGGAAAAATGTTACATTAGAAAGTCGTTAAAAAGGAATGTACATAGAAAAACGATTTCTACCTTAAAAAGGAATAGAGGAATGCCAAATGGCATTCAATCTTTCAATTTAATTTCATCTGCCAAGACTTGATTGTCCTTAAATGGAATACCATGGAGAATGACATACTGCACCTTATATTCTTTCACTCAATGTCCAAGTACTGATCATTTTGATACCTTGAATCTGGTATTCCACCAGGAGAAATTTTTATTAATGGACCTCTCAGGATTTGTCTACTAGGTCACTCAAAAGTCAACAATCTGGAGTCTTGAAACAAAATATGCGTTTGACCCAGTTTGTGCAGAGCCTACCACTTGTCTCTGTCAACTGTCCTGTTTGTTTTTATGGATACTTTTAACATCCTTTTATAGTGCACAGGATTAAAATTTACCTTTTGCTGTGCTTGTCCAGCTTCTTTTGACCGATGGATGAGATCTAACCAGTGATGGAAATGGGGGGGGGAGGGGGGTATGCAGGGGGATGGCATTCCCTACTTTTCAGTTTCCAGTTTCCATCATGTGCGTGAATTTGCAGCTTTATCCTGCGCTACTTAATCCAAGCGCGAGCGAACGAGCGGACAGACGGACGAAAGCAACGATCATAGAGGGTAATAGGTGACATTTTGGGTCGAGACCCTTCTTCAGACTGACAGTCAAGGGAATAGGGAAACGGGAGATATAGGCATATTGTGGCGGCTTCCAAGGGTCGTGCCATTATACTGCCGAACCCCTCGGCACAGGAGTGGTGCAGTCCGGAGGCGGCCCTCAGCCGGAGGGTTTAAAAGGCAGGGGTTTGGGTGCCATCTTCCTCTGGTTTCATCTTCCCTACAACCGGGAGGAATAAAATAAAGGTGCTTCTCAAAACACTGGACTTCGTGCCTCCTTTCGAGACCCACGCACCACATTGGTGACCCCGACGTGATTTGAACACGCAACCCACGCACCACAATATCTTCCATTCATTTGTCCGTAGTACCATCTATATCTCTTGTTCCTCTTTCCCCTGACTCAGTCTGAAGAAAGGTCTCGACCCAAAATGTCATCTATTCCGCTCTATGTTCATTGTTTTTGTCCGTGCACCTTGGATTAAGTAGCGCAGGGTAAAGCTGCGAATTCACGCACACGATGGAAACTGAAAAGTAGGGAACGCCACCTTCCTGCATACCACACCCCCCCCCCGCCATTTCCATCACTGGTTAGATCGCATGGGATCCAAGAAGAGATAGCTGAATGGATAGCAAATTGGCTCCATGGAACGTAACAGAGGGTAATGGTGGAAGGTTGTTTCTCAGACTGGATGCCTGTGACTAGTGGTGTGTCTCAGGGTTCGGTGCTAGGCCCATTACTGTTTGTCATCTACATCAATGATTTGGATGAGAACATGCAGGGTAGGATTAGCAAGTTTTCTGATGATACAAAAGCTAGTGGAACAAGGACATGGCAGACCAATTGAATAACTACTTTGGTTCTGTCTTCACTAAGGAAGACATAAATAATCTGCCGGAAAAAGCAGGGGACCGGGGGTCAAATGAGATGGAGGAACTGAGTGAAATCCAGGTTAGCTAGGAAGTGGTGTCAGGTAAATCGAATGGATTAAAGGCCGATAAATCCCCAGGGCCAGATAGGCTGCATCACAGAGTACTTAAGGGAGTAGCCACAGAAATAGTGGATGCATTAGTGATAATTTTTCAAAACTCTTTAGATTCTGGAGTAGTTCCTGAGGATTGGAGGGTAGCTAATGTAACCCCACTTTTTAAAAAGGGAGGGAGAGAGAAAACGGGGAATTACAGACCAGTTAGTCTAACATCGGTAATGGGGAAACTGCTAGAATCAGTTATTAAAGATGGGATAGCAGCACATTTGAAAAGTGGTGAAATCATTGGACAAAGTCAGCATGGATTTATGAAAGGTAAATCATGTCTGACGAATCTTATAGAATTTTTCGAGGATGTAACTAGTAGAGTGGATAAGGGAGAACCAGTGGATGTGTTATATCTGGACTTCCAGAAGGCTTTCGACAAGGTCCCACATAAGAGATTAGTATGCAAACTTAAAGCACACGGTATTGGGGGTGCAGTATTGATGTGGATAGAGAACTGGCTGGCAGACAGGAAGCAAAGAGTAGGAGTAAATGGGTCCTTTTCAGAAAGGCAGGCAGTGACTAGTGGGGTACCGCAAGGCTCAGTGCTGGGACCCCAGCTATTTACAATATATATTAATGATCTGGATGAGGGAATTGAATGCAACATCTCCAAGTTTGCGGATGACACGAAGCTGGGGGGCAGTGTTAGCTATGAGGAGGATGCTAGGAGGCTGCAAGGTGACTTGGATAGGTTGGGTAAGTGGGCAAATATATGGCAGATGCAGTACAATGTGGATAAATGTGAGGTTATCCACTTTAGTGGCAAAAACAGGAAAGTAGACTTTATCTGAATGGTGGCCGATTAGGAAAAGGGGAGATGCAACGAGACCTGGGTGTCATGGTACACCAGTCATTGAAAGTAGGCATGCAGGTGCAGCAGGCAGTGAAGAAAGCGAATGGTATGTTAGCATTCATAGCAAAAGGATTTGAGTATAAGAGCAGGGAGGTTCTACTGCAGTTGTACAGGGTCTTGGTGAGAGCACACCTGGAGTATTGCCTACAGTTTTGGTCTCCTAATCTGAGGAAAGACATTCTTGCCATAGAGGGAGTACAGAGAAGGTTCACCAGACTAATTCCTGGGATGGCAGGACTTTCATATGAAGAAAGACTGGATAGACTCGGCTTGTACATGCTAGAATTTAGAAGATTGAGGGGGGATCTTAAAGAAACTTACAAAATTCTTAAGGGTTTGGACAGGCTAGATGCAGGAAGATTATTCCCGATGTTGGGGAAATCCAGAACAAGGGGACACAGTTTAAGGATAAGAGGGAAGTCTTTTAGGACCAAGATAAAAAAATCATTTTTTACACAGAGAGTGGTGAATCTGTGGAATTCTCTGCCACAGAAAGTAGTTGAGGCCAGTTCATTGGCTATATTTAAGAGGGAGTTAGATGTGGCCCTTGTGGCTAAAGGGATCAGGGGGGTATGGAGAGAAGGCAAGTATGGGATATTGATTTGGATGATCAGCCATGATCATATTGAATGGCGGTGCAGGCTCGAAGGGCCGAATGGCCTACTCCTGCACCTATTTTCTATGTTTCTATGTTTCTATGTTTTGCAGACAGTGAAGATGGTTTGTGAGCAAATGCAGCAGAATCTGGATCGATTGGCCAGGTCGGCGGAGGAATGGTTGTTGGAATTTAATACAGAGAAGTGTGAGGTGTTGCATTTTGGGACGTTGAACAAGGGCAGGACCTACACAGTAAATGGTAGGCCTCTGGGTAGTGTTGTAGACCTGAGTGATCAAGGGGTAGAGGTGAATGATTCTTTGAAGGTTGAGTCACAGGGAGATATGGTGGTCAAAAAGGCTTTTGGCACTTTGGCCTTCATCAGTCAGAGTATTGAGTATAGAAGTTGAGAGGTCATGTTGCAGTTGCATAAGATGTTGGTGAGTCCACATTTAGAATATTTTGTTCAGTTCTGGGCACCACGTTTTAGGAAAGATGTTGTCAAGCTTGACAGGGTTCGAAAAGGATTTACGATGGTGTAAGCTATAGGGAGGGGTTGAGTAGGCTGGCTCTCTATTCTATTGAGTGCAGGAGGATAAGCGATGTGTATGGAAGTGTATAAGATCATGAGAGGAATAGATTGGGTAGATGCACAGCCTTTTGTCTAGAATAGAGGAATTGAAGACCAGAGGACATATGTTCAAGGTGAAGGGGAAAAGATTTAATAGGAATCCGAGGGGTAATTTTTTCACACAAAGGGTCGTGGGTGTATGGAACAAGCTGCCGGAGGAGGTAGTTGAGGCTGGGGCTATCCCATCATGTAAGAAACAGTTAGACAGTTACATGGGTAGGAAGGTTTGGAGGGATATGGACCAAGCACTGGCAAGTGGGACTAGTGTAGCTGGGACATTGTTGGCCGGTGTGGGTGAGTTGGGCCGAAGGGCCTGTTTCCACACTGTATGACTCTAAAACTGGTAAATAAACTGATTTGGGGTAGTTAGGCATTTTAACACTTCAATTTACTTTGGTAAAATTACATGCAAAATTTGGAGAACATTATTAGAACAACTGCAATTGAATGATATGATCTACAAAAAGACAGATTGTGTCTGTATATAAAGCAAAGCTCTAGGTTGTTGTGAAGCATTTTTTCCACAATCTGTACTTACAAATTAAAATCAAGTGAAGGCAGTACTCTATTTCTGGCCCAAATATGTCAATTGTGGCCAAAGAACAGCCTGTATTTAAATCCAATTGTACAAAATACTCAATATTTCTTAAAAATAGCAATGTGCAGGCAAGCGAGGGGACTGGAAATTCAAATGTGGCCACAGAACAAACAAATCCTGAGGTCCATTAATAATAACCAGATTTGCTTTATCAAAGCTCCAGGACATTGAGTGAAAGAATATAAGATACAGCATGCCTGTCTCCATTGTATTCCATTTTCGGAAAATCAAGTGCTGAAAGACAAATTTGAATTGAAAAATGGATAAGAAAGATGAAATGCTCTAAATTCGCAAACACACATGAAACCACCTGGGTTTTGTAATTAACCGGCACTGGAAAGAATCCTATTGTTTGAACCCCAAATGAACCAGGTAGAGTGCACAAGATCGCTATTCTACGCAGATTACAAAGTTCTTGCTGTCATCTGCATCATACTACATGAGTGCAACACCAGGAGAAAACCCAGCTATCTCACACACTGTGCCCGAGTCTATGATGTGCAGCAAAGAGGCAGTAACCACCTCCAAGAAGGGGCAATTAGCATAGTCTGCACCTGCCTATCCATGTCTGTGTAAATGCTTCTAAAATATTGTTAGTGTATCTGCTTTTGCCTCTTTATCTGGTAGCATGTTCTGGGTAACTACTACCTTCTATTTAAAATGAACATGTCTTGTATACCTATTCCTGGAGTTAGTATCTGGGAAGCTCACAATCTTTCATCCCTGATCTTCATGTTTACCTGCGCAGGTTATCTATAGGACTCTATAGTCTATAAAGGGTTGATGGTTGAAAAGACAGCCTTGGTTTTCTGTCCCCCCCCTCCCCTCATATTCTATGTTCTTACTTTGTGAAAGGACAGCAGGACAAGACCTATGGGTTAAATAACTGGAAGATTCTGCAGGGGTGGGTGTTAACTTTATGAGAGGTTTGAAACTGACTGAGGATAAGATTGAATATTGGTTGTTTTTTAAATGAAAGGCAATGTGAGGCTGCAATGAATGAGAGGTTCTGGACTTTCAAACTGAGTGGATGTGTGGAACGATGTGTACAAGTAACCTTAAGAGGGCACATTAAGTGGGTTGGAGACATGGTCACATCAGGATGTTTCACCCAGAGAATTGTGAATCTGTGGAAATCTCTGTCACAGAAGGCAGTGGAGGCCAATTCTTTGGATGTATTCAAGATAATATAGCTCTTAGGTCTAACGGAATCAAGGGATATGGGGAAAAAGCAGGAACGAGTTACTGATTCTGGATGATCAGCCATGATCATATTGAATGGCGGTGCTGGCTCAAAGGGCTGAATGGTTGACTCCTGCACATACTTTCTATGTTTTTATGTTTCTATATTCCTATGAAAATGTGACACCCTTCTTGATCCAAGTAGGTTGGGGCTTGTTGAGGTTCTAAATCCAGGAATGAACTCAACTCCTGCTTATGATTTTCTCTCAGCCTCCAGCACTACCCTGCAAGCATCAGCCACTGATCTCTTCGTCCTGTCAACAGATAATGGGATACACCTCAGACCCTATAATGAACTCCAGCATGGCTGGGTAAAATTGATCCAGCAAATGCAGAAGATTTCAGATCTACCATCCACATGTGGTCTCCACACGGACCTTTCCAAGCACACATCCACTCATCTCATTTCTGTTCTCCACACCTGTGTACATTCAGAGGAAAAGTGTGGATAACTTTGAGACAATATCTGGTATCAACGGGCTTGTACACCAAATTGAGTGCATGATCAGGAAAGGAGAGAGAATTGTGTGAATGCCTTCAGGTAGGAGGGAAAACAGAGGATGGCTTTGAGGAAAATGGAGACGTGCATTGCAGTACAGACTATGCTGATAATGTCAATTCAATCAAACAGATGCAAACATAAGAGTCATCAACTAGAAAACTACAACACATAGCGAATGATTGCTAAGTTGACAGTCCAGATATAGTCATAAATGTGTGATATAAGTCAATCAGCAATGTTACCCAATTCATCTGCAGACATGAAGGAAAAATAATATTTTTAAAACCAGTGATAGGACCTATTGAATGCACTTCTGCATTTATATGGTTGTGTTTACATACCTTTCCTCCCTGAGATCCCACCTGCATCCTCTATTGTTTTGCGAATCAAAGATGATTTATTTTGTAAATCAGAAAAATAATCCCTCTGCTTGTGTTTGTCCTTTTTTCCCAGTGTGTATTTTGTAGTGTTCATATACGTTTCTACATCATTAATTTCACATCCTCGCTATTGATCAGACTAAGCCGACATTCAAGTGGGAGGATATTTTAATCTTTCAAAAGTTAAAAAAAAACGTGCAGATCTTCCAAAATGACAGCCTTATATAAACAGATCTGTAAAACCGCATTGGAATTTGGAATGAGTTTATGAAACAGCAAATTATAGCCCACTCAGTGTTATAAGCAACATAGCAATTTCATGACAAAACAGCCTTCATCCTTACATGCCTCACGATATTCTTCCACTGATGTCAGAAAGAGAAATAAGAAGAGAAAATAATTAGCATATTAATCTTTTTTATAACATCATCTTTCAGACCTATGCGACCATGGTGTAATTTAAATCTAAATGCTTTCTTGGCATTAGAATTCATTTTAGATGGGTCAATTGTTCCATAATAAAGGGATAGAAGGTGTACTTCATGCAAGAGATTTACTGTATGTTTGCCATTTGTTTATATTCATGTGCTACTGAATACCCTCAATTCAAATGGTGATGGCTGCTCATATCAGTATACATCCAGCACAGCAGATCACTAACCGGCAGCAATGAATTTCATTTGCAGGACAAAAAATACAGTGAAATTAACTCCAACAGTTTATTGATTTTTGCTTAACAGAAGCTGGTATAACAGCTCCATTGCCCTCATAATGATTAGTGACAAAAGTTTAATTAAGCAATTATGAAGCCAATAATAGAGTTGTCTGGTTTGCTTAGCTTTAGTCCGTTTAAGACTTATCTCCCTCTTGCACATCATAGCAGCTGGAATATGCTTGAAGAGATTAATGCTCGGAGAACACAGATGCCGACTTTAATTCAGCTTCACGATGCTGTTTGAATGGAGTCAAGAACACAAGCTACCCTTTATCAAATTACAAGCCAGCTTTTCATGAATATGTAGTAAAATTCAGTTGTGGCTTCAAGGTGTAATTATAAAGACATAGAACAAAAAAAGACACACAATTCTGTTGCAGTAATCCCTTCAATGAAATATGCATGATAATTTACAGCTGAATAAGTCCTACAATGTAATAAGGGGCTTTGGCATCATGCAGTTACACAAACAACTGGCAACACTTTTGCTGTACCAGATCTGAATTTGCTGAGTTTGTTTTTCTCTTTGTGTTTTCATTGGTTTGATGTTGTTTTTTCGACTGGTTAGGAGGGGCATTCCTGTAGCTTTGAACTAAAACGAATTTCAGGTTACATTTCTTATCGTCTTTCTAAGACAAATATAACTGATCAGTATCAACGTAGTGACTGACATTCCAGTCAACTAGTCATGAGTATAATGTATCATAGCAATTCGCTGCAGATCCACTGGGTGGGATCTTTTCAACGAGGTAGGATGTTTCACCTTGCTGAAAGGGAGGCAAACATATGGGTGATGTTATCCCTTCCCCACCACAAATGCATTGGAGTGACACCAGAAATAATAGGACATCTGTAGCTAAATCAATTCATTGAAGAAGGGTGTACGGATTAATTTTGTGAGGAAGAAATTAAAATGTTCAAATATTTCTTCAATCTCCTGAGAAATATGTTTGATGCTTTTGCAAAAGCTACCTGCTAGGTAACAACAGAGTGAGCTGTGGTATAACAAGGAATTTAAGTGTTCATGTCTTGTACTATGTTTGGCGAGTAATGATTAGCCAGTGAGAAACGAGTTCTGCAAATTTTACAGCTAATAGACTGACTTTGGCCGCTGGCTGGGTGAAATAGCCTGGGGCAGCAATTCCAAAAGGTGTTCTAATGACTGGAAGAGGAAAACAGATACATAAAAAAGAAACAAAATAGTGGATGTGGGATTAATCATATGGGAGTGTCACTGGGACTGGAATGAGGCTCAGGGAGAAGTAATAATGGATGTGGGAGTTAGAATATGAGGGAGGAGGTAGGGCTGCTTATGCAATTAGCACCAAATAAGGTCAATGGTACCCCATGATCCTTCCCCTGATGGTTTTAAATTTGCAGCAAATTAATTTAAAAAAACTATCCAATTAGCTTGGAAGATTCTGTTGTCCATTTGCAGCAGTACATAATGATTATAAGGCAATGGCTTACTAAGCAGTAGATAAAAAAAATAAATAATGGAGAATAATGGATAAAGGAATTAAAAGATTACAATATAGATGAAAACGTATAAAAAACCATCAAACACCATTGTCTCTCCTTTGAGGTTGAAATAAAGCCATGAAAGTACTTTGCAATGGATTATTTCAATATTATCGACACCATTGCAGCTTTATCAGATAATTTTATTTCTTTTTTTGTCAAAGGTTGGACAATTACTTTCACAAAATCAAGTTTATATCAGACTTTATCTTGTACTAATTGTTGTACCCTTTATCCTTTAGCTGTACACTGGAAAACTTGATTATAATCATGTATAGTATTTTCTTTAATGGTAGCACACAACAAAAAGCTTTTCATGTGATTAAGAAAGAACTGCAGATGCTGGAAATCGAAGGTACACAAAAGTGCTGGAGAAATTCAGCGGGTGCAGCAGCATCTATGGAGCGAAGGAAATACGCAACGTTTCGGGCCGATACCCAAAGCTTTTCATTGTACCTCGGTACATGTGACAATAATAAACTCAACGAGCTCTCTCAAAAATGATCCATTCCTAATTATCTGAAATTTGTGAATATGGTATGTATTATAGCAAGGTAACAATGGTTAACTAAACTAAAAACACAAAATTGCCATATACAGTAGAAAAACAATGTGCTCAAGATAATATACAAACACGGCTAATTGATTAGGGCAGGACAATAAATATTCACCAGACAATGATATCCAACCCCACAAATGAATTAAAAAAATAGATATAATTGTTCCAGATTGTAGCATCTTCCATATTCTGTCAAGTCCAGTTCTGAAACCAGCACTAAATTCAGCAAAGTTGATTTTAGCTATCAAGCTTTCTCAACTCAGCAAATAATTTCTAAGCCTCGGTTGCCTCTTACCTAAAGTTCTTTTGGACAGTATATAAGACTTAATTCATTATTTATTTTTAAGCACTTCAACAATGTGATTGTGCAGAGGTCAGTAATCATCAAGATCTTTTGTTTAAATATTTGGTGTCTCTAAACACTCTGGTGCAAATGTTTGGAAAACAGTTGACCCGATAAAGACCAGAGTTATTCTGGGGATGCCTGGTCTACAATTATCTGAAGTTTCACAAAAAATAATTATTTTTACTATATTTTACATCCTATTTATAGTTCAGTTTCAATCAACGTCTGCTAATTTTAAACTGTGGCAATCACAAACATAGCATTGTTAAATTACAATGTTCATTTATGTTCTGATGCAATTATGTTGACACACCAAACCAATTATGCACATTAAAGATACCGTAGGATAAGCCATAGTTTACATGCCACATTGGAAGACCCTGAAGTAGCAGTTTTGACTGTAGAAACACAATTACTGAGTCAAACCATTTACATTTGGAAGCATTGCAATGCAATTATCAGTAGATAGAGCACTAGTAATGTGAGAGCAGATTGAACATCTCAAGTGCTTGTAAGGTTCAATAACGCTTGTCCCCAAAAAGTAAATGGGTGTAGATTTGTGGTTATTTCAAGATTCTGTCTGCCAGTAACTTGCATCACTCGCTTCAGTAATTCTAGGGTTGTCAAAAGATATCCAGTATGCATGAAGCAAGCTCATGGCTCTGCACATATGTACACAACAAAATAGAGGCTGCAGTAGCTGACCAGTCCCTCAAGCCTTTCCTGACATTCACTGGGATCCTGGCAAATCCATGTTGGCCTCAATTTCTCTTCTGCATTGATTACCCATAACCGCCAATGCCCCAATTTGTCAAATGTTTATATATCTCCATTTTAAACATTCCTAAAGATTTGGCCATCACCACACTCTGGAGCAAAGAATTCTAGAGATTCACTACTCTTTGAGAGAATACATTTTTCAACACCTCTGTTTCCAATGATTGACCCTTGTCTTATAGCTATGTCCCTTTGTTGTTGAATCTCATTTGTGAAAACATATCAACATCTAACCTGTTAAGTCCCCTCAGGATCCAATAAGTTTGAATAAGTTCACCTCTTCATCCTCTCAACTCTAATAAATATAATCCAAGCCTCTCTTGATAGGACTACACTATCATCCAAGGAATTAGCCTGGTGACTCTCCTTTGGGCTGCCTCCAATGCTCCTATTATTTTTTTTTGTGTAAAGACCTAAACCAGTGAACACTACCCCAGGTGTGGCCTCATAAACGTCATGTGCAGCTGCAACAATCTGAGCTACAATAATTAAGCCATCCAGCCCATCAAGTCTATTCAGCCAATCAATCTTGGCTGATCAATCTCTCCCTCCTAACCCAATTCTCCTGCCTTCTCCCCATAACACCGGACAATATTTTTGCAGCATTCTTCATGAAAGATAAAAACAAGAGAAACATCTGAGTGGGATAAACATAGTTTCTCCTAATATGAGGTGCCGATTGCGAATAAAACACATTAATGGGAAAAGGATGACAATTTCCCTCCTAGCAGAACAATTGTGAACCTGGTAGATTATTATAACAATCCAGTAGTTTCATGATTACTCTTACCCAATTTAATTTATTTTTAATTCCTGATTTCATACATTTCATTTTCAGGTCAGTACAGCAGGAGGAATCTGTTCTGGATCCTCAGGTATTCAAGATCTACAGTATGTTTATAAATCAAATGAAGAGACAAAGGATGATGGATTCAAGGTTGCTCATTGTACAAAATTACAATCTGTAAGAAGGATACAAAGATTATGTAAAATCATATAGCTAGTTTAAATTAGTGGACACAAAGGTAGCAGATGGTATACATTGTAGGAAATATTTTGAGAGGAAATATAGGAAAACAGATTTGTTTTAAGTGGTGGTATGCTTGTGTAAAATTCAGCTTGGTGTGGTGCATCATGAGGCACAGAAAGAAAACTTATTGGTTCAGAAAGCAATTAGGAAGGCAAATGGTATATTAATCTTCATACTGAGGATGTTAAAGAACAAAATAAGAAAGCCAAATAGAGAGTGCAGGGTTTTGATGAGACTCTGCCTCAAGTTTTGGTTTCCTTATTTAAAAAAAGGGTAAATTTGCTTTGGGGAGTGTGTCAGATCCCCTATATTAATTCCTGGCTTGAGAAGGTTGGCTAATGAAGAGAGAGGACTAGGACTGGCCTGACCACTCTGACGTTCAGAAGAAATGTCAATTCATTGATGCATATAAAATTTTGAGAGGGTCTGACAGGTGAGATGAGCTACTGTATATATTACTATTGCAAATATGACACTTATGAAGAGTAAAATCCTTGCACAGAGAGAGAAGCATCTCTTTTACATTAATCTACAGTGAATTCAGCAGAGATTACCTTGGTTGGGTAATGTTATACTTCCTTAATGCTGTGTTTTGCTGTCTCAGCAGTTACAGTTCTGCTCATTCACTCAATCTAACCTAGCCAAAAATGGCTCGATGCAATAGCCAGTGACAAGTGATGTAATCCAAATATGTTAAAACAAAAACTGCATATACTGGAAATATGAGGTGAAAACAGAAAATGCTGGAAACACACAGCAGGAAAGGCAGCAGAAAAGGGAAACATAATAAATGTTTTAAATAGAAACCCTTTGATAGAACTGAAAAGGTAAAACAAAATTAAGTTTTAAGTTGTAAAGGTGGGGAATGGATGGATGGATTTATGGATTGATGGCTTGATTGATGGATGGATGGATGGATGGATGGATGGATGGATTGATTGATGGATTGATTGATTGATTGATTTTTCACAAAGAGAATTGTGAGTCTGAGGAATTATTTGCCTCAGAGGGCGGTAGAGGCCGGTTCTCTGGATACTTCCAAGGGAGAGCTAGATAGGGCTCTTCAAGAGTTGGGGGATATGGGGACAAGGCAGGAATGGGGTACTGATTGGGGAAGATCAGCCATGATCACATTGAATGGCGGTGTTGACTGGAAGGGCCGAATGGCCTAATCCTGCATCTATCGTCTATTGTCCATTGTAATGTCCAACAACAAAGCAAAATGGTGAATATATATCGGGAGAGTATTTGACTTGGAGGTAAGTCTACAAGCATTGGTGTTCCTATGCACAGGCTGTATAAAAACCTGCTTGTGGAGTTGTCTAAGGGAGTATCTGCAGAGCACTTTGTAAATACACACTGCAACCATTGTGTGTTGGTGCTGGAGGTGGTGAACGTATATGTGGTTGAAAGGATACCCTGAATTTAAAGTAAGGATGAAGCAGGCGTACTTTCCCTTAAAGTGCCCCTAAAGAAATCCTAGCTGAGGGTTAGGCTAGAGAATTATTCCCTGAGCATCCCAACCTGATATATTTCTTGCTCTTACCTTACCTCTAGTTCTTCCTGTTTGTCCTTCACCTTATTTTCTCAATCATATGTTATCCCAAGAGAAGCTGAAGCACATCATAATATACATTTATGTAGAAGCCTTGAAGTTGTATCAGAGTCTCTTCCTTATGCCCATTACATCCTATAGTTTTTTTTAACACTTGAAAGAAGGCTTAAAACTCCAAAATATTAGTTCCAATATGTCAATAGCAAATTTTTTAAAAGTCAAAAATATGGATGTGCTTTTTAATCAAGCTGGTAAGGAGCTTTGTCCACATTTAACATTGCAAAGTTAAGAGAGAACATTACTGGAAGCATTTAGCATCATACAAATATTGTATATTCATCGTAATTTGCTTACTGAGCAAACAGCCATCAAGATAATAAATACCCTCTCTAAGATGGCACAACTGGTTCACAGGTATGTATGTTTGGAGTTGGACACCATTTTAAAGCAGAAACTTCTTCCACAGCACTCAGCAATGGGTGCTTCTGTCATAATTTTGTTCCCAATCGTTTTATGGGCATGGATCATTATCATGCATTAGCAAACATAATCCATATTTAGTATGCATTAATATCTGTTTCTCGTTTGGCTTTCACATTTTACTTCAGTTCAATTCACTGGCCTGAGTTTATTAGCATGAATTAGCATCCGTCATCTGCAGTATGCAAAGTACCTTGTTCCCCATTGTCACCTTCAATTTTTCTGTAAGATTCTGCAAAACTATCTTATCTCATCTGAAATACTTAACAGTGCCAAAGTAGATTATTATTTCATTGTGCCTTACATTTGAGAGCATGGATCTACATTGCATAAAATGAAACTTATGAAAATTTGTCCCTTCAATTGTAGAGTAATATAGTTAATGTTGCAAGCAGCGGAATTTATGATAGTTTATGCACAATAGCTGCAAATGAAATCTTAAAGATAGGCTGCAGATCATTCACCCAGGCTTAACACTATAAATGCATGCTAATCATGTGGAATTGTCAAAACCTGTTAACAAACTTGCACAGAGTAAATCACCTTCACTGAGAAAAATGCTCTCTCCTTTCATGCAGGGGAGATAATATGCTCAAACTACTGATTTGACAGCTTGTGCCATTGCTTTGCCTGGTTAATAATAAATAGTGAGTGAATTGTTTAAAACTTTACAAGATTTTGTGACAGTTTCATTGCAATTAAAAATTATCATTTGGTTAATGGATTAAATAATGATTACTTTTAGTAGCAGGAAGGAACTGCAGATGTTGGTTTACACCAAAGATAAACATAAAATGCTGGACTAACTCAACAGGTCAGGTAGCATCTCTGGAGAAAAGGAATAGGTGACATTTCGGGTCGAAACCCTTCTTCAGACTGAGAGTCAGGGAAGAGGGAATCTAGAGGTATGAAAATGTACAGAACAAATCTAGATGGCAAAATAGCCCACAACTGGTCCATTGTTGGCTGTGGAATAGATGATTACGAAGGGATACAAACAATGAAACTGGCAGAACAACTAGGGTGGGGGAAGGATGGAAGGAAAGGAAATGCAAGGGTTACTTGAAATTAGAGAAATCATTAGTCATACTGCTGGGTTGTAAGCTGCCCAAGCAAAATATGAGGTGCTGTTCCTCCAATTTGCATGTGTTAGTCAAATGTTTAATACACTGCTACTGGTAATGGGTAGCATTAGTCATTTATTGTTAATTGCCACGTGCCATTCTCATGGGCAGAGTGAATAGATGACAAGAGGCTATAAAGCATAGTTGGAACTGCCATTGGCAACCAAGAGACAAAATGCTCCTATTACAGTTCAAAGAGCTCATTAAACACATGGAAAAGCATGTCAAATTATTCAAGTCATAATATTTTGTCGCATCGCTACTGCAAATATGTGTCTTTGAATGAACTTACAGCTGTATTTTGGTGGATTCTAGAGCATTCGCTATCCCATCAGCCTGTCAGATTTCCCAGTATATTAGTCAAGAGACTCAAAATGAAACAGGACAATGAAATTCTTACTTGCAGCACAACAGATATGCAAACAATTTATTACAATGTATGCGCAAACATTTATTTTTGTTTTGTAAACTCGGAGGATAAATTCACCAGTTCCTCAGCATTGAATAAGAGCTAGGTCTGAAAGACATATAAATTGTGGATTTAATGCTCTTGTGTTATGTTCATTTCACTAATCTGTACTCCATTCAAGTGCCCTTCTGCAGACACTGGAAATGTGAATTTGCTCTCAAATCTTCAAGCCATTTTGCCCTCCTAGAGTGTCCACTGATGGCACTCTCTCATGCCTATGGCTATCAAGCTCCCTCTGGTATCTCCTTCAGATGCTCGGAGCTCAAACAGTGTATCAATGCCTTGTTCAAATATTGATCATAATCCACCAAGTTGGATTTTACACTTACGCACTTTTACAGAAGTAGACACCAGCTGCCAATCTTTATCAGAAATCTGATTTGTTTTCCTTGGTTTTGAGGCTGCTTAATCAATTGTAGTGCTTCAACTCAAGCTCCTGAAACAAAGATCATGAATTGCCTCTGGGAACATTTTGATCTGTACTTGGCTTCGATATACTGTATGAATAGTGTAATTGTTGACAAAGATCTGGGGAGATCTATATTTATATATCTTAAAAAGAATCACCTATGGAATAAATTAACAATGTCCAAATGAAAGTGTTCTACAGCACAAATTTAGCAAAGTGATATTAGATCAATCAATTAATTAATTAATTTTGCATTGGAAATCATGTTACATTATTTTGCCAGTCATTTGTAAAAAATGTGATGATAAGTAAAATATATTAAAAAATACTGTAATATATTTGCTTTTATATCTCCCATAAACTTAATTTAATACTATCAGTTCCAATACAAGAACAAGTTACATTATAGTGTTTAATTGCGTAATGTGGAAATAGTTGTAAAGGGCTCTGAAGTCAATTTATTTGTGACACTTTATTAAAAATGTAAGGCATGACTCAACCAGAGTAGAACTATGGCTTGTACAATAACATGGATCAGTAATTCGATTGCTCAAGAATAAAGGAGGGTGCAGAAAATGGTGGACATAGTCTGATCCGTCACTGGTATTGACCTTCCCGCCATCGAAGGAAGTTACGGTAAGCGCTGTCTTAACAAGGCAGTAAATATAATTTTAAAAAACATACCTCTGGCCATGGTCTTAATTCACTGCTACCATTGGGAAGAAGGTATAATTCTGTCCAGTACTGCAAAAATTGCAGAGTTGTGGATGTAGCCCAGCCCATCACACATGTCAGTCAGAAGTCATAGTCATGGAATTGTACAGCACTTAAACGGACCCTTAGGCCCAACACATCCATGCTGATCATGGTGGCAATCTATGCTGATCCCATTTGATGTGTGTGGTGGAGAATGCACTGATTTGACAAAGAGTGATAATGAGCAGACTGATATGATGGAAAATGTGAGGGAGAACACCACCCTTGTGATGAACCAGGAAAATAGAGGGTAGCCATGCCCTCCAGGATCCATTCCTCCAGCTCAGCTTCTGAAATAATTCACAAATGCAGACATTCTGACGTTGAAGGCATCATATGTAGTTCCCAGAAATATGGCCCAGGCAATGAGGTACTTATTTTTAACGATGTATAACCATCCACACATTGAGAGAGTGTAAACCTTTCCTGATGATGGAAAGATCCCGAAAATGAATGTGACCTTATGGGCACATGTCTGCAGTCAATGGCAGCCTATGTTTGTGGCAAATCACAATGTTCAAATGGTAGTCGCCCCTCATTGAACATCAAAGTACATGAAATCACCTCTCTGTGAATACAGTAATTGGACACCCTCTATGTTGCAGCAGTGAACAACAAACACATGGAGAGTTGTGACAATAACCTTTTACAACTGTCTGGAAATATCCTTTGGAAAGGAAGCTGAGGGTGAAGGAATCCCACGGAAGGAGTGGTCCAGGAAAGTGGGCATGGCTAAATGTCTTCCCACAGCACCGCACATATCTCAGCCTTGGAAAACCTGAAGCTGCAAATATCTTGCTCATCTGAAAGATCCAGTTAAAATATGGTATATTTGAAAATTATATGGGGGTGTAGTGTTTCTTGGTCTGTGGTCCCGATCCAATCTGTGTTTCCATATTAACTGCTCCAGTAATGTTACCATTAAGGGACCCTTTTAATATTTCTCCAGCTAAATGCTGGGGGTCAACATCTCCGATGACCTCTCCTGGACCCACAATACCTCAACTCTGGTCAAGAAGGCTCACCAGCGTCTATTCTCCCTGAATAAACTAAAGTAGGTCCATCTGTCTCCTCAGATTCTGGTGAACTTCTACCGCTGCACCAACGAGAGCATCCTTACCAACTGTATCACAGTATGATGTGGCAACTGCTTTGTCTCCGACTGGAAAGCATTGCAGAGGGTGGTGAAAATTGCCCAACGCATCACCGGTTCCTCACTCCCCTCCATTGAGTCTGTCCAAAGCAAGCGCTGTCTGCGAAGGGCACTTAGCATCGTCAAGGACTGCTCTCACCCCAACCACAGACTGTTTACCCTCCTACCATCCAGGAGGCGCTACAGGTCTCTCTGTTGCCAGACCAGCAGTTAGCATCTTCTGGGTGAGATGCTAACTGCATTTCGTTGTCTCTGTACTGTACACTGCACAATGACAATAAAGTTTGAACCTGAATCTGAATCTAAATGCTGGATACAGCATTCCCTTTTATTTTAAGGGCTCACTGTGGACTTTGAATAGCTGTTACACACTCCAGACAGGTCTACCATTTGGCGGAAATCCCGGGGGGGGGAGGATGGGAGGGCGTGTGTCCCCCATGTTTTGAGAGGTGGGGGACAATCCCCCCCCCATGTTTTGTCATGAGGCGATCGAGGCTTCTGATGTTGAAGCCCCCGCCGGTTGATGATAGATCCCGCGGCCCGATTTTAAGCCACGCCGGGCGATTAAAGGCCCTGCGAACGGGGCAATTCAAGCCCCACGATTCGGGGTAGAAGAAGCTGCTGTTGTTGCTGGAGCTCCCGAAAGCCGGTCATTAACCAGGGACCTGCGAGCTCCCAATGTTACCGTCCACAGGGCTCGTGGACGAAGCCTCTGAAGTCGAGTCGCAGCCGCAACGCCACCACAGCCTCCGAAGGCAGCCAGCAGCATGATGGTAAGTCCACAGGGTCTGCGACCGGAGCCCTCAAGGTTGATTCTAGTTGGAGGCCGCTAGCCTCTCGATGTTAGGCCTCAGTGGAAATATATATCTATTTTAAGTAACACCATTTTTGGCCTTCTTTCACTGTCTCTCAAGTCTTCCCCAGGCCCCAGGATCATTCAAGATGTGTGTAAGATGTGTGTGTGTGTGTGTGTGTGTGTGTGTGTGTGTGTGTGTGTGTGTGTGTGTGTGTGTGTGTGTGTGTGTGTGTGTGTGTGTGTGTGTGTGTGTGTGTGTGTGTGTGTGAGTGTGTGTGGTGGTGGGGGGGTGTGGTGGGTGTGTGTGTGTGTGTGTGTGAGAGGGGGGGGGGGGTTGGGGGGTAGGGGTCCCAATGACAACAGAAATGTCACAAAATAACAACCATATAGCATGTTGCACTCACAATTGAAATGAGAATGTGCTCTAGTGGTCACATGTTACACCTTTGAGTTCCATCTTACTTTAGAAAGGGAAGAAACTGATGTTGCATGAATAACATGTAATTAACTGTACGTCTGGCACTGGGAAAATGAGCAGCAACAGGAATAGCGCACAGACATGCTTGATCTAATTTTGTGAAGTGAGCAAATTCACAATCTATTCTGGATTAAATTGATAGTTGCAGTACATAGTGTATATAATTAGATAGGATTCCTTGTCACATTTCAGGAGGGCAGTAGTTCTTCTATCATGAAGGCAGTAATTTGTAGCCCACTTGTGATCTGCTAAGACTGAGAGGTAGAGGACTGACAATCTAGAGGCATACAAGAAATCCAAATTTCACAGTGAATGGTAGAGCCCTAGGGAGTGTTGTAGAGCAGGGAACAAGGATTTGAGAGTACAGGTGTAGAGTTCCCTCTAAATGGCATCACAAGCAGTGGCGGACTGGGTCTAAAAATATTGGTTGCCAGGAGACAAAGGAGGCCCACTTCATCAGGGGCCCACTTGATATAGGGGGCCCACTTCATCAGGGGCCCACTTGCCATCGGGCAAGCTGACACCCTGGCCAGTCCACCACTGATCACAAGTAGCTAGGGTGGTAAATAAGACTTTTGGGTTATTTGCCTTCATCGGTCAGGGTATTTTATATAGAAGTAGGGATCTTATGTTACAGTTGTACAATACATTTGTGAGGCCGCATTTGGAATATTATGTTGAGTTTTGGTCACCTTGTCATAGGAAGAATGTCATTAAACTGAAAAAAGTACATCGAAGATATACGAGGATATGGCCTGGACTTGAGGGTCTGAGCTATGGGGTGAGATTGGGCAAATTATTCTTGGGGGTGTAGGAGGTTAAAGGGTGGTCTTAGAGGTGAACATAATCATGAGTGGACTAGATAGGGTGAATAGTCTTTTACCCAGAGTAGAGGAATCAAGAACTGGAGAACTCAGGCTTATGGTGAGAGGGGAAAGATGGGAACCTGAGGGGCAACATTTTCATTCAGGCGGTGGTGGGCATGTGCAATGAACTGCCAGAGGTGGTGGTTGAGGGAGGTATTATAACAACATTTGAAAGACACTTGGATGGGTACATGCATAGGAAAGGTTCAGTGATATGGGCCACAGTGATATGCAGGCAAATGGGACTAGCTTAGGTGAGGCTCTTGGTCGGCGTGTACGAGTTGGGTTGAAGGGCTTTTTTTCATGCTGTATGACTCTATGACTATCACCTCCTGAAGGCTACCGTGAGCCAAATAAACTACTCAGGTAAGCTGGAGTCACAGACAAACCCGCACAGCTGCTGTGGCAGGGCTTGCTTGCTGTCATCACTTAGATTAGATTAGATTAGATTATGCGGTAAACACTGGGTAGTATAAGACCATGTCCAAAATGGGGACAGGCCACCCCACTGTCAGGTAGCTGGTATCTATCATCCCACCATCCAGTCGTGTCCTTTTCTCATTTCTATCATCAGGCAGGAAGTATAGAAGCCTGAAGTCCCACGCCACCAGGTTCAAGAACAGCTATTTTTCTGCAACCATCTTGCTCTTGAGCCAACATGCTGAGCCCTACCTTGGTAATGGAACACTATGGACCATCTATTGCTATAACCACCTATCCTGCACTCGTTTTCTAATTGCGTTGTCTTGTTTTT
Source organism: Leucoraja erinaceus (assembly GCF_028641065.1). Classification (NCBI taxonomy): domain Eukaryota; kingdom Metazoa; phylum Chordata; class Chondrichthyes; order Rajiformes; family Rajidae; genus Leucoraja; species Leucoraja erinaceus. The sequence continues at coordinate 78,083,059 of NC_073378.1, read as the reverse complement.
TTTGCAGTCTTGCACTTTTCACTGTTTTGTGGAACATATGTATAATTTTGCATAATGTATGGCTTTGTTTGTTGTTTGTGTCTGTGTGTCTGCGATACTGCTGCATGCAAGATTTTCATGGTATTGTAGCTCACTATATTTGTGGAAATAATAATAAACTCAATTTGACTTACTTGTCTAAGACTTTCCTGCAAATATTTTATCAGTGAGAATCAGCACCCTTAAATCTATTTCTTCCTTGTTAGTACTGACAATAATGTAATTTTTTCTGAAATACATTCAGTCAGAAAGTACTTATTTTTATCTGTCTTTCCATTAATACAAGATATCATCAACTGCATGCACATTTCAATTAGTTTAGTTTGGAGCTACAGCATGGAAACAAATCCTTTGGCCCATTGAGTCCACAGGTACCATCGATCAGCCACTCACACATTAGATCTATGTTATCCCAGTTTCTCACCCACTCCCTTCACACTAAGGGCAATTTGACAGCAGTCAATTAATCTACAAGCATGCATGTCTTTGGGATCTTTGAGGAAACCCGGACACCAAGAGGATACCTATGCAGACAAAGGGAGAATGATCAAACTTCACACAAACAACACTGGAGGTGAGGATCGAACCCGGGCCTCTGGTGCTTTGAGGCAGCATCAATTAAGGCACCACCAGATCATGCAGGTGTGTTTTTAATCTGCAAAGCTTTTGACTGAAGGAGGCACAAGGAACTGCATTTGGTGGAATCATCAGTAAAACACAATGTACTGGAGTAACTCATCAGACCAGACAACATTCTGGAGGACATGGATAGGCAACATTTCTTGTCGGGACCCTTCTTCAGATGGTTTTGCCTGCTCTCTTACTCATCATCCCAAACAAACTTGGCACAAACTAGCCTGCATGCAAAAAAAGGGCAAATCACAAATGGGGTGGGTGGAAAGAAAGAATATTCTTGTGACAACAATGTGTAATCCCGATATACATACACATGAACCAATATAATTGGTTTCTATTCCCTTCATTAACACTGCTGCATGCGACAAAATGTGCTTTCACCAGAAAAACTGCTCAGATTTCTTCTCAGAATACAATAGAAGCAGATAGAATCACAACTTTTAAAAGACGTGGACATGTCAGTCTGATATCCCAAATTAATTGACATGGACGAAGGAAGTGCAGAACTTGTTCCCGTGCTATGTAGATCTATGACTATGACAGAAATGCTCTCGGTCTCTGGATTTGATAACTTTGACATTCTCACCAAATATTGTATAACCAGCCCCAGAGTAGGGAAGACTCAAACATTATGAGACAGTATATTAGATGTTGAATGGGGATGAGAGGGGATTACTCATGAGAATCGTGTTCGGAACCATTTCTAGCAGGTTTATTTTTAGTTTTTGAAACTCTATTAACACAACATAAAATAATTGTATTCTCATCAAGATAAAACAGGGTTGTGGTGAGCAGGAATAAATACCTGGAAGTTTGCTAAAAATAGAAAATACTGGATGGTTGCAGTAGCTTTTACTGCCATTGTTAATTCAACCCGACCAGTTGAACAGGCTTTTTCTCTGAGGCTGCCATGATGCACAGACAGCTGAAATGAAAATCTCAGCAAGCAATGGAAGCATTCTTCCAAACAATGAAATATGTTGCACCTACATCTATGCACACTTTTATATGGGTAGTATCTTATTGAACTTTGTCCCTCTATTTGCCTCCTATCTGCTGTTCAGCACCTCTTGCTTCACTCTGCTGGACACATGTCACTGGATATCTTCCTCCTGTGCGGATCTCGCATGTGTGTGTGTTTTCTTAATGGTTCCCCACCCTTTTATGAACTCATTACTCTTCTGTGCACCAAATATATGTATCTCTTCCTTGCGTGCTTCTCTCTGGCGCACCTATCTTCTAGGCACCTGCTGATCTCACAACAGCATATCGTCACTGCTACAGATGCCAGTTGTCTTCCTTGTCTGAAGTAGTGCTGAAAAATGCATGGCACTCACATCTTGCAACTGCCAAAACAAAAACCCTAAAAGGCTCAACAAAGTCATCTGAGCTGACAACAACAGACTGTGAAATATTTGCCAGAGGGAACTGGCAACATATTTGTAAGCACTGAGCCTCTACTGCAATTGGAATATCTGAACTTTAAAGACCCCCAAGAAGGGCACTTGAAACTCGCCCCCTTAACATTGACGAGTTTCCCATGCTCGGCAAACCCGTGCTGGAGGCTGCATCAAAGAAATCTTCAAATGAATTGATATTCTCCATGTTTTCATGTGCCACACTCTCATTGTTATTATTGTTTGGTCCCAGCCAGCCTGCACTAATACTCAAAATGTGCAGGAAGGAACTGCAGATGCTGGTTTATACTAAAGGTAGACACAAAATGCTAGAGTAACTCAGCGGGTCAGGCAACATCCCTGGAGAAAAGGAGTAGGTGACGTTTCGGAACAGAACCCTTGTTCAGACTGAGAGTCAGGGGAGAGGGAAACTAGAGGTATGAAATGAACCATCATATTTGTGGTTCTTTGTACCATTTCTGAAAAAGGGTCTCGTCCCAAAACGTCACCTATTCCTTTTCTCCAGAGATGCTGCCTGGCCCTCTAAATTACTCCAGCATTTTGTGTCTATCTTTTGTACTAATAGTTCTTGCTCATATATACAGGTACTTTCACACGGCCAAATACATCTTATTTTAACTGAAAAGGAGATTAACTCAG